>NC_067477.1:18793079-19120579 GCF_947179515.1 Apodemus sylvaticus
CATGAAAGGAGAGTGTTTCTTCTCTTAGCAGACATGAGGAGATACAAAAACCAAAACAGTTGTCAACTCAGATGCCAGGCAGGCCAGATGCCAGAGAGGCCTACCCCTTTCCCCGAGATTAGAGCTATGTTTTTCCTGGCACTTGTCTCTCTCTTTCAGGACACACAGCGTGTCCCCACTGTTAGCACATACTGGCTGCCCTTTGGTCCCTGGCATCTGCCTCTGGTGTGCTAGGACAGAGGTCAGGTTTGTATTCAGACAGTCTCCGCCGCCTTTTGAGATTTACTGTATCCCACTCTCCCGATCTTGGTCCTCAGTTGTAATTTAGGCACGTTTAGCTCATTGATAAGTTGTCATGAGAACATGGGGTGTTCTGGTACCCATAGATTCCTGGAGTGTCATTCCCCCTTAGTCCCAGCAGTGAGGAAGAGTCAGGGCAGAAACCTGGGCTCCCCACTGGTTATTACTGTAATTGGGCTTCCTCATATCTAAAGGATGAGTAATAATTCTCTCCCACCCCCCCCCCAGAGTCTCACAGGATTGCCATGAGGGCTTAGGAAACCCACATTCTTCAAGTGCTTCAAATGGAGCCTAGCAGGACGTCCTTAAGTGCCCAGTGAGTGCAAGTCACGCCGCCGTCCGTTTACTCACGGCAGGTTACATTTTCTTACCCCCAGGTGTGGAAAGGCAGATGCTGCCGCACCTGTGAGCTGCTCTGCATGAGACAGGTCCCACACAGTCCAATATCACACCCAGACAAGTGACGTCCCCACTGTCAGTGAAGGAGGTAGTGGAACCCAAAGGAGCTGCATGGAGCCCGATGCGTAAACATTGGCTATGGGCTGATGCCTATGCCTGGTGCTTCCTGAGGCATTGACCTGCTGTGCTGAGCAGGCAAAGACTCCATCCCATCATGGACTTGCATTCTCTTCAGGGTAGGCAGTAAACAATCAAACGCTTCAGGAAGGAGATAAGGTGACTAGAGATGGGGTCAGCAAAGTCTACCGAGAGGGTGTGACATTTGAGGTAAGACCTGCTTAAAGGACAAGTTCAAGCCATGCTCCATGCTGGTGGAAGGGCACAGCAGGGGCTATGGACAGTCAGTGGCTAAAGCAGCTGGGCCAGAGGAAAGCCAGAGACATGAGAGTAGACACAGCAGCATTTCACTAGAAGCCATGGCTCCTGTTGCCATGGAGACACTTTTGGCAAAGAACACCATAGTCCCTCTTCTTCACACTGTAGCACTGTGGGAACACCAGAGGGAGACAAGCCAGGCAGGGAGAGGAGAAAGCAGGTTACCAGCCTCCCATGGGTGTGTGAGTGGGAAGGCAGGGAACGGATAAGCTAGCCATTCCATGTCAGCTGGAATGACGGGTGTCACTCCACAGGTGGCAAGGTCAGATGTGCCTGACGGTACTTTGATCACTTTAGGTTTAAAAGGCAAGCAGGCAGCAGAAGGAATGGCAGTGTGGCTCACACGGCAGGTCCTATGAGCAGTGGCAGGAACTGCAAAGTTCTTTCTGGAAGGCACTAAGTTCTTTTAGCTATGTAGGGTCAAACCAGCCTAGCACAAGGAGTCCTGGCAGTCCCGACAGCAGCCTTCCCTCGCAAGATGACTCGGAAGGGTATTGAGCAGAAAGGGAGAAGGATCCTGGAAGTGGAAAGGTGGATGCTCCACAGTCTCCAGGCCTGAGAGCCTGGCTCAGATGACTCACGGGAAAGTATCAGGAGGCTTGGGTTTCAAATGCACATTTGCCCTCTCTCTCTCTCTCTCTCTCTCTCTCCTCTCTCTCAGAGTGTGTGTATGTGTGTGTGTATGTCTGTCTCTGTTTGTCTCTGTCTCTCTGTCTCTTTCTGTGGCTCTGCCTCTCTTTCTGTCTCCCCCTCTTTCTCTCTCCCCCTCCCCATAAAAGCATCTTTTGACAACTGGAAAGAGACCCTGAGATCCGGCCTGTTGTCACGGCATTCTCTCCTAGAAGGAGACAACAGGAGGGTCCTTGGAGCTTAGCCTGAGATTCCGGCCACTCTCTCTGGCACTTCTGGCCAGATGTAAGCTTCTGCTTGTCCTGCAGATGGCTTCCTGGTGTCCAGCAGCAATAGAACACATAGCCACAGATGCCAGCACTCCATGCACACAGCCTTGGGGAAGCTCTCATTCATGCCTGTAGCTGCCTGCCATCTCCTGAGAGACAGAGTCCCCTCAAGACCACTTCAGGTTGTCACAATCAGGCAATTCGCAGAAGCTCGTGGAAAACCTTATTGTCAGCTCCCTGAGGCCATGTTCCCGTGATGCAAAGTGGATAGGGAGGTGTGAATGCCGTACCACAGGACTGGACAGAAAAACCTTTTGGCTGGCCTCTTCTTTTTATTGTCTGTTTGTTTAGAAACTACAAGCTCACCTGACAGATGCCATGCCAATCAATGGTTCACGCAACAGCTTACCCAGACAAACAACAATGTTCCCATTGTCAGAGATGGAGGAAAAGGAATGGGACCAGGTGGGGCCAGATACTTAAAGATCAGTTATCAACAGTCACCTCTGCACTGCAGGGACTGCTGACCCTGTAGACTGAGCTGGCAAAGGCTTCTTTCCTATCATGGAAACTACATGCTTCTGACCACCCTAGATGTGATTCTGTTCCTCCTTGAGGGAATGGGCAATATTCCATTGTAGTGTACCCAATCCAGAAGCAATAGCCATTCTTCAAGGAACTCAGAAACTTAGATTTAAAAAAAAAAATCCATTCCATATTCTAATCATGGTCCCTTAATGTCAATGGCTTAACCACTATACATGCCAGACATTTCGAGGCCAGTGGGGTCAGGGAGGGGCGATTGACTAAGAGAACATCAAGTTCTTCTCTCTTATGTATGTACTCAGGGTTAGTGAATGAACAAATGAAACCATAGCAGATCGAAGTAATTATTTAAACAGGGGAGAATTGGTGGACTCACCCTATGCAAATTCAAGATTCACTCGGGAATGTCAAACGGTCACACCAGGAACCACACCGGGAGGGCAGAGTATACAGAGGATCTCTTTATAAGCTACGAGGTACAGCCTTGCCTTGCCTCTGAGCCTTGGTCCCAGAAACCCTGGTCAAAAGTTCATTCTCACTCCTTATGAGGGAAATGGATGTCATGTCCCTGAGCCTCAACCTCCCCCCCTTTACTGTGTGTAAGGAAGCCTACAGCTCCCTAAGCAGGACCACATCAGCCCCCACACATCAGGAGGTATGGTCTGGTTGGAATCGGTGTGGCCTGGTTGGAAGACTGTGTCTCATAGGCAGGCTTTGAGATCCTATGCTCAAGCCCAGCCCAGTGTGGAAGAATGTCCCCGTCTGGCTGCTTGCCTAAGGCAGTCTTTGAACCAAGATGTCAAACTCTCAGATCCTGCATTCTTTCCTGGCTTGACTCTTCTCCTGAATACACACAGGAACTTCATATTCTTATTTTCCTGTCCACCTGCAGGTCCATCCTCTGGATACCAATTTGCAGAAGAGGGATTGCAGATGACAGGCCTGAAAGCGGACAGTGGCCAGTAGATGGCAGCAGTGTGCTTCTGAGGTCTCCACAGAAGCCTATCTCTCTCCAGTGTCCTTTCTGATTTATTCTCAAAATTCCATGAAGCAGCTGGGGCCCCAGAGCCTCAAGTGGCAACTGAACTGACTTTTGTCCCCTGCCCTGAACTGACTTTGGTTCCCTGGGGACTTTTCTGGCTTCTACTACTGGGGAGAGATGTTACTGGCATCTCATAAGAAGACACCAGTGATGGTACTGAATGTTCTGGAATGCAGAAGATAGTTATCTCTTATGGAAAAAAAGATATCAGTTCAGATGTTGGCAAATCCCATAAAGTTAAGACAGCTGTGTTCATGGATGGGTAAACTGAGGCCACAAATAGGAGTTTTATCGGGCGCTCTTTCCTGTGAGCACATGGAGCGGCTGCAGGGCGGGTGTGAAGAAGCACCTTCTGACTTGTCTGCACACCCTACTGTAAGTGGGAAGCCTTGTTAGGGGTCCAGGCTTAGCCTTCTGCCACAGGCTGTGTTTTATCGCAGTCCTACTGTGTGTCCTGGGCTGAGGGGGAAGCAGGAATCTGTTCTGGATCGATGAAATAAAGCAGGGGAGATACAATGTGCCTCAGTGACTTGTTTCTCCACCCCCTCCACCCTTCATCCCACAGGAGACTCTGGGGTGCCAGGGTGCAACCTCTGTGGACTTGGGGATAGTCATACGCATAAAGATTCACAAGTATTCAGATGTAGCTCACAGGAGCCTAGAACGGTTGTATAACAGTCGTAAATATATCATGAAAGAACCTGGCCAAGAGCCTTTGCCTGGGAAGTCCTGGGCCCTAGAGGGGAACCTGCCCTACCATTGTTTTACTTAATGGTCATGTCATCAAACTTCCCTTCAGACATCATGCTTGTGGCCACAGATTAGTGCAGAGTGCAGTCTTCATCAAAGAATCTCCTTACTTCAGCAGGAAGCAGGTGATGAGGAAATGTAACTGAGGATGGTCATTGTCTTAGTCAGGGTTTCTATTCCTGCACAAACATCATGACCAAGAAGCAAGTTGGGGAGGAAAGGGTTTATTCAGCTTACACTTCTTCATTACTGTTCATCACAAAAGGAAGTCAGGACTGGAACTCAAGCAAGTTAGGAAGCAGGAGCTGATGGATGCAGAGGCCATGGAGGGATGTTCCTTACTGGCTTGCTTCCCCTGGCTTGCTCAGTCTGCTCTCTTATAGAACCCAAGACTACCAGCCCAGAGATGGCACCACCCACAAGGGGCCCTCCCCCCTGATCACTAATTGAGAAAATGCCTCACAGCTGGATCTCATGGAGACACTTCCCCCAACTGAAACTCCTTTCTCTGTGATAACTCCAGCCTGTATCAAGTTGTCACACAAAACCAGCCAGGACAGTCATCCTCAGTAACTGGGACATTCGCCGCCCCCTCCCAGGCTCAGGGAGCCCTGAGGAGAAGAATGTAAGACCCCGAGGATAGAGCGACAGGCAGCAAAAAGAAGTCTCCCTGACATGGCATAGCCAGCACGCTCATAATTCATGCGGCTGTCTGCACAAGACCTGTATAAGATCAGGTCCCTCAACAGCCCATCACGGATTAAGAGGCCATGAGGGATCATAAATTAACAGTTGTGAGGAGAGGGGGTATCATTTTCTTCAGTGATGTAGCCACTGATAAGTTGCCCTTGGTTCCAGCAAAGACCTCTCACCCTTGCCCAGCAGGAAGCTCTAATCAAGCCAAGCATAGTGGTATACCCCTTTGATCCCCACACTCCAGAAGCAGGGGATCTTTCAGTTTGAGGCCAGCAGCTTGGTCCACAGAGAAAGTTCCAGGACAGCCAGGGCTACACAGGGAAACCCTGTCTCAGAAAAAGAAAGAAAGGGAGGGGGAGGGAGGAAGGAAGGAAGAAACAAAGGAACAAAGACACAGAAAAAAGAAAGAAAGAAAGAAAGAAAGAAAGAAAGAAAGAAAGAAAGAAAGAAAGAAAGAAAGAAAGAAAGAAAGAAAGAAAGAAGGAAGGAAGGAAAGAAAGAAAAAGAAAGGAAGGAAGGAAGGAAGGAAGGAAGGAAGGAAGGAAGGAAGGAAGGAAGGAAGGAAGGAAGGAAGGAAGGAAGGAAGGAAGGAAGGAAAACTCTATTTAAACTCGGAAGGTCATCACACCACACAGAAGGCATGACAGTACAAATGAAGGCCTCACTGAGCAGAGATACATCCAGAGAGGGAAAACAATAAGGAAATGGGGTGAAAAGGATGACAGTTGACCGTGTGAATGTACGAGGCCATCACACAACTAAAAAGCCCCACATGTGTAGATGGCACTGCTAATCTGGAGGAATGCCCCCTGTTACACGGGGCGCTACTGCTAGTTCTATTAAAATTGTATTATGGCTCTCAAAGGCTAGACCCAGAACTTCCTCCTTAGAGACAAGGAGAAGGATGACAGGGACACTCTGCTGGCAGGTGCGACACCAGAGGAAGTGTGGGCTGTTTTCCACCACAAAGCCTTAGCTTTAGCACCCAGGGCAGAAAAGAGATGCCATAGACTACCATTTGGATAAAACAGACCCTGAGGGGGACAGTAGCGCATTTGTCTCCCCAGCTACAGTCTTGTGACTAGCTGTTTGGATGACAGCCTAGAGTTCTGGCTACTCTGGGCTTGACTAGTAATGCTTGCCACAGACACAAACTGAGAGTGGAAAATTCAGTTGCTTTTCGGATTCTGGAACAGAGGATCAGAATACTGGAAGAGAAAGATTGGAAGGTGGAACCCAGGTCAAGACACTTTGCAAGTTTCAGAAAACGACCACCTGTGTGACAGAAAGACCAGCTGGGAGAGCAGCTTCCTGATTTAAACTTCCGGTGCAACGTGTTACAGTGTAACAAGAAAGAACTGTGTGAAGGAGGTACTACTCCACTCCATCTGTGTGGTTTGAAGCGACAGGGCTCTATTCTGACTTGAGTCTCTGTCACTCCCGGCTTGGCTATATGCTAGCAACCTGTTCTGGGTTGGGGGTGCTCAGCTTTGATGAGAGAATGCCAATGTCCCCATACAGCGACAGGGATGCATTTTCTGAGGGAAGAGCTGTGTGTGTGTGTGTGTGTGTGTGTGTGTGTGTGTGTGTGTGTTTCCTAAAGAGGCACAGTCACTAGAGAACCAGACAGAACCACATCACGGTCCCTGATGAGACTGTCAGTCCTTACCTTGGGTGTGATTTTACCCTCCCTCTGAGAATGGAGGAAAATCCAGCAAGGGTATATTCGTTATTTTTCTGCTACCCTAATAACATACCATAACCAAGACAATTTACATAAGAAGGAACTTATGTTGGCTTAAGGTTCCAGTGGTGTAAGGGTTCATTATGGCGGGGAGGTGAGGCAGCAGCAACAGGAAATGAATAGATCATACCTTCAACCACAAGCTTGAAGCAGAGAGAGTGACCTGGAATTGGAGAGAAGCCTTTGATCTCTCTGCCCTCAGAGACAGACTTCCAGCATGGCTGCTTCATCAACCCCCCCCCCCACACACACACCAAACAGTGCCACCTACTGGACACCGAGTGTTCAGTGGCCAGCGACAATGAGAAACATTTCTCCATTCAGATCATCACGTCATCTATGAAGCAATGTAAATAGGACAATGGAAACTTTAATGAGGAAGTGGAAACTCTGAAACCCCGAAGGGCAATAGGGGTACAATGTGCTAACCAAAAAACTGTGGGCAAATGTTCTCATTCTAAAGCTCTTGACTGGCCTCCTGGGTAAGCCTCTGGCAGAGCAGTTCTGTACAGAATGAGTCACTGGAGAACGAAGCATGTCTCTCATCCCTGCCCGGTCCTGAAGGCTGGAGAGGCAGGTCTTGTTGTTTCTCTGAGGTCTTGAGGGCTGAAGCAATCTCCCTTCTTTTTCTCCTTCTTTCACCTCTCTGTTTCTCAAGTCTTCAGGCTTCGTCTTCTGAAGAGCCCTGTTGGATAAGCCCCAGCCTCAGTCCGGCAGGAGACACACTAGAGGAAGTGACATGTGTACCCTCTTATATAGAATCAGCTGGGCCCTAATTCTCTCTCTCTCTCTTTCTCTCTCTCTCTCTCTCTCTCTCTCTCTCTCTCTCACACACACACACACACACACACACACACACACACACACATTAGTGACTCATTCCCAAGCATCTAGTCCTACATCCCCTGAGCTTTGCCTGTCAGGATTCTGTGCCCTTAACTGACGCTTGGTGGTTCTCACAGCTTCATCTCCTTACACTTCCTGGTCTCCGCGGCACAGTTGCTACCCTACTGGACTCTTCTACTGCCTTCTCCCTGCTACTAGGTCAGTCCAGCACTAAAACTTCCCAGAAGCCCTTGCTCTTCATGAGCTACTCAGCCCACTCCAGTGGAGATGGATACTGCAAGATAAAATGTGTAGAGAAGCCTTTATTTGGGACCCAATGTGCAGTGGGTTAGTCATTAATAAAATGTACCGCCCCGCCAGGCCTCTGCACCAAGTCCTGGTGGGTCTCGCTCAGGTCAGCTCCCACTGTCGCCTCTGCTAAGCCAGGCTTTCCCAGCTCGCTCTCACAGCATCCCAGCCGTGTTTCCTCTCCACCATAGACTCTGTAATCGCTGGGAGTCCCACACTTCTGCCCAGCACCCACTCCTTCCAAGTATCAGGTAAAGCATGACTATAGAACTTGACTAGTTAACCAAATATATTTATGTATATAAAACTCCCAATTACATAATGCCAATTTACAATGATAAAGTCTTATTCCAATATTTCTAACCTCTCCAAAACACCAGAAATACATCTGAAGCCATCTGGATTTCCATGTCTCTCTCTCTCTCTCCTCTGTTTGTTTGTGTGGTCCACAGAGCCTCTGCCTGCCTCTCTCTCTCTCTCTCTCTCTCTCTCTCTCTCTCTCTCTCTCCTCTCTCTCTCAGCACAGCACATCCCCCCACCCCTCACCTCTCTTAGCTCCTCCTCCTCTATCCCCTCTAACACTGCCTCTCTCACTGTCTCAATGCGAATGGATAGGAAATAACTTGCAACACCAATGCTACTACACTAGGAAACAGCCACAGAAAAGAAACCTCTCGTATTGACCCTAAGCTTCTGAAAACCAGTCTGCACACATAGCCAGAAAAGGGCTGTGAATCCCTAGCACATAGGCATAGCTTCCAATTCAACTGCAGCCCAGTTTATCTGTGCTGCCACCCCAGCCTCCCATTCCTGCCAATCACAGGTTTTCTGCTGAGTCATTGGAGAGGAAAAACACAGCTCCTCCCATCCCCAGTGAGAACAGGCCTCAGGCTGGGAAGGGTCCATCAGCTGTCAATCAAATAAGTGAGGTAACCCAGTCTCAAAAGATCAATCATGGTATGCACTCACTGATAAGTGGATATTAGCCTAGAAACTTTGAATACCCAAGACATAATCCACATATTAAATGATATCTAAGAAGAACGGTGGAGTGGTCCATGGTTCTGGAAAGACTCAGTGCATCAGTATAGGGGAATACCAGAATAGGGAAGTGGGAAGGAGTAGATGGGGGAACAGGGGGAGGGAAGAGGGCTTATGGGACTTTCGGGGAGCGGGGAGCCAGAAAAGGGGAAATCATTTGAAATGTAAATAAAGAATATACCGAATTAAAAAAAATAGCTGACTGGCTTACTTTTAACATTGTTTGCTCATTTAAAACATCAGAAGAGTGCTTATAATATACACTGAACACAGAATTAAAATTCTCAACAGTGCTGAGTGATCATGGGAGCACACACTGGCAGTCTCACCACTTGGAAGCCAAGACAGGAGAATAGCAAGTTCCAGGCCAGCCTGGGCTACACAACAAACCCCGCCCCCAAAGAACTATAGCAACAAACTAGTACTTAATTCCTAGTCAAGATCCCCAGCTCTGGGCCCTTGGGGGAAGTGGATCTCCTGGGGTTTTTTCTAGCTGCATTCCCTTCTGCTCCTCAAGGATCTCCAGGATTGACTAGAGTCAGCTGTATCAGCAAAAAACTTAGGCCAGCATGGATGATGCCTTACAAAGGCACATCCCTGGGGCTTCTTGTTCAAAGAAGAGCACCTCCTCCCCACTAATTATGTGCCTTCATTACTTCTGGTAAGATAGGATTAAGGTGAGTGTAAAGGCATGGTAGGTCTTAGGAGGGAGATGAATAACCCCCTACACACACACACACACACACACACACACACACACACACACACGAGCTATGTTGAAGTCTTAACACCCTAGCCCCTCAGGATGGGATCCTATTTGGAAATAAAGTCTTTCAGAGAAAAGTGATAAGGTGGGTCCAAATCTAGTATGGCTGTTGTCCTTCCAGAAAGGGGCCCTTGAACTCAGAGAAGACAGCTACAGGGTGGTGGAGGCAGAGGTTGCTGTGATGAGGGATGATGGCCTGGTGGTCACTTCTACTTGCCAGAGCGATGACACGTTGATGACGGTGACATACTGCAGTGCCCAGCTGCTGTGCTTTTTCAGGATGCTTCAAAACCTCATAAACAGGTGAGAAGAATTCGGGAGGCAGGTGAGTTTGGCACTGGGGGAGGGCTTAGACAGGAGAGGGACACTGACAGGGCAAGGACCACTCATTGGGTAAGTGTTACAATACCTGCAGAGGACCTGGCCAAAAGGTGACCCAGGAATGGGTGTGGAGGTGTGTCTGCCCCAGAAAGTTGGTGACATCAGGCCCTCTGGGAGTGTCAGGGTGACTGTCATGGGTCTGGGTGGTGTGGCCGGTGGACAATGGTGGCACCACTGAAGTAATGAACACAGGCAAGGGTGGCCCGTAAGGAATAGGAGCCAGGGAAGCCACCCATTGCTGCTTGGGACTCGGAGCCTTTGCTGAGTAGCTGTGTGGCAGCGAAGCAAGCAGTTCCCTCATGGCTGCCTCCTCTTCAGCCATCATCACTTGGATCCTATCTCTCCTCAGAGACACTTCACCAGACTGTCTGCATTCAGGGTCATTCCTCCAAGTGCCTCCTCTCTCTCTTTGCCCTGTTGGCAGGGCTTGGCTGTAACAGCATCCACCACAGGTTCATGTGTTAGAACAGATAGGTCATTTCTCTGCTGGTGAAATGAGTTGATTTAAACCAGATTAGGTTATCTTAAAGGCAGGTTTATTGGGAACTTGCTCTCGAGAGAGTTCACTGGCCCTAAGGATGGAGGCCAGGGGAGTCACCATGGGAAGAAGAGAAAGAAAGGGTGCTCTCACAGAGAAAGAAGAGAAGGAGAAGAGAGAGACAAAAATGTCTGGATTATATGAGGAGGAGCCTCTAGAGGAAGGACAACCCACCCCCTGGGCTGGAAAGTCCAGGGTTGGGGGCAGGGTATGCCAGGTAGGGACTGAGGGGTGACCTGGAGGTCATATCTGCTTTGGTGTTCAAAATATGCACCTCAGTCCCCTTGTCCCAGGGTCTGAGACCAAACAACTTGGTCACCATCTTGTGGCTACATTTTGGAACTTAGTGGAATCCTTAGGAGGTGGAGCATTGGATTCTAACCCAGCTTTCTGGTTCTCCCAGATGTGAGTCAGAAGCCTTACCTTTCCACTGTCACAGCCATGGACCACGAATGTCAGCGTGCCTTCCTCTCCGCAGTGGGCTGTACCCAAAGTAAACGCTTTCTCCCTGCAGTTTTTCTTGTCGAGTATTTGGTGGCAGTGATGAGAGAGCATGTGATATGCCCATCTTTTCTCAGGGGATTTCACAGCTTCTCACTCATATGCTCACCGGCTCCTTGTCGATCTCTTGCTATTAGTCCATGAAACCCGGATTGCTTACAGATAAACCTGAGGACCCAGAATGTCATCTGCAGTTAGATGGTGTTAGCATTCCTTCTAGGCTCCGCCTTACAGTTACCTGGCAACAGCCAGGTGTACCTGACTCACTACAAAAGGGGCTGCTTGCCCCCTCCTCACTCTCTTACCCTCTAATTCTCTCTTATTCTCTGCCTCTTCTCCCCCTCTGTCTTGTCTCTCTGTCTCTCTGTCTCTCTGTCTCCCCCCCCCCTCTCTCTCTCTCTCTCTCTCTCTCTGCCTTTCTCTCTCTCTATTCCATCCTCAACTCCCCTTCTCACCCCCTAAATAAACTCTATAACATACTATATTTATCATATGGCTGGTTTCTCACCCGGAAGGGATGCCTCAGCATGGGCCGGCAGAGGTACCCCCTTCCACCTCACCATACCTGGTTCTACAAAACATATCCTGAGTTCTTTCTTTTTTATAAAACAGAACAGGTAGTGTAGAGTATTTGCTGTAGAAAAGACTTATAAAAACAGCTGTGTCAACTGTAAAGCTTATGAATTACAACTATGACTGGTCCATCAAGATATTCCCAGGGTGCAACAGTGACACCTTAATCTTGGGGGTAACCAACAGCTGTCAATCAGACTTATCTGCTCAATAGAAAGGCATTCATGCTAGGTAATGTAAATTACCCAACTATCCACACTGGAGAAGTCATAGACCCTAGAGGAGGACCTACTATTGCTGTCATCTTAAACCAATGTCTAACTGTATCCTAAGTACTCATCTACACACCCACATGTAAGTGTAACTCTCAGCCTATAGCAAAGATGCTGCCCCTCCCCCAGCAGCAGAGAGGAGGACTGTTAATAGAGATTCAAAACTGTTCGAAATATGGAGAATGAGTAGCCCTGGGGTACCCAATGCCAGCTGGCACATCTACAGTTCAACCCTTACATTGAAGGCCCAGAGAATGTTGTGGAAGAGGATGCAGACAGATTGTAACATCCAAGGGGTCAGAATGCCTTCTGCAAGATCTTCTAGACATGACAGAGAAGCTGCATCCATGAAATCCCAGTGACATGATTGCCTGGCCCAGACCTGCACAATGACAACAGTCAACTTATCAACCCAGATGGGACCTCACTCTCCACCCCTAGGGAAAGAGCTAGTCAATGGCTTCTGAGAGACAGAATAAATTTTACAAGGGACAAATTCCCTGATAGGCTATCTCATCCCAAGTGTCTGTGTGTGTGTGGGTGTGTGTGTGTGTGTGTGTGTGTGTACATGTTCATAGGATGTGAATGTATAAAGTGTACAGAGGCTAAAGCTTGGTGCTGGTGTCTTCCACCATCAGCCTCCACGTGATCCTTTGAGGCAGGATCTCTTACTGCCCTATTCGCTCACCAATGGGCTACCCAGTAGTTCCAGGGATTTACTCGTCTCTGCACTCTGCCCCAACTCAACTGTCATAGTTACAGATGCGGCCACTACACCCTGCTGCCATCTCTCCAGCTGCCATCTCTCCAACTCTGAGCTTCTAAGTGTTAAGCCTGGCATTTGCATGAGGATTCCCCAATGATACCCATGTGGATGAACTGAGTCTACTTTTAGAGATGATTGCAAGTTGGAGAAGTTAAATGTTCTGCAGAGCCCCTCAGGGCTGCCGCCAGCATTGGAGCATGCTGGTCCTGATCTTCACTTTGCAGCACTGTCTGAGATAAAAGCACGGTGGGAAACACTATACACCTCCACCAGGACGAGGCTCTTCCTCTCCCTTAAATGCATTGACACCGCCGTTGCTTGTCAGCTTCATCTTGTCTCCGATGAGAACACCACAGGCTTCCCAGAAGCAAGCTGCATTCTGGTGGCCCTGAGCCTTTTCCAGCAGGAGCCATGACAGCCTCAAATGCCCTTGCGGGGGCAGGGGGACCCCCTTCCCCGCACCTCTCCAGGCAACAATTCAGCTTTGCCTGTTACTTTAGGGCACCATGGGGAAACACCATAGCTGAGAAGCTGCCTGGGCAAGAAGGGAAACCCTTGGTGCTTGAATAAATAGTCCTTGTCATCCTCCTGCCTCATGTTAACTGGTGTGGGAGGGTACCAAAGTAGGCAGAGGTGGCCAGTGAGTTCTCTCTCTGTAGGCAGCAAAGGAAAAGAGGTGCATAATAGAACTCCAAGCTGTTCAAATGTGAGCACAAAGACTGTCATGGAAGGCAAGACAACAGCCAAGGTTGGAGCTCAGTAACACCTGCGAGATTGTCCACTAGGGACACCGCAGCCAAGGCTGTTGGACAGCAGATGAGCCAAGGTCAATCCTAACACAGCCAGTCAAAGAAACATGGAAAGGAGCTTCAACCATGGTAGTAACCTCCCGTCCCCATCAGTGTTTGTATCTTGCAGCAGCAGGAGGGGACCCCAAGCTTGAGACCCACCATCTCAGGTTGACTTTGGTAACCAGTGATAGGCCGTGTATGATCCCATCCCTCTCAAGCCTCTCTCTGCATGGCGAGAAGCCCCCTGGCACCGCTGGCAACCTGCACCTTCAGCTGAGACAGCAGCTTCCCACTGGAGTAGGGGTTTTCTTAGTCTAGAGAGCATTCGTGCCCAGGAGGAGAAGCAGAGACATCAAGTGCTTGGGAGGGGCTTGAAGAGGCTGGACTTATAACTCAATATGGGGGAAAGTATGAGGAAAAAGGAGACTCAGCAGAGAAGTGGGAAGGCACTCTGGCTGGTCCAGCATTCACTTAGTTACCAGAGGTCAGCAGAAACCAGTGTGGCCTCCCCAGACTCCAGAATCAGTTCCTCGACACTGTGGACTGTGTTGACATGCAGTTGGTGCCACATAGATGCTTGGTAATGAACACAGGGAGTGATAGTTAAAGGAAAATTTAACTACACTTTGAAAGGTGATATAGCGGGAAAGGAAGGGTCTCTGGCACGTTTCCTCGGAGACACAGAGGTGTTGAAGCTTGCAGCAGACTGAGAGACACCAACAAGTTCATTCCGTACTTCCTGCTGGGGTAGGCACCCCCACCTTCAGGACACCAGACTGTGGTAGACTCACCACGCTCACAGCGGTGTGAGGAGTGACACACACTCATTCTTGTATTGCAAGCTCCCAGGCTGCAATCACACACAGTTACACCCCTAAAGAATGGGTTCATGTCTCCTTCTGTGTGCAGAACTGTGGCTCTTCCCTATAATCCCTCCTCCCCATACTTCCATTTATGATTCCTGTTTGTTTGCTTTGAGAGGAGGTTGGGACAGCCTCACTACATAGCACTGGCTGTCCTGGAACTAGCTCTGTAGACCAGGCTGGCCTTGAAGTCACAGAGATCTGCCTGCCTCTGCCTCTCAAGCCCTAGGATGAAGTGTGTGCCAACATGCTTCCCATTTACATTGTGTGTGTGTGTGTGTGTGTGTGTGTGTGTCTGTGTGTGTGTGTGCAACACAGCTGGCCTGTCACAGTTTCATCCTTTCTTTTTCATAAGTCTATCTCTCTCTATTTCTCTATCATATCTATCTATCTATCTATCTATCTATCTATCTATCTATCTATCTATCTATCCATCCATCCATCCATCCATATCTATCTCTATCTATCTATCTATCTATCTATCTATCTATCTATCTATCTATTTCTATCTATCTATCTCTATCTATCTATCTATCTCTATCTCTATCTATCTATCTATCTCTATCTATCTATCTATCTCTATCTATCTATCTCTATCTATCTATCTCTATCTATCTATCTATCTATCCATCCATCCACCCATCCATCCATCCATATCTATATCTATCTATCTCTATCTATCTATCTATCTATCTCTATCTATCTATCTCTATCTATCTCTATCTATCTATCTCTATCTATCTATCCATCCATCCATATCTCTATCTATCTATCTCTATCTATATATCTATCTATCTCTATCTATCTATCTATCTATCCATCTATCTCTTTTGAGACAGAGTCTTACCATATAGACTAGGCTGACCTGCAACTTGCTTTGTAGACCCAACTGGCATTGAGGTCACAGAGCTCACAGAGGTCCAGCCTCCACCTCCAAACCCAGCCTCATGGTTCTTCTTAATCTGTCCTTGCATAGTCAGGGAGGGTAAATGTGAAGCAGCGAGAAGCTGTAAGACACGCCTCTTGGAGGGTGGGTGGGCCAGTGACAACATTTCCAGTTGCGTGTCACATAGCCAAGAAGGTATTCCCTTCTTCGGAACCCCTTTGTCACATGTTCCAGGTCACCAGAGAAACGTGTGCTGTGTTTGAAGGTGGCAGTTGCTCTGGGGTCAGTGTGGGCTGTCAGGTGCTGTAGTCCCAGTCCTGCCTTGCCCGCTGGCACACTTTGTTCTTGTGAAACAGTGCCAATGCCAAACAAGCTCCTCGGCCTAAACTATGGCTTCTCTCTGGAATTTTCCACATCCTGGGCCAGGGGAAGAACTCTGGCACCTTCTAAGGGCTGCTGAGTCACCTGGCTGGAGAAAGACACCAGCTCAGTGCCACCCATGCCCACTGGAACTGTTCTCATGTCACAGTGTGGCTTTGCTGCCCTGGTGAAAGGCCGACTGGAACAGATGGAAGGTTCCAGAAGCATCACGTCCTGGTTCTTACATCTGAGGCCTCTCGGTAGCCTCCACACGTCATCTGCAGCCTCACCAAGGCCTAAGCAAGGACCTCTTCTCATCACCTCAGTTTTGGCTGAAACTTTATCAGCATCTCAGAGACTGAAAGTGATAACTTTCCAGGGCTGTGCTAGCTGGCCGAGAGCAGAGCTGGTTTTCACACTTGGTCTGTCTGATGTCAAGGCATTTCCCTGGCACGGAGCCCAGAAACGGTGAGTGCTGAATTCAGAAGTGGTGAGGGCAGAGGTGAGACTGAGGAAAAGACTGTGACAGGAGGTGATAGTGATACAGAGACCCATGGAACAAACATCCCGCAGCCCCCAGAGTGAGCGCAAAAGCTTTGTGGGGACAGCACCAGAGACAAGACCCACCCTGTAGCAATAGAGCCCCTTTTAATCCCTTTAGGAAGGAAGAGGCAATAAATACAAAATTACCAGACACATTCCCAGCACAGAGCATGGTACAGTATGGGCTGTATCAGCCTTGGGAATGGGGAAGGGGATGTTTCTGTCCCAAGCACCATGCAGGGAGCACCTGTCGTGACCATGACTCCTGAGGAGCAGAACAGGAGAGAAATCGACTCTTCCGTACCATCTTTAGAGTGACTGAGATCACACAACACCTTGGTTGAAGTTCATTCTGTGGGCAATATGGAGTCTGTGAAGTCTGTGGAGTGGGAGATTAACTTCATGGGTAGAGGCGAGAGTGTGTGGACACACCTGGGAGACCCTTCCCCAGTGAGGTTGTGTGGACACTGCTCCTGCCACAGGTTTGCTCCAGTCTGTTTTCTCCAGGGAGCCTCCCCAGCCTGCTTAGACAGCCGAAGATTCCTGCACAATGCTGTTCCCAGTCTGCAGGCCATGGATGAGATCTGATTCTCACGAAAGTGGTGACAGCTGTAGGCTGGAGCCAGCAGCAGTCAGCCCTATCCGCATGGACCCATTCCCTAGTCACCTTGGTTCCGCAGTCATGGACTTAGCTCCTGCTTCTCTTGGCTACCATTCTATCCTGACATCCTAACAGACTGGACTTCCTGGACACCCCTTGATCTGGTCACCCCTCTATCACAGAGACCCTCACCTACCAATCATGATCTTAACATTCACCACTGAGTTTTCTCTAGCCACCAACTGTCCCCCCACTTCCCATGATTTTCTCAACCAGCCCCAGATATCTATATCCTGGGAACAGGCTCTGGCTCTGAGAATATCTGGCCCTACCTACAGAGTTCAGCATAGGCTCCCAATGCCCAGATCAAGCCCTTTAGAGCTAACTTCCAAGAACCCAAGCCCGCCCACCCTTGTAAGTCTGTCCTTTCCCTGCGATTCCAAACATTACTCTCCCTCCCATTCAGACACCATTGGCATGAGTCATGGCTGCCAGGGCCTGTCTGAGGCAACCTGCCTCCTGCTCTGGCGTCCAGCTCGACCCATGTGCCTGTGGTAGCTACCTCCCAGGTCTGGCATGCAGAAGGCTGCCGGAGTGTGCTGGGTGGAGGCAGTCATGATTTGCTGGCAAGGAGGGTGTGGGGTGGTGATACTGATACGGTCACGTGAGTGGAAACACGCAGCTCTCTGGACTCCAGCCTTTTGGAGTTGCTGCCCCCAAACAAGCACCTCCATCATCAGAGATGTCCTGAGATGGTCATTAAAATTCTATGCGACAATAATCAGGACAGAAACAAGCTGCCAGCTCAGTGCCCATGAAGCCTTTCAGCCTAAATCTCGTGATCCCAGCATCTTCTAATTCTTGGTTCATCAGAGATTCAAGGTTATCCTGGTAGTTCTCAGCTGTAGGCTAGCCTAGGCCACCTGAGACTCTATCTCATCAGCAGTCCCACACTTTGAAGGTCACACAGTTGAGCAGGAGATAGCTCGTTTTCTTCTGTCTTTGCTCTAGAGGGCACCTCTGATGTGAGGGTTCAACAGTTGCCTGGGTTACTCTGTGGGGGCTTGAACTCCCTGCTAGCTGAAAGCACACATGCAAGATGAGAGTCTTCAGATCTCTACAGAGAGGTGACAAACATGAGGTACAAGGGTTGGCCTCCCTCTGTCATCGGTCCCTCTCTCTGTCTGACTCCTCTGTCAGGACTGCTTGGTCCTGCACTCATCCATGCTGACTGTTTAAACTATTTCAAGGGAAACTGCCATACAGGGTGCATTTGGTCTGTGGTCCACTGGGGCTATCCTGAGCTCCTCTCTCTCAGCAGCTAAGGCTTCGATGGTCCCTCTGCCTCACTATTGGTCCCAGGGCAGACAGACAAGGATGTTTATGTGACACTGACGTAAGCTACAGTGTCCAAACTGAATTAAATGCTATCTCATCTTAAACCTGTTCACAGAAAAGGAAAATTCTCAAATGTTAGCCCCAGCAAGCAAACAAACCTCCACCTCCGTGTGGGCCTGAGCGCAGCCTGGTCCCTGACCATCAGTGTCCTCACCCTCCATTCGGGAGCTGAAGCCCTAGTTAAAAGCCTGCCGTGTGTTGTTGTAAACTTTGACCTGCTATCACAGCTCAAGGATGCTGGCTTCAATCACAGTGTTCCAGACTCTGCGTTGAGTGCATAGTACTCCGGGTGCTCCACGCTGAGCACCCAGGACTTCATTGATTCCACACTGAGCACCCAGTACTTCATGGACTCCACACTGAGCACCCAGGACTTCATTGATTCCACACTGAGCACCCAGTACTTCATGGACTCCACACTGAGCACCCAGGACTTCATTGATTCCACACTGAGCACCCAGTACTTCATGGACTCCACACTGAGCACCCAGTACTTCATGGACTCCACACTGAGCACCCAGTACTTCATGGACTCCACACTGAGCACCCAGTACTTCATGGACTCCACACTGAGCACCCAGTACTTCATGGACTCCATACTGAGTACCCAGTACTTCATGGACTCCACACTGAGCACCCAGTACTTCATGGACTCCACACTGAGCACCCAGTACTTCATTGATTCCACACTGAGCACTTAGTACTTCATGGACTCTGCCCTGAGAATCTAGTACTTCATGGACTCCACACTGAGCACCTAGTACTTCATGGACTCTGCACTGAGAATCTAGTACTTCATGGACTCCACACTGAGCACCTAGTACTTCACAGGCTCTATACCAAGCATCTCATACTTCATGGGCTTCACACTGAGCACTTACTACCTTGTGGACTCTACATTGAGCACCTAGTAGTACTTCTTTGTCTTTTTTCTTTCTGTTGTTGTTGTTGTTGTTGTTGTTGTTGTTGTTGAGAAGAGGGCTCAGTATGTATCTCTGGTTGTAGATCAAGCTAGTCTTGAAGTGCTGGGAGTTGAGATCAAAGCCTTGCATTATGTATCTAGCTGCTTCTCTCTCTCTCTCTCTCTCTCTCTCTCTCTCTCTCTCTCTCTCTCTCTCTCTCTCTCTCTCTCTCTCTCTCTTTCTCTCTCTCTCTCCCTGTAGGCTGGAGAGATTACTCAGTGGTTAAGAGCATTTCCCCAAGGAATGGACCTGGGTTCAGTTCCCAGCGCCCACAATGAGCAGTTCAGACCCACCTGTGACTCTTGCTCTAGGGAATCAGGCGCCCCCTTCTGGCCTCCAACAGCACTGCACACAGGCAGGCGCATAGGCTTGCATGTGACTTATATATATTCTCGAAGTTCATCCCCAGTCAGAATAAAGGCAAGAGACTGCACTGGCCTTTCAGACCCTGTGCGTATGGGATGGTGGGAGGGTGGCAGTTGTCATTCACACTGCCCCTTTCACAGCTGCTGGCTTCATAGCTGGGATTTCTCAAAGCTTCTGCAATTTCCTGGATGAGGAAATCAAGGTCCTAAGGAATGCCATCGCTAGACCAGGAGTGCACAGCTGGGATGCAGCAGGGGCGGGGCGTATGCCATTCCTGACTCCAATTCCCTTTCTCCACCCTCCCACCCTTTCTCCACCCTGTATTCTTCCTAAAGCAGTCACCTCTCCTCCTCACCTCAGATCTGTGCTCTTTGGTTTCTTTTCTGACTTAACTCATTTGGATTTTAATTTTAAGGAGTATAGTGCCCTCCTCTATTGTCTCAGATTCTCATGGTAGTCAGTCCCCTGAAGAAGGACTGCCTGGTGTCAGTAAACAGACTGAGGCAGCTCCAGATCTCAGCACATCTTCCCAGAGGTGACCTACCTCCAATGGTGGTTTGTTTTGCTCTGCTTGCTACCACTGCCTCTGGGAGAAAACATGGAGGGATAGTCTTCCTTCTCTACCTGTGGGGTGGCTGCGTGTAGAGGTCTTCTTCTTCTTCTTCTTCTTCTTCTTCTTCTTCCTTCTTCTTCTTCCTTCTTCTTCTTCCTTCTTCTTCTTCTTCTTCTTCTTCTTCCTCCTCCTCCTCCTCCTCCTCCTCCTCCTCCTCCTCCTCCTCCTCCTCCTTCTTCTTCTTCTTCTTCTTCTTCTTCCTCCTCCTCCTCCTCCTCCTCCTCCTCCTTCCTCCTCCTCCTTCTTCTTCCTCTTCCTCCTCCTCTTTCTTCCTCTTCCTCCTCCTCCTCCTCCTCCTCCTCCTCCTTCCTCCTCCTCCTTCTTCTTCCTCTTCCTCCTCCTCTTTCTTCCTCTTCCTCCTCCTCCTCCTCTTCCTTTCTCCTCCTCTTCCCTCCTCTCTTCTTTCTCTTTTGGACTAGGGTGGCTGGCTGAGAGATTTTGATAAAGAGTCTCAATCTATAGCCCAGGTTGGACTCCCACTCACTATTTAACCCAGGATAGCCATGAATTCACCATCCTCCTGCCTCTGCTTCCAGAGTTCTGGATGGGGTTAAAGGAGTGTGCCACCATACCCTACTAAAGAGTCCCCCTTTTGGTGTAGTGGCTAGCCCTGGTTTCAGTGTCTTTCAGGAGATACATGGAGCATTTCTGTGGAATGGGTGTCTCTAATGCTTCTTCCCAGAGACAAACTTTTCCATCCATCCCTTCCCTGTAGCACAGGAGGTCTGGAATCAGCCAGCTAGAAGATAGTCAGTGCTACCCAAATTATATACAGCCCTCAGCCCTCCTTGCTATTCACAGCACACATCCCATTGGATGGAATGTAACTATCCTTCTCCAGGCACACACCCTACCTGCAGGAGTATGTGGACAGAATAGAGTGTGTCACTTGGGTGAGTAGAGCTACCTCACTGTCTTGATCTCATTATTATTAATTATTATTGCTATTACTGTGATTATTACTAATTATTTTTAATTTGCTTCCTTCAGATGGGCCATTCCTTCGATGGGATTGCTATTTGCTGAAGAGAACAATGGCGTTACTTCAGTCACATATCCCATTAAATAGATGGAAGCAATGAGACATCAGAGTTGTGGTAACCCGGGTGAGGTGTCACAACACAATCAGCATAGGAGTCAACCTGCTCTGACTGTGGGATTGTGGACCACCTCAATGTCACCTGACTGATAGGGAAGCCCTATGCCCACTCTTCCTACTTCCAGAGGGCATGAGCACTGTGGGGTTTACTAGGTGGGAGCCTAGCCTGGTTTTGCTCCCCATGCTTCTGAGGCGCCTTCCCAATCTTACTTCCAGCCCATTTTGGGGATTCATGAAATACTTTTCAAGGCCTCTTGGGGTCTGTGCTTCCTGTGGCTTTGACAAGAACACTTATTCCAACAGTGACCTCGCTGGAGCTACCAGGGCACAGCAGGAAAGTCTCAGACTTCAGTGGGGCAGCTGTCACTTCCTCTAGGAATATCTCTGCTAGCCTAAGTGACCGAGACACTCGGTCAACCTGGGGCATCCAGAGGTCTGACTGGAATTCACGTGTGGCAGTAGCCGTGGTGCTTGTGCTTCCGTGGTCTGTGAGTTCCTAGAAGGTGGCCTTGGGTTCTTTCCCTCTGCTCCACACATGTCTGGTTGAGCAGCACAGAAGCTCTTCAGTACAGATGTCAGCTCTCGTTCTTCCACTTTGACAGGAAAGGGTGGGTGAGCAGGTGAACTACTGCTGAAGAGAGCCGTGTACAGTGCCTGTCTGAGGCTTCAGGCACACTGCTTACCCACAGCGACAAGGCTGTTGATGGAACAGGCGTCTGGGGCTTAGCAGGGGTGGCTTTATGTGGAGGTGAGAGGAGAATCAGGACTTTCCTCAACGTCTCCCAGACATTCTCTTAATACTCAAAAAAAAATTCATTTAATCTTGTTTTATGTGCATGAATTCTCTGCCTGCCGGTGAACCATGTGTGTGTGTGGTGCCTGCAGGGGCTGGAAAGGAGTGTTGGCTCCCTGGAACTTGAGTTCCTGACCAGTGTTAGCCGCCACATTGGTGCTGAGAAACAAGTCCAGGTCCTTTGCAAGAGCAGCAAGTTCTCCTAGCCACTGGGCCCTCTCTCCTTCCCACCCTCACAGTTAATTATTAAATTTTATATTCTGATAGCCCTAGAAGAATGATCTCCACTCAGTAGCCCTGCAAAGGCAAATTATCCAACAGATTTCTCTGTAACTTCAAATGTCTAGTCTGTATAAGGAAGCAACAGCTGTAACCTCATGCAGTGCTAAGAAGTGTAGGGGTGGGGATGGTGGGGAGGATAGAGGTGGGAGGGGGTGGTGTGTGTATGTGTGTATGTGTGTATGTGTGTATGTGTGTATGTGTGCGCGTGTGAATCCACATACACGTGTGGATTCATAGTGCTGAACTCCAACTGATAGTTTTATCTCAAAGCATAGTAAAACATTTGAACTTTTCTTCTGTGTTACTATTTCCCAGAATTCTGGTTTTATACCCTCTTCTTTCCTCTTATCCCAAAATCTTGTTCTGGCTAGAGTGCCGGTTAGCACAGGCTGGGGTTGTACTATTTCAAGTGAAAATGGTTGCCATCGAGACTCCCGAGAGCTGGGCTACACAGATAAGTTACCGAAAGTCCCTACTGCTCGCTCGCTCGCTCAAACCTGAGCAAGGGGTAGTTTCCTCGGCCATGTGACACATACATTTTCCAAACTTGGATCCTAGAATCCAGGCCCAGGACCTTCCAGAGTTTGGGGGTGGGGCCAGCCAAGCATCTGGCTCCTGGCCTGGACTTAGGAGGTGGGGCCAGGGCCAGATAAACATGTGTAAAGACCCTCTCCTGTGCCCAGAAACGAATCTGGGCTTGGATGATTTGACACAAAGACATCACAGGAATGCAGCCATGAATCCTTGGCTGGTTCCTAGACAGCATGCTCTCACCTTTCTCTTAGAGGCTTATTGAGTACGGAGCACTTGGACTCCTCAACTGGCCTCTTTACTGGCTCTGTGGAGCACCGGGCAAGCCTAGCCTAGAGCCTCTTGCTTTTGGGAGATGGAAGAGAAAAAGCTAGCCTGGGCTTCTCTGAAGAGTGAGGAACTCCCAGCTTTGTAACTAAGCAGAAGTAGTATCCATACGTCCAACCAGCCAGACTGACCAGGGAAGGGAGGGGCAGAGGCAGGTTGGGCAAGTTGGTCAGAAACTTAAAGGATTGAAGAACTCACTAATAACTAAAAGCTATTGGACCAGGACAGAAAGGAAAAATGTTAAGAGATGGGAAATGGTGTTATGTGGACTGTGAGGAAGTTGAGGAAGAAGGACAGAGGGAAAGGAGAGCCTGGAGCTCATGGTGTGTGTGTGTGTGTGTGTGTGTGTGTGTGTGTGTGTGTGGTAGGTTGAGCTATTGCCTCAAGAGAGTGAGCCAAGGGCTTAGGCAATTTATCATGTGTCCTGCCCATGTCTAGCTCTAGGGCTGCAAGCTGGGCAGGAGTCAAACAGGTCAGAGCTGGTCCCCAAAATGCTGTGTCCCCAGTTGCTCTTCATGGTCCTTTGGCGTCTGTGAGACAACAGGGGGTGTTCAGAGGCAAACCTGCCTTAGAGTCCTGAGTCTGCCAAAGAGCTGGTTAAGATGCCCATTGAACTGTAGGAAAACTGGTCTACTGCACAGAACTCACAGTCATCATGAAACCAGAACACATGCATCAGCACGCATGCCCACTGACAGTGCACGGGAGACTGCCATGTTTTGCAGATGCAGGGTGAAGGACAGAGGTCGTAGAACATCCAGCGTGGCCCCTCACAACCCTTCAAAGCGCTCTTGCTGCCTTCTTCCCTGCCAGCCTATGTGGACCCTGGGGGTTCTTGCTGATGGAGAAGGCCAAGCTATTGCTGAGAACTCAATTATTCTGTCTTGAGGATTCCTTTCATACACTCACTCGATGTAATATTTGAAACATCACAGGCACCTGTGCCCTCTGCTTTCTCCCCAGTGTCTGGCCCATATCACATCCAGAGGGAGTTATTTCCCACTCTTAACATCAGAAAAAGATCTCCCCTTTTAAAATGAATCTCTAGAATTTATTTGTGAAATAATTTATTATTTTTTGATGACATTTGTAGAACTCTTATCTTTTCTCCATGGCTTTGAAATGCATCTGGATGTAACTTTTTAAAATACCGCTAGGGATCAAACTCAGGCTCTCACACCTTGGCAAGTACTCTATCACTGAACTGTGGGCTCATTCCTAAAACATGGCTTCTAAGCAACTGCTCTACCATTGAGCCGTGGCCCTGATGTGATGGGATTTTGTTCTTATATAAAGAATGCTACCTACTTAAGATAAAACAAAAAAAGACACTTTACACTTAGCTCCCTATTTTGTATTTGTATTTTATTTAGAAAAATTTTCAACATTTTTACTAAAATTTCATGGTAATCCGGGATCTTATTGGGAGTTGCTTTTAACTGTGTGTGTGTGTGTGTGTGTGTGTGTGTGTTCACTCATTACATGCGCACACATGAGTATCTATAACTGAAAGGCCAGAAGAAGCATCCAACCCCACCCTGCCTCCAGAAGTGAAGTTACAGGCCGTTTTGAGCTGACCAACATGGGTGTTGGGAATTGAATTTAGATTCTCTACACAGGTTACACATGCTCTTAATTCTTGGACCATCTCTCTAGCTCTGAAGATTTCCTTTAAATTAACAATTTTCTTTGGAAAAGGGGGTGCTAATTCTTAATTACTTGATTTGTCATAGACCAACTTAGCTCCTCAGTCGGAGCTTAAATTCATGCATCATCAAGTGACAGTTTCCTTAAGTTGGTTCTAACCTGGTGGCTTCCAGATGGTTTTCATTGTTCTCCTGTGGCTTGTGATCCACAGTGTCATCTACATCACAATTTCATGGTCATTGGCTCCATGACTGTCCATCTTGAGTCCTGTGGGCAACTAAGATTGAAGTCATGCAAGAAAGCAAGAACTGAGATCTGAGGTGGTGGCTGAGATGCTCTCGTTCCCGACATCCCATTACTAGACATTTGGGTCATTTCTGTGTTGGGGTTAATACAGGAACTTGCGGTGGCTGCTGTGTGTGTTACTATGAACCCCACACCCTCCCTGCCACTGAGCACGTTCCCTGAGGTGCAGTGCATGGGTCAGAGGGGAGACAAAGGCTTGGCCTAAATAGCTTCTACCAAACAATTTCCCAAACCCTGGTGACATCTCACCACACCGGGAGTCCCTGTCACCCATCCCTGCTGTGTCAATCCTTCCGACTTCAGTGTGTGATGCTTTTGCATCTCCCTGGTAAGAGGCTCAGCTACCTGCCAGTCATTTAACTACCTTCTGCTGTTCAGCAGTTACTCAAATCTTTGCCTGCTTCCAATGTTTTCTTTTATATATATATTTTCCACCAAAGATGAGTCTTTTATCATAGGCTGCCTTGTAAGTACCTTCTCCCCAGTCTGGCTCACCTCTGACCTCTGACCTCTTTCCGGTGGCTTTTGAATAGAGTTGTTTATGTGTGTGTTTGTGTAGGATATGCACAAGTGTACACATGTGTGGTTTTTGAATCAGGATTGCTCACCAAACTGGGAACTCACTGATTGGCTAGACTGGCCGGCCAGAACGTGGAGGACCCACCTGTCTTGTCTCTCATTACCAGGATTATGGGCACATGCCCCTTACTCCTTTTTCTTACCGAGGCTGGGGACCTGAACATATCCTCACATTTACAGAGCAAGCATTTTATTGAGAGACATTTTCCCATCCCAGAGCAGCATCTTCAGGCTAAGGAAGTTCCTTTAAGGAGGTTGTTGTATGCTGTTTGGAAGCCTTTGCTTAACTTGAGACCATAAATCCTATCTCCTATGTTTTCTGCTAGAAGCTTGACTTTCTTGACATTGTGGGGGCTTGGGTGACACTATGGGCTGCCATCAGTCTCATGAGCATCCATGTGATAGACCTGGGGATTGAGTCTTTGGTTTCTGCACATACGGTGGACCAGGACCACAGTGACTCTTCTCCGTGTGGATACTGATTCCCTAGCATGTCACTTCAGAAACCCATCCTTCCTCACACCAAGCATCATGGTGCCTTGGCTGGGTAGCAGGTGCCTCCTTCTGTTTTCTCTCCTGCGCTCTAGTCTCTCCTGTGTCTTTCTGTCTTAGTTCCAAACAGCTTATACCTATCTACTGCTGCAATGTGTGTGCCTGCATGTGTGTGTGTATGTGTGTGTGTGTGTGTGTGTGTGTGTGTTGCTGTGTGTGTCTATGTCTGTGTATCTGTGAAGGGCCACATACATGTCAACATACAAATGGAGGTCAGAGGACAACCTTAGCTGTACTATCCACTTTGTGTTTCAAAGACAGGGTCTAATATAGCCCAGGTTAGTTTCAAAATCTTCCTGGCTCTACTTCCTGAGTGCTAAGATTATAAGGCACAACACCATGTTTATCACATGCAGTCTTGAAGCTTGAATCCAGAACTTAATGTATGCTAGGCAAGAACCAATGGAATCACATGGCTTGCTCTACCTTGATTTTATGAGACAGGGTCTCTTGTTGGTCTGGAACTTCTTGAGTGGCTAGACCAGCTGGCCCAGCTTGCTTCAGTGCTCTGCCCATCTCTGCCTCCTCAGTTCTAGGATTACAAGCATGCATTGCTACTCCTAACTTTGTTTATAACATGAGTTCTAGGGCTTTACCTCAGGTTCTGAAGCTTGCACAGCAAACACTTGCCAACTCTGCCATCTACCCCAGCTGTGGGATTTTCAGTGATGTCCTAGTTGCCTCTGGGGACATCAAAAGGAACTTCCTTACAGAGAAGAAAGATTCTCCACCCTGCATGTGTGTACATCAGGGCCCTCTGGAGAACTTTGAGCTCTATCCCACACCTGCTCAGTCCAACTCTCCAGAGGGGTGTTTGGAGAGGGATGCGTCATGTAAAGCTCTAAGGGCAGCACATGCCCAGATCAGAGTGAGGCCTCTGTCTGTGTGGCATATATGCCAGGCCAGGACCAGAGGGGTGATTCCACTCTGGAGAGGCCTGCAGAGACACAGGTAGAAATGGCTGCTCTAGAGACAGAGCAGAGCCTGTGTGCAACAAAGAAACCAGAAGGTCAAATGTGTTCAATTTCTATAATCCTTAGATCATGCCCACACTTTCCTGTGGCCTGCAAGACTTCTGATGAGCTATTCTGGCCCCAAGTTTTCACCTGGAGAACTCCTATTCACCCTTCAAAACTCAGATAAAGAGGGCCCCATCTTTGAAGCAATCCTCAGCTCTCCAGGTAGGATAAGGAGATTTAGTCACCTCCTTTACCCTCTCAGAGTTTCTTCTCAAACCCAGTGTGTGCCCTTAGGTTCTCCTGTGCACTCCTGAGATCGGAGCTTTGAATCCAGGACTAAAATGTTAAATGTTCTGAGATCCTTTGTGGAAATCTACCTAGGAAAACCAAGGAGAAGGGGAGAGAGACTGGGGATTCTTTGTGACCTCTCTGCCCCTGCACAAAACAGTCCTGTGAGGCCAGTGATTCCAATCCATCAGTTTATAGCAATGACCCCAGATGGACAATTATTTGCATCTTTCTAAGCTTCGATGGTCATCAGGTCCAGACCTTGGCCCATACTGTATATGTGGTTGGTAGTTAGCCTCCTTGTCTCCTAATGGAAGAGGTTGTTCTTTGTTCTGCTGAGGCCTCTGAGAACTGCCTGCCTTTGGCCATTCCCTGTGCAGCGTAAACCTCAGTGGTTTAGGCTTCTCACCCAAGACTCTCTCCCTGCATGTCTCTTGTGGGAGTTTGGCCTGGAGCATAGAGAGTGTCTGGAAGAGATGGACAGGTGTGGCCATGGGACTCACACAGGCCTCACCCTATCATTAGTGGGCAGGGTTCTTTCCTCCCAAAGCCATGGTATAGTTGCAGATTCTGGGTCAGCACCTGACTCAGTCACTCCCAATCTCCACCTCTGCAGCCCCTGCCAAGATGAGACCCCTGGTGCTGACCACAGGCCGTTCCCTCTGGAGCACATCTTCAGCATGAACAGATTGTATGTCAATTCTGATTCTGGCACATCCCCAGGCCGGTGCAGTCTCTGGGGGTGGGGTCTTGGCTGGCTCAGGATCTTTCTGCTGAAGGCTCCGATTCCAAATTTCTTGTTAGCCACAGCCTTGATGATTGGGGTTCTGACCACAGCAGTTCACGGCAGAACAGTTTCTGGATAAACATTCTCCTGGATCTCAGATGGAGATGAGAGTCACATCCTCCAGGGTCACAGAAGCTGCTGACCATCATCACTTTGTGGAAAAGGAATGCCCAGTGAATCAGCTGAATGTGGCAGGTCATCAGTAGAATCAGAAATTGACCTGCGGGGTACTGCTATTCCTAACCAGGACCATTGGTTTTGGAAGGTGCCGACATCATTCCTTATGACTCTGGAAGTGAGAAAAGTAGGAAGAAGAATTTTATTTTATTTTATTTTATTTTATTTTATTTTATTTTATTTTATTTTATTTTATTTTATTTTATATGTTTATAATTTAACTTCCAAGGAACACACAATCTGGGAAATGCAGAAAAACAAAAGAGGAATAAAGTCCAAACATCATGCCATCAAATATGTGACAGGAACACAGGAAATCACCTTTTTAAGTGACTCCAGACACTGGCACATCAGTTCATGTTATACTTTGTCACGTTGCTGTGACAGGGAACCTGACAAATAAGTTTAAGGAAAGAAGCATTTACAATGGCTCACAGTCTGAGGGTCTGGTCCCTAGCAAAAGAGCAGCCACAACAGTGGGAGGCAGCTGTTCCCATGGAAACAGAAAGATGAAGGCTGGCACTTGACTTGGTCTCTTCTTTCCTTCAGTCTAGGACCTCAGTCCACTAAAGGCTAAATGCCCATGGTTAGGGTGGGTCTTCTCACCTGAATGAACCTAATGCGAATGCCCTGCACAGATCTGTTTCCATGGTGATTGTAAATCCCATCCAGTTGACAGTCAAGATCAACCATTGAGGTCTTTGGTTCATCAACCCAACAGGAATGATGGATCTGATTATCTGCTCATCTATTCTCAGACCATTCCTCTAAAGGATCTTCCCAGGGTGCTACAGGGTCAGAGCTGATGACTAGCATGAAGCAAATCGAAATAAAAAGAGTGAAGGCAAAGACAGGGTGAAGGAATGCTCTACCCACATGGCTCTCATCCCTTACTGTGGAGGACTAAGGTGATTTGGAGGTTGACTCTTCAATGTCAATATGAAAGGTGGGTCCCCCATTGACTCTCCCAATCTCCAGACAGAGATTGAGAAACAAAAAAAAAAAAAAAGAATGAAAAGTTGCAAAAGGTATGAGTGGCTAGTGTTAAGGTAGTTCCCGCCCAGGGGGCGTGGTCGGCACATATCTCCTCCACTGTGGTTAGGCTCTGGAGGTGGGACGCCAGGAGTATCCTTCAGGGGAAGTGGTGTGGTCACTGCTCTTGGAAGCTCATTGACTGACTCTCAGCTGCTTCAATTGGTCACACTCTGCCTCTTCAGGAGGCCCTGGAGGTATAAATAATAAAGCAAACCAGGGAGGTCCGTTTGGCCCTGTGGATGGCGCCTGGACCCGCGGTGAGTATGCAACCCGTTCTGGAAAGATTTGGAGTTTCTGGTCTATACCTCAAGAGAACAACCACAGGATAAAAGGCTGAAGGGCACTGTGCTCTCTAGCCCATGTGCATGGGAAGAAATATTTGGAGGATTTCTAATGTGTGTAATGTGCACTCCTGGAGGAGTGCAGGGCAGGTATAGGGGAGACTTGGTTGGTTTCCATGGATACTTACTTCTGAGAAAATTTTAGGAGAAAATTGCGGGGCAGGGAGGGGAGAGAAGGGAGATCTGCCTTGGAGGCTGTTTTGCTTCCCTCCAGCTGAGCTGCTGAGCCAGGAAACCTCCATCAACTTGCAAGTTCATGGGAAGAAAAGACATGCTGCCCCTTGCCTGCTTAGCATATTTCTTAGCATATTCTCGCCACCTCTCTCTCTCTCTCTCTCTCTCTCTCTCTCTCTCTCTCTCTCTCTCTCTCTCTCTCTTTCTGACAAGGCTTTCATATGCAGCCCAGCTTGCCCTAGCACTATCTACCCTTCTGCCTTGGCCTCCTGAGTGTTGATTTTATATCTTTACATTTGGCACATAAAAGTTATGTTTTAAAAGAATGCAAAGGAAATTCTACAGGGCAAATTAATAAGGGAAGCCATTCCAGCCTCTGTTCTCCAAGAAGTGAGCATTAGAGTTCTTTTGTGGGGCAGATGTCTTTCCATTTAGTTTTAAACTGGCTTTGAAAACTAATGTCATTTCCATTGCCTCTGGATAACTTTATCTTAAAATATCATCAGTTCCTTAAAGCAGGTGAACCCTAGAGTGTATCCAGAATGTCTTTGATTTTCTCTTGAGGTAATTTGGTGCATCTCTGGGAAGGAGCTTTCGAATCTTTCAGCTCCAGAGAGAACTCTAGACAGATCCAAGTGTCGCATACTGACAAACTCCCGGAAGGATCTGGGGAAAGCTGAGGCCCCAGAGGGTGCAGAGTCTTCTGGGCATGGAAAGAAAGGTGTTTGGTATAGGCAGCCAACATGGGATGGCTCCCATGGGATGGGGAACTCTGTGGTTGCTTGAAGTTCATGGGTGGGAACTGGTCAGAAGCAGCCACAGGCATTGGCCTCACTGGTTGAAGAAGGGCTAGTTGGCCAGTGGTTTAGTCAAGGACAGAAGGGGTGGCAGTGTTGGGCATGGAACTCCTCTTCCACAGTAAGTGCTTTTAAATCTCTACTCAGAGTATAGGCTGTCTGTAGCCCATGTACTCTGGCTGTGACCGGCTTGTCCAGCCAAGTGCTGTTAACCAGAAAACCGATTTGCACCACAATCTCACCTGTACCATAGTTGGTTCCTGTGCCCACAGGCTCCATACCCACAGATCTGACCTTTTATGGGCCAGTAAATGTTTGCAGACAACATTTACACCAGCAGTGAATATGCAGACTTTTTCCCCTCCCCTTGTATTGTGTAAGCCAGCCGGTGTGGTGATGATTGCCAGAGAATCTGTATTGTACAGAGACTGTCTGCAATGTGGAGGTGATTTGAAAGCAGAGGGGCTGTATGGAGGTTGTGGACCAGCACCATATCATTTTACAAACAGGAACTGAGCTTACCAGGATGCTAAAAGGATTATACATTCATCAATACGCATACAAGTGCAAACACACACACACACACACACACACATACACACTCACATACACAAGGTCTCCAGGTGTCACTGTGGAAGGACAGTCCCTTCAGCAAGGACTGGCTGGACATGTGTAGGCTTGAAGGTAGCAGTGTAACTTGCTCCAGTGGCTTCTCCCCTGCTAGGGGTACATGGGAGGTGAATTTATTCATAGGAAGAAACAACTGTTTTCTCAAATAATGTAGGATGCAAACAATCAGTGAATCACAGTCCTGCCTGTCTCTTGTGTGTCCCATAGCCTTTGATGTCTACCTCCTTTTTCTTGATTTTATATACATGTATTTGTGTGAGGAAGGAATACACACTCATATACACAGAGACACGGAGAGAACCGTATACACATTGCAGCCTGCAACCCAATAAACTGTTACTCAATCCAAGAGATCTGGCCCATCAATTTATTGGGAAATAACCAGTTGCCCTAGTATTTTAATTACCAGAATAATAAAAAATAGCCTACTTCGGCATCTCACTCATCTGACAAATTTGGGTCAGTTTAGGGCCTGTAGAAATGGATCGAAAGCACAGGATTAGTGTGGGCTGTTTCAGAGGAAAAAGTCAAAGGTGGGGCTGTCCAGGGAAGGGCAGGAGGCCTGAGGACATCATAGTGCCAGTGTCACAGGCTTATAGAGATGGGAGGTGTGGACCTCGCATGGCTGTGTCTTGAGAATGTGGAGCAGCTGCTGGGCAAGAGCATCTTGTGGGGAAGAGACAAAACCGTGGCCCTTACCCAAGCAGTTTTACACCTGAAGATGCAGATGTCCCAAGGGTTAACAGAACACACAGCTAGGAGAGGGAAGCTCAGCCTCCAGGCATGAGAGTCCCTCCCAGTCCTCACTGCTGTGACCTGGCACTGCAGAGGGCTTGAGGCTGGAAGAGCAGCTTTCCAGAGAACTTGGCTGTGACTGGGACTATCAGGAGGACTTCTGGGGGGGCGAGCAGCCAGCCAGCAGTCGGTTCCCCTGCCCGGCTCAGGCTTCTGGCCTGCCTGCTCTGACTTGCACCCAGCTTCCTCATGGTCCTGATTCCTAAGGGAGTTGGCAGATCCTCTGTGAAGAACTTTTTGTCGGCTGTGTGAGTGATGTGGTATGGCTTAACTTTTCTACTCCTCAGCATTGGGAAATGGCCTAGGACAGCAGCCTGCCTTGAGCAACACAAGCTTCTATTTTAATCCAGGGCGCCTGTGGCAACAGCCCAGCCCACAGAAGCTAGAGCTCCAGTTTGTTTTGTTTTTTGTTTTTCATACAGGGCTCCTCTCGCGTGATCCTGGCTCTCCTGGAGCTCACTGTATAGACCAGGCTGGTCTCAGACAGAGACCCACCTGCCTCTGTCTCCTGAGTGCCGAGATTAAAGGTGTGTACCACCATCACCCAGCAGAGTTCTATTTTCTTTAATTTCTCTGAAGTATCGTTATGAATTCTAGCATCTCTCTCCTATAATCTGTTTTTGCCCAGACACTCACTAATAGCAAGTTAATTTTAATTGTTGCCAAATAGGATTTCAGGAAGTGTAAAGTATTTGGGGGAAAACAAAATAGGACTCAGGGAAAACAAGACGGTACCAAACACGTGCCAACAAACAGGTCTGAGGTTCACCTTCTTAAATAAAAGTTTTTCAGAAACTGTTACATAAAATGGACATTGCAGAAGGATGTTGATAGTAAGTTCAAAGCAGTGCTTCATTCTCCAAGCTCATTATAAGCTCAAAGCAACAGTTTCACATGGACTTACCTTATCATAGTGCACACCTGTGGCTTCATCCTTGAATCTGACCTAGAATGAATGGTTTTCCCTGAACACAAACTTGTCCTAAGCCCATTTCTCTTTTTGGTGTAATTATGAAAGCTTATTGTATTTCTTATTATGCAGCCTTTACTTACTATTATGAGAAATGGGCACACTCTATTCTTGATTCTGACTTTGCTACATCTTTCTAGCAAACAACTAAAACAATCTCTTAAAACTTTCTTCCTAAGATCAAATCAGGAATTCTATAAAAATAATTAATTCATCTAAACAGCATTAATTCATGAAAGTTCATCTTTATGTTGATCTGCAGGATGTCAGCTCAGTAGGGTGGGCTAATGTGCAGGAGTCCTCAGGCTTTGTAGTGACAGGAAAGGCATATCAGCTGCAAGAAGCAGTCCTGAGATAAAGTCTCTTGGGACCTTGCCTCTTAGAACTCACTCATCTTGAGTCATGCAAAAAGGCGGGCCACCTCTAGGAAGGTCACCTGCTAGCCTTAGCCTTTCCTAGATGGCTCCTGACACAGGTTGGAAGGAGCCAAATTGTCTCAGAAAGTTACAAGTCCTATCCTGAATCCCAGGACAGATCCCACCCACTCATCATCTAATTCTACCCAAAGGGCCAGAACCTCTTAAGATCCTGCTTTGGGACCAGACCAAGGCTGGCTGGCACCTGAATGGCATCCTTGTTCTGCCCCCTCTGCTCATACTGGTTCCCTTACTTACCCACAGGCTCTCTCTCTAAGAGGGCTCTCAGCTGGGCCCTGCTTCCAGCTCCATTCTAGGGCCTTTACTGTTGTGTGGTTTACCATTTCCTATGGGCCATAGACTAGGAAATGGAAATTACAGGGGAAACATGGTGGCATGAGAGATACGCATAGAGGCATGGTTCCTCTCTGGAGGGCACTCATTTCCTGTAAGCCATGGGATCCTCTACAGAAGGCTTGATCTCTGAGAATTAGTCAAGAAAACCAAAGCCAGCTCAAGCCTGCTAACCCCAAAGTAGAAATAAATTGGCTTGGTTTGAAAAAGTGGAGGCAGGAGGGTACCAAGTAAAGGTTGATTTAGGGACTTAAAATGTCATTAGATGTGACTCTCCATTTCTCTATTGCTGTCTCTCTTCTCTCCGTCTATCTGTGAGAGAGGCGGGTAGCTTCAGGTTTGAGCGTATGTCATTAAAGCAATCAGACTTAATGGGACTCCCTAACCCCCAGGAAAGGCACTGACTGACTTCAATGGAGTTCCACTCTCACCCACATAACAGTTGTTCTGGCGTGTTCTTAGTCAAGTGCCTACACTGCAATATTCTGTTACTGTGGGGGTGTAGAATGTCCTCGAAGATGTTGAGACATTGCTATCTTCAGATAAAGGAGGGGCTGGGACTATAGGTCAGTGGGCAAAACACTTGCTATGCAAGCAGGAGGACGCAAGCTTGGATCCTCAGAACCCACAGAAAGCCAGGAACAGTAACAAGCATCTTTAATCTTAGTATCCTGTGGCAAAACACCAGGCAGACATGGTAGAATCACCAGAAAGTCCTGGACAGCTAGTCTGACCTATACAACAGAGAACACCGAGAGGCCTTGTCTCAAACAAAGTGGAAGGCAAGAACTGACTCCTAAGGTTGTCCTGTCCTATTCATGTGTGTACGAGCACGCGCGCGCGCGCGCACACACACACACACACAAATATGTGTGCACCTATGCACATGTTCATGTGTATCATATATGTATATGTATGCATGTATGTATGTATTCTTACACACAAAGATCAGAGAGAAGGGCTTGAAAGCAAGAATAGTGGACTAGCAAGATGGCTTGGCCAATAGACTCTTGCTATCAAGCTTGAAAACCTAAGTTTGAGCCTCAGGACCACATGGTGGAAGGAGGGAACCAACTCCTTCAAATTGTCCTTTGTGTGTCCACATGTGCTTCGGTGTGTGTGTGTGTGTGTGTGTGTGTGTGTGCACATGTGTGCTCAAAGCAATAAGTAAATAAATGCAAACACAATTTAAAGCAAGAAAGGTATTCTATGTTCAGGCTTCTCACTTCTGACATGGGGAAAATAAGGTCTAGCCCACAAGATGACAAAGATTAGAAGCTATCAAGAATCTCAAAGCACTTAGCTGTGGTATTCAGCACTCTACAGCCACTGTCTTCCCCCCATGGGTCTTCCTGGTGGCTAAGACAGGGGCCATGGGTTCTCCTCTTCTCATATTAACCTCAGATCTGCTTCTCAACAGGATAATCCCCAAGGACAATGAACCTCATGCTGGGCCTGGGCCTGTTACTGGCAGGCCTCCTCACTGTGAGAGGTCTCCCGCAGGACAGAGATGCTCCAGATATATATGAATCTCCAGTCAAGATCCAAGAGTGGAGGGGCAAGAAGGATGCCCGGGAGCTTGCTCGACACAACATGGAATTTGGCTTCAAGCTACTACAGAGGCTGGCCAGCAACAGCCCTCAGGGGAACATCTTCTTATCTCCTCTGAGCATCTCCACTGCCTTCTCCATGCTGTCTCTGGGGGCCCAGAGCTCCACACTGGAGGAAATCCGGGAAGGCTTCAACTTCAAGGGGATGTCGGACAGTGACATGCACATGGGTTTCCACTACCTTCTCCACAAGCTCAACCGAGAGACACAGGACATAAAGATGAGTATAGGCAATGCTTTATTTATGGACCAGAAGCTGAGGCCCCAACAGAGGTTCGTGAAACTGGGCAGGACTGTGTATGATGCAGACATGGTTCTCACTAACTTCCAGGACTTAGAAAACACTCAGAAGGATATCAACAAATACATCAGTCGGAAAACCCACAACAGAATCAAAGACATGGTCAAAAGCATAGACCCAGGCACGGTGATGCTTCTCACAAACTATATTTTCTTTCGAGGTAAGGCAAGAGGCATGCCAGTGTGGGGAAGAAGGAGGGACTTGGATTAGAAACTTGACCCAGTCCTTTGATTGTTCTGAATCTAAATCCTTGTGCCAGTAATAGTCCAGGACACTGTCCTCTCTGGTTATAAAGTAAACACCAAGATAACCCACCAAGGAACTGAATCCCCCTGGGATTCATAGTGGGAATGTCTGGGGAGATGAGCATTGTGAACTCTAGATTGCCATGTGTATACTCTCATTGTGGAGGATTGTCTTCATTTGCTTTGGTTTAGAAGTTGGAGTCTCTGCTTCTTAGATAAGAGAGAAAAGTGAGAGTTGGGGAGGATGACTCCAAGCGCTAAAACTATTCAGTCAGGACCATAACCCACTTCTCTAGGGCCTAATCCGTGGTGGTGGCCATGGCGGTATCGACGGTGGCCATTTTGATTGGTGATGGTGGCCATTTTGGTTGGCACCTTCATCCCTTATCGATCGATCTTCAGAGATTCCTTCAGTATAAAGGAGATACTGAAAAAATGTATGGAAGAGTGTTCTCCAACATCTGTACTCACACAACAAACACATATACATGGTTTTGAAAAAGTAGAAAAAAAATGAAGAACAAAAAGAAAATCATGGGCTCACACTCTTCAATCCCAGTAAGGCTGTCACTTGGCTCAGCAATGGTCCCACATAGGGACCCAGCATAGGAAGATTGATGACTGCTGAGGGAAAGGAAGATAGGAATGACAGCCTGAACCACATCTTCCCAAACCAGAGAAGGATGTGGGGGAATCCAGGCTAGTTAAGCATCTCCATTAGGAGCAGGCATGACAACAGTGCAGATGTAAGGAGCACTCACTCCGTACACACTAGACAGCCTGTGCATCTGCCTCATCCTGTAAGTGCCCAAGTCACCCTCTGACACCCCTGCCACATCCCTACTCTATACATTAGGGACTGAAATGAAGATACTTGTTCTAAACCATCCTTACAGAGCAGTGAAGCCAGGATTTCAACTTAGGCTCTGAGGTTAGACAGCAGGTTAGAAATGATACAGCTGCAAGTTTATGTGCAATGTTGGGGCATTCTCTAACTAAAAACAGAGGGATCCTGAGGCTGGGGAGATGACTTAGGTGGTGAAATGACCCATGTTGCAAGCATGAGGACCTGAGTTCAGATTCCCAGCATAGGTTTTAAAATCCAGGCAAGTTGGTACAGATTTGTAACCCTAGTCCCGGGTAAGGAGGCAGAGACAGGAGCTCTCTGGCTAGTCAGTTTAGCCAATCAGTGAGCTTCTAGCTCAATGAGGAAGTCCTGACTCAAAAACAAGGTAGGGACTGATAGAGAAGATAACACAGCATTAACCTCTGACTGTAACACTTGCATGTGTATACACACACACACACACACACACGTGCACACACACACATACACACAAACATACACAATCAATCAATAAAAGGGAGTTTGCAGACAGGGCTCTGCTGCAAGGTCCCACAGCACGCTGCTCCCGTGGTTTTCTTATGCCAACAGGAGAGGGGCTTCAGAATACCAAGGGAAGTGTTTTCATTCTTGCAAAGCCAAACGGCCTCAGGAACTGCAATCCAGAGCTCTGTTAAGATATAAGCTATGGCCATCTCAGTGTCAGGGGCAGAAGGCTTTAGGGTAATGTATTCTGTTACCTCACAGCCCTGCAATTCTAGTCCCAGGCTCTTTTTAACTGGGTCCCTGTGCCTGTGTGCTTCTCACAGACGTCTTCCAGGCATGGAGAAGGACCCTACACCACTTCCCCTGAATCTGGGTGGATGGTGGCCACGGATCAGTGGGGTCAGGTCTCCTCCTTTTCTTCCAGACAGCTTTGCCATTTTGTCTGCCTCTACTTCTCAGGCAGGTGGCAATATGAATTCGACCCAAAACAGACCAAAGAGGAGGAGTTTTTCATAAAGAAGGGCAAGACGGTGAAGGTGCCCATGATGTTCCAAAGGGGCATGTACGACATGGCCTATGACAGCCAACTCTCCTGCACCATCTTGGAAATCCCTTACCGGGGCAACATCACAGCCACATTTGTCCTTCCTGACGATGGCAAACTGGAGATGCTGGAGCAGGGCTTGCAGGCAGACATCTATGCCAAATGGAAAAGCCTTCTCTCAAAAAGGTAAAGGCGGAGCCTCGTCCACAGAGACACTTGTCTTTCCCTCACCCTCTCATTTCTTCTTCCCTAAGGGCACAGTCAGGCTCTCTCGCTCTCTCTCTCTCTCTCTCTCTCTCTCTCTCTCTCTCTCTCTCTCTCTCTGGCTCTGGCTCTGTAAAGGTTGGCAGGAGACTGAAACATATCTAGAAGCTGGGAAGGAGTGGTTCTTTGAAGTTTTGGGAGTGTAGGGGATGGAGCCTACTGCAGGGTGGTGGTCAGGGAGAGCTTCACAGAGGAGGTGGCATTTAAGGTACAGCTTCCAGGCTGGAGGGGAGAAAGAGGAGTGAATGATTCTTACACAGAGGAAACTTTAAGGATGGACACTTGTCTCCCAGCCCCCTCTAGGCCTGGAGTAGCCAAAACCAGTAGTGTCCTCCAGCTCTCTAGGAGACCCCCATCTCTCTTTATGGTGGTGGACTTGCCCACATATGATAAAGGTAAACTTCCACTTCATCATGATACACATGATGAGCCAATATCCCTTCTTTCCAAGCCCATTTGGGCTGACTGGTAGTTGTGAAGTTATTTTGAAGTATATACAGGGAGCCAAGCCTAGACCTCTTCAACTCTATTGGGTAATTGAGGAGGAAAGGGGGGAAAGGGAAGAGGAGGAAATGGGCTGTTCTTTCTGAAGCCCCTTCCCACCGTGGAAGGACTAGGAGAGGCTGAAGGACTACACCCTATTCCAGAGAAGGGACCACACCAAAAGATACATGCCTAACCTCTCCCACCTACACCTCAGGTTTCCAAGTGTGAAGAAGACATCAGGATTCAGGCACTAGGGCCCTCCAACCTGGGTTGTGTAGTGTAGGCAGAGTCTTCACACAGTTTGAAAGCTATTGCCCAGAGTTTCAGAGCAAAAGCTCAGGTTTCCCTCAGGGGAAACAAAGCTTCCTCTTCCTCTTCCTCTTCCTCTTCCTCTTCCTCTTCCTCTTCCTCTTCCTCTTCCTCTTCGAGAGGCACAGAGCTGCTGGGATTTTGAAATAGCTACCTTTCCACCAATCAGCTTCAAGGGCTCATGCCTGCCATGGGCTCCCTGACTCACTGTGTGAGCGGATTGGAGACCATCTGCTGTGCAGCAGCCAGAGGTTTTTATTTTTTCAAGTTTAAAATTCTTATTCATAAATTCTATAGTGGAAGTGAATGATGTTAAAATAGCATTTTTTGAATGTTTGGTCTAAAATACTGCTTCTTTATGTTTTAATTTTAAGCATAAAATTTCATTTGGAAATTTTAAACAAATCTTTTAGTCAGCATGCAAGATGATATTTTCATATATATATAAATCTATGTATATGTGTATATACACTTATATGTGTGTATATGCATCTATGTGTATATATGGATATATGGATATGTGTATATATACACATGTATGTACACACAGACACACACAGACACACACACACACGTGTGTCTATGTGTGCACTGGTCCCTTCTTCCCCCACATAGTGCCGTGGCATTATGTCACACATGTATTATGCCTGAGTATATCTCCGTGAATCTAGATTCCATACTTGAAAGAAAACTTGCTGTTTTGTTTTTCCTTTATCCATTGCCCTCTCTTATTCTCCCTTCTATTCTCTTTGGTCTTCTTCTATTTCACGAACTTTATATAAATGTGTGTGTGTGTGTGTGTGTGTGTGTGTAATGTCTATATCCACATACAAAAGAAAAAATTCAATATTTGAATTTTTCTTCCTCTTTTCCCTGTTTCTGTTTGTTTTAACAGAGTACCCTGTAACCCAGGCTGTAACCCGGCTAGTTGTGCATGCCACATGTAGCCAAGGATGACACTGAACTCCCAGTCCTCCTGCCTGTGCATTCTGAGTGCTAGGATTACAGGCACACATCACCATACTTGGATTAGATGCTCCCCTTTCTGAGTCTGCCTTCGTTTATTTTATATATATATATATATATATATATATATATATCCATTTTCTGTATCTGTCCATCTGTCGATGTGCCCTGTGTCTTCTGCCTTGTCATCAACAGGAGCTACAGTCTTGCCACATTTGTCCCATCTCCATGTCTGTACACAGACACCGTGTCCTTTCATCGCTCGGTGACATCACTCTAGAACTTTGCTCTTTGCTTCCTGACATCAGCAATGCCTGTGCTCTCTTTAGAGCCGTCAACCAGGAACCGGGACACTATTACACTTCCTGTCATTCAGTCATGTCATGGAGACTAGACTAACGGACAACACACTGTAGTGTCAAATCCACAGCACATGCCCCCCCCCCCCAGGCTGGCACCTTGCGTGCCGGGAGGAAACTCCTGCTGTTATTAGCCATTCTCAGCTACTCAGTCCCCGTAGTCCCCCGCCCTCGCTGGTGAGTGCTCTGAGACACTTGCCTCTGTTCCCTGGCCTGCTTTCTACTTCAGGCTCACTCATCCAGGTGTTTGCACTGCTCTCATCTCTGAGACCATGGTGACTTGGGGCCCTGCTGCAGAGTCCAGGGTTAGCGCCTGGCTGTGTCCTTTCTGCACCCCAGCCAAGCCTTCTCCTTCTACAGCTCTGCTGGCCTGTCTCCTTTGCCTGCCCCCTTCTCCTGCCCCCGTGTTAGAGCTCAGTGCCACAGGGCTCAGTCTGGAGCTCTTGGCTACCTAGATTTACTATCTGGTGACAACCATGGCAGAAAGCCTTCACTACTGTGTTCCTGTTCTCAGCCCCAGATCCCTGCCCCCGAATGCCAGAGTCCTGTTAACTCAGGATATCCTTGAACATCTGATGGGATCATAGTCTCTATGTGCTCAGTACACACACACACACACACACACACACACACACACACACACACAGCTCAGTCTCACTTTCCTTAGTTTCTAAAATTTCCACTTTCCACTAAATCAAGCTTGACCTACTGGGTCATATTTGATCCATTTCTCCCAACTGCTCCTGTGTGTGTCAGGAAGCTCTGTTAACCCCACACTGAAACAAATTGGACTCAGTCTCCTCCCTCCGTCTCTGAGGTTTCCGTACCAACTGCCTGTCAACGATCTATCATCTAGCAACAAGGCCTGTCCTCAGCATCAAATGCTAAGAGTGTATTTTACGGAGAATGACAGAGCCATCCTGAATCTTAAGACCACAGCATGCTCTGCCCACTCAGAACTTGGCCATGGCTTCCTATTGGCTCAGGGAGAAAAATCTATCTTGTCCAACTCCCTTCCCTCCTCCGGGTTGGCCAAAAACCTTTATTTTGACCCCCATCATTCCTGATTCCCGCAAGTTGATCTATTTCTTTTTTTCCTTCATACTTACTGACCCTTACATACTACCGGTATCTGTGAGTGTGTACACACTATACTTTTCTAAGTGTTGGTTTCATTGTCTGTCTTCCTGCCAGAACACAAGTCAAGTGCAATGGCTTTTCCTGTCCATCCCCATCAGGTACATGTTATGTGCTTAAAAACTTTCTTGAAAGAATAAAGAAGTAGAAAGGCAAGTTTGATGGTTATCAGGCCTATGAACAGTATCAAGTTATGAGATTTGATGTAAGTCTAGAACGAGCCAGAGATAAAGGAGGAGAAGGAGCCCAAGGCCACAGGTGCAGTCTTCCTCCTGTGCATGGTGCAGAAGACCATTGCCCTTTGCCCCAGTTGTAGGGCTTCTAGACTGGCTTGACCTCAGTTCTGACTGGATCCAGGTTTTAAGCTCCATTGTCTCTTGCAGCAGGCTTGCAGGGATCTAAACTGACGCAGGCTACAGCCCAGCTCAGTCTGCTATGGGGAGGTCACGAACACGGGGGAAGGAGCCTGAGCGTGTTTCCAGTGGATATGTGCTCTGACGAAAGCTGGGCAGGAATCAGGATGCAGTCAGAGACTGTGAGGTGTCTTGAATCCCAGAGTTGAGCCTCTCTTATTCACAGGTTTTTCTGCCCCGTGAGTCTTGATGGACGATCAGAGAGACCCTAGATGATCAGAGAGCTCTTCCCTTCACCCCTGTCCTCCTCTCCCCCACAGATTGGTAGATGTGTGGGTGCCCAGGTTCCACATCTCCGCTACTTACAACATGAAGAAGGTTCTGTCCCGCCTGGGCATCAGCAAAATCTTTGAGGAGCATGGTGACCTCACCCGGATCTCGTCTCATCGGAGCCTGAAGGTGGGAGAGGTAAGCTCGACTGACTGGACCACGGTCCCCTCCTACTCAGGAGTCCTCTGCAGCCTGGGCCAGAGTTGTGGTCAGAGCTCTGTGATCCCAAGCAAACCACCTCTCAGCCTCTGATTCCAGTCTTTAAAACTAAACCATCACTCACAGTTTCTACTGGACATACCCTGACTATTGACCAAGTGCTGGGACATCTATCAGACCCACAGCCAGACAGGAGCCTTCTCTTTAAGATCTCACAGCCATCTGGGAAGGGGGGAACTGCACCATTGAGACAGGCAGGCAGAGGCTCAGTGCCTTGCAACAGTGTAGCATTTGAATTTCAGAGCCATAATGCATGACTGTTTTTGTAGCATAAGTATGTCCAGAGTATTGCCTGGGGGCCTAGTTATACTTGAATATAACCATTGCTTATCTTGAATGGAAATTTAACTAGATATTTTATATACTTAGAAACCCAGTTTGGGGGTTAAAAGAGCATAGAAAGGTAAGATCCAGAAACAGGGAACGGTGTGTATTAGGGACCGTTCTGCTGCTGTGGAAAAATAAAAAACATCTCAGCCAAAGTCAGCTTACAGAAGAGTTTACTGTGGGGTCTGTGAGAACAGGAAGTGGGGTGAGACTCTAACCTCTCAAAGCCCGCCCCCAGTGACATGTTTCCTCCAGCAAGGATGCACCTCCTAAATCTCTCCAAACAGTGCCACTCACCAGAGACCAAGTGTTTAAATATAGGAGCCTGTGATGACATTTCTCATCCAACTACCACATAAGGGGCGTGGCTAGTGTGGAAGGTGGAGAAATGGGCTGGTGTTAAGTGTAGTAAAGGGAAGGGGGGTCAAGTTGTTCTGGAGGGAACTGTGGTAGGGGACTGTGGGAGGGATCCTGCCCCCAAAGCAGGACAACCTAGGTGCTGAACTACCTGCCAGGCTGAGCTAAGACTTCATAGCCCCTTTCTGACCCCTCGCTGCTGGAGAGCCCCTGAAACTCAAGGAAGAGAGCAACCCCTACTGCATCACCCCTCACCCCACACTTCCACTATAATACCATCCTCACGACTATGCTGAGCAACTGTGGCCAGACTATCTCCCTCTCTGGGCTTACCGCTCTGGACCTGACATACCCCCCCCCCCGACCGTCCCCTGCTGCCTGCCCCAGGCTCAGCACCCACTGACTGTCTCTCGGTTCTGCAGGCTGTACACAAGGCTGAGCTGAAGATGGACGAGAAAGGCACAGAAGGGGCTGCAGGCTCTGGAGCCCAGACTCTGCCAATGGAGAATCCCCGAAAGATGAGGCTAAACAAACCCTTCCTGATGATGATTTATGAGAAGCTCGTGCCTTCCATGATCTTCCTGGCAAGGATTTATGACCCTAGTGGGAAATAAAGAATTCCCTGTTGGCTTCAGACCCCATCCGTGTCCTAGGGCTGGAAGCATTTCACCTGCTTGGCGTGGAGGAAGGTTTCAGGTGCACTCTATCCTAACCCTCTAGAGTCATCACGGCCCACTGCTACCTGAACCAGCAGCCCAGCTGCCTCTGGGGACTTTGTGCTCTGTGCCCATTTATAGCTCCTCCCCTAACCATCAGCTTCCCTGGACCAAATGCCAACCTTTACCCCCAGTATTCCCACATCTCCTTTATCCCAGCAGGCAGGGAGTGTTTGTGATGTGATAAACTCCACCTCCCCTGACCCATCTGCTAGAGTCAGGTAGATGCCCCGGGGGAGATGGGAGCCACAGAAAGGAACTAGGGTCTGGGTAGAAGAAGGCATTGCTAGGAAAGCCACGTGAGCCTCTCTGCCTTCCTTTCTGTTTCTGACGTGAGGACGCACTGCTCCTCGATAAGGCTTTGAGGAAATCAGCGCCAATTCCTTGTGGAATTCCTTTTCCGTTGTGAGTCGCAAGCTGAGAACTCTGGCGTGCTTGGTACTTGGCTCACCTCCCAGAGTGTCCAGGTAGAGTTGCTAGCCCAGCCAGACTTCCGGGAACACAGTGGAAGTGACCCAGCATTAGAAGACTGCCTTGGGGTGAAACTGGGAATCGCTGCCAGATTCGTTCAATTTTTTGGTCACAAGAGGAAGATTCTGAGGTTCCTCGGGCCTCTGGTCAAAGTTGAACCTTTGGGAAACAAGGGGTCTCTACCTGCCTCAGAAAACTGGCCCTGCAGGGTCTGCTTGTGGCCGCTAGGGGGCACCAAGGGCCAGGCCAATGGTGTGGGGTTGGACAGCAGAAGGGTGCCATTCTCCCTCTGGCTGTGAATAGCCTGTGCCGGCTGGCCATGTTAGGGGAGGGGCACTCAGACGGGTTTGGTACCTTTAAAGCAGCAATTGCCACTTCTTGCCTAGCAGTTCTCAGAACACGGAGACCTTCGTGCTTTGGTCGCTAAAGCTCAAGAGGCAACCATAATGAGCAAACCTTGTGGAGGAAATGAGGCTTAGAGAGGGGAGGTTCCTGTAGTGTTAGAGTAAGCCTGGCTTAGCAGTGTTGGAGTTTGTGGTGGGAAGCGCTCCTTGCTATGCATCTCTTCTCCAGCCAATGAGAGGCCAGCAAGCACCTCTTCCCCCATCCTACCCCCACCCCGCCCCGCCACACACATCCGGTAGGATGAGAATCCTCCTCGGAGGCCAGGCCTGTGGAGAGGTCTGAGAACCACTGGGTGAGCAGAAAGTTTCAAAGTCAGCTGCTCCTCTGGGTGGGAGTAGGGGGGAAACCAGTGGACAGACAGGAGGCTGAGCTCCCCATGAGCAATTTACGACATCACGGTGCTGCTGCGTATGAGGTACAGCTGTGTTAGCCACTGAGCCGCTGGGTGGCCTGGCTGGAGCCAGGGTCGATGCATGTTCTGAGGGAAGAGTGAGAGATGCCTCCGGGGACCAGGTAGACTAGAAGAGTTCCATGAGGGTCTACGTTAAGACCCTGGTTACCGTCTTCTGTCACCTCCTCCAGCCTGAGATGGCCAGCGGCTTCCTGAAGGTATCAACTCTAAATATCTATCTCCCCAACACCACGCACACACACACACACACACACACACACACACACACAGTCCCGTGAGAGTGCCCTTCTTCTCCTGATGAGTTCCTGCTCGCCCTCCGATGCGATGCCCAACTCGTTCTTACCTCATCACGGGCTTCTGTTCTCTTCCTCAGTATCACCCAGGCAGCTTTCTTCCAGGCTCATCGGTGGCTGGTGGGTCTGAATGCCCCCCCTCTGTCCACATGAGCTATAATCAGTCACTTCTACACAGGTCTCTCAGAGTTGCACACCGTGGGCCGGTGGCACAGGCACACAGGCCCGGGGCCTGGCCCCACGGAATTACTCTCCAGTCGTTGGGGGAATAGCCACACCCATATCCTGTACCCACGCCCAGTTAAGCTCATGTATGCAGTCTCCACTAGCCATAGAAAAGGCTCCCTGGGGTACAGGAGAGCGTATGAGCGGATTCTGTTTCAGGACCCCCGGAAGGGACCCAACATAGCCATAACCACTAATTCCAGTTATAGGGCTCGGTCAGAGTTTGCCCAGTATGTGTGAGGCCATGGGTACAAGAATACCATCTTAAAAATAAACAGAAAATTTTTAAAAGGGAAGAAGTTAAAAGTACAATATTTTCTCAGGATAGTCAATATGAGACAAAATACCAGTTTGTCCTTCAAACAGAAATTGGACATAAGGTCTACCTTTCCTACCTGTTGCTTATCTTAAATATTTCCGAATATGGTTCCTGACCTTCACAACCATATGTTCAATCCTCACTGTAAAAATCATACAGCATCAAGAACGGCATGTGCAAAGATCCTGCGGTCAGCAGTATGAATGAGGAACTGGAATGGCGCTCTGCTAGCTAGAGCAATAAAATAAGGCAGGAGTTGGGCAGTAAGACTGGAACAATGGGTAGGGCCTTGTTTCCCACAGAGGAGAACAAACCTAGCAAACTTGTGACCAGAAGGTGACCCCCTAACAGATCACTATACAGCCTTGCATCCAAGTGTGGTGTTAAGAGGAGATTTCCACACAGCCACTCATTTGCAGACAGTGTGCCCTGTTTTCTGACAGGAAGGCCTGCTGGCATGGCAGGCCTGTCTCTTGGGAAACGGCCTGCCTGCTTCTTCACAGCACCTGCAGATCCTCCTCCGGGTGCCTACTCAGGCCGTCCCGCCCTGGCTGGGTGCTGTCACTGCCACCACTGCCTTGCTGCTCTTCCCTCATCTTTCCAGGAAAAGCCCCTCCCCTCTCGAAGATTTCCCATCCCACCTGGTTGTGGACTGGCTGACCTCAGGAATGAGCGAGCAAATGGAGCCACGGGTTTGACTTTGATGTAACCCACCCCTCTTAGTCACCTCTTGAAGCCTACGATGCATGGGTGTGTTCGTCATTCCTCAAACTCATCAACCTCCACGGTGAACCCATGCCACGTTACTTAAGCCTCCAGCTTCTGGAAACCACATAACCTGCCCAAAGACTCACAGCTACAAGATGAGGAGGCTAGGATCAGATGGAAGTCCCGTGAGCATCCTCACTGTCTGGTTGCACAATAAGCCATCTACCCACTCATTTTCCTATCCATTCATCTACTGAAGCCTTCATGTTCTGACCCACCCATTGCTCTACCTATACACCAACTTCTCTACCCCACTGACCCCTCCATGTATCCATCCTAAATTCACTCATCCATTCACTGGTCCATTTACACAACCTACCCATCTATGTATCTACCTATGTATGTATGTATGTATGTATGTATGTATGTATCCATCTATCTATCTATCTATCTATCTATCTATCTATCTATCTATGTATCCATCTATGTACTTATCTATCCATCCATCCATCCATCTATCTTTCTTTCTTTCCATCTACCTATTCACCTCACCGATCTGTCCATTCACTTGTCCATCTATATATCTACCCATCTGTCTGTCTGTCTGCCTGTCTGCTTAGTCATGGTTTGTATTCCTGCACAAACATCATGACCAAGAAGCAAGTTGAGGAGGAAAGAGTTTACTCAGCTTACACTTCCACATTGTTGTTCATCACTAAAGGAAGTCAGGACTGGAACTCAAACAGGTCAGGAAGCAGGAGCTGACGCAGAGGCCATGGAAGGATGCTACTTACTGGCTTGCTTCCCCTGGCTTGCTCAGCTTGCTTTCTTATAGAACCCAGGACTACCAGCCCAGGGATGGCACCACCCACAATGGGCCCACCCACTACTGATCACTAATTGAGAAAATGCCTTACAGCTGGATCTCATGGAGGCACTTCCTCAAGGGAGGCTCCTTTCTCTGTGATAACTCCAGCTGGTGTCAAAACACACAAAACCAGCCACTACACTATCTATCTATCTTTCATCTTCATCTACCTGTTCATCAGTCTACTCACCCACACCCTCATGCACTCACAAACCTATCCATCCTACTGACCCCATCCATCTAGTCACCTGCCCAACTCATTGACTAATCCACCCACATGCGTGCTCACCCACTCATGCATGTGTCCATCCATCCACCGACCCATCATATTCCCACTAATCCATTCATCCATCTGCCCACTATATGTCATAGATTGTCCTAGGAACTTGAGTTGTACCAGCTAACAAAATCTACAAAGACCTTCATCTTCATGGAAGCTTTATTCTGTTTGGAGAGGCATAAAATAAACAAGGTATGCAGTTAAGAAGCCATTTAACAGAGCAGGCAAGGGTGGCCAGCTGGAAGTGTTGGTGTTATATGTGTGTGGTGGTTGTAGAGGGGATCATCAACCCTACAGCCCTAGGATCAGGGGATGCACAGAACCTAAACAGCTAAATGATGATTCCATATTGCAAAGTCTATGGCACTGGTGGACCTGGGTGCTGGTGACACGGGTATATGCCTGCCTGCACATTGCTCCCCTGGTCGTAAGTCCTTAGAATAGACATGCCTGACACCAGAATCCCAGCAAGAAATGCCCTTTTGGTGTGATCCAGAAGGCTTTCCTCGGGGTGTGGGAAGCCATGGCACAGCTTTGAGCATCTCTGCAGGAACAAACAGGGGCTTCCATGTTGGTGCCGACCTAGTGCATAGCTCCACCTGCCCCAGCTGAGGTCATTTCTGTGGGATACACCAGGAGTAGCAGGGCGATGCGCTGGCAGGGAGGGCCACCAGTGGGAAGTCTGGTTCTGCCCTCATGTTTCCAGACACTCCCTGTGTGACTTGAGCCTGGGCTCCCATTCTTCATTTATGCAGCTACAGGGTGGCATCAGAAGATCCCCCATTTGACAAAACAATCATTCTTCCAGACACAATAGGGAGTGAGTAGCCACCAGTTGGCCGTGTACTGTGAACCAAGACAGTGTACCAGACACAGCGGAAACCAGAAGTGAGGGAACCTGGCCAAGCACAGTCTGGGAGGAGATTACCACACAGCCTCAATCCTCTGCATCTCCTAATGACCTACTCAGGACCAAGGAGAGAGCTCCCAGCCCTCCTGGTTACCATAGCAGTTCTCAGATTTTACAGCTGGAGTGCAAAGCCAAGCGCCTCCCCCCCCCCCACACACACACCCCACCTCCCCACCCCCCACCCCACATTCCATTCACACAGTTTCCCAGCATTCATTCCTCTCTGACCTACAGGCTCAATTATAGCTGAGCCGACTCCTCTTTTGTGTTAAGGGAGTTTTATACCCATGAGCCCACCTCAAGTGGAAAATATCTGACATCTAACCATCTGATCACCACTGTTCAAGAACCCAGCACCCCAAAGAGCAAAAGTTGCTTCCTCTCATTGCAGAGGTGTTGGGAGCTGCGTTACAGACTGCATGCTATCATCCTAGGAAAAGGAACAAGATTTGGAATTTGACAGATTTAAAATTTTTTATTTATTTATTTATTATCTAAACCTAACCAACTACATTATTTGGTCAAGTTCTATCTTTAAAATTGTTAACATCAGAAAATAAATTCAGAACTGGCAAGCTGGCTCAGCAGGTGAAGACAGTCGCCATCAGATGTGGGGCCCCGGGAAAAAGAAAGAATAGGAATGCCATAGAAGGAAAAAGAATGAACTGTCACAAACTGTCCTCTGCCTGTGAGAAGGTGATGTCAGATACCAGCAGCTGCTCAGGCGACAGTACCTGAGCACCCCTCCTAACAGACTTCCGTGAGCCAGGGTTTCTCACTTGAGGAAGAGTTATGTCAATGGCTATTGGTGGCCACATATCCTGTTCCCCACCCCTCCCTTACTCCTCCCTGGTGGTCAGAGACCCAAGCTGCATACTTGTGCTGTGAAACCTCCCTATCTTCAGAGAGGCATATGAAGAGAGCCCACTTCCCCCACATGATTCCTGGTTCTTCTCTTCAGAGCCCTGCCCTCTACCATGTTGTCTGTCTCTGGTGCTGGGGACTGATTCTGTCAGTCCTTAGATCCCAGACATGCTGCTTTCTGTCTGTCCAGAGCCTTAGTAATTCTTCTAATATCACACACACACACATACACACACACACACACACACACAAACACACACAAACAATTCCTAATACTCCTCTTGAACATGAATCAAATACTTTAAAATATTTATTTTTGTTACTTTTAAAACTTATGTGTGTCTGGGCATGAGTTTGAGCATGTGAGTTCAGGTGCCATGATGGGCATGTTCAGGGCACTGAGTGTAAGAGGCCCTTGGATGGTGTGTGCACCTCAGTGCGGGTGCCTCTGGCTGGGATGTGCACCTCAGCACAGATGCCCGTGAAGGCAGAGGCACTGGACTCCTTGAACAGGAGTTACAGATGGCTATGTGCCATCAATACTCTCTCTGACTTGTGTGTGCGTGCAGTGATGAGCCCCAATCACTCCCCTTCAACAAATGTAATAAAACTTAAAAGAAAGAAATAAAATCACTTAAAGAGAAAAACTTAGATAGAAATATATAGAAATCTTACATAGAAAACAAAGGCAACCTACCACAGGCAGAAAGTAATTACCCAGACAGACAGCAACAGTGTAAGCATGAGACTGGGAAGAAGAGAGATGTGTGGAGCCCCCTCTGGAGGGCTACCATGCTAAAACAATACACTGGAGTGCAAGGAATTGCAACTTCTCCAGACCAGAACTAACCTGCTCTCCTCTACCGATCTGTTTCCTAATTTCTTCTAAAACCATGAGACGGTTTATGAACCTAGGTGAACTAGGTAAGAAGTTAGGCTGGGCCACCCATCCTCAGTCTGCCAATTACATAAACAATGATGAAAAACAGAAAAAAAAAAAAGAAAGATTTATTCAATGTGGCCATATTGGGAAGAGTGACAAGGAGATCTAAGAGCTCTCCCAAGGCCTTCTTTGGGGTCCTGACAGGAGACTCTGGTTTAAATCTAGGGCAAGAGACATATGTATAACTAAGAAGTTCTGGTAAAGGTATCGCCCTGCCCACCACAGACCCCTCATTGTCTGGGTCCCAGTCTGTCCTCTGAGGTGGTCTTCTGACAGGTTTTCAGAACTGTCAATCACTTTGCTTGGAGACAAGCCCCTCCTCCAGCTGGCACCCAGCTTCAGCCTTTTCCTTCTCTGCTGGGGAATGGCCACGTCTCAGGGGTCCCCTGCTTCACTAGTCTGATAGCCAAAGGAAGGGGATGAGAATCTGCAGAGAACCCCTTCATTACTGCCAGGCGAGTTAGAGAATGACAATAGAGTGTACCCAGATTAAATTCGACCCTAATGAGTCAGCGCTGTGGGTCTAGCTTTGGAAAGCTCTCGGGGACTTAGTAAGTCCATGATGGGCCTAGGCTGAGCCCTCCTCCTTGAGGAAATAACAGAGATCCAAAGTCACAGGGCTCCATTGGCAGAAACTGTTAGGACTTAGGTTGGGTGAGGGGTGAGGTTTAAGCGAGAGGTGCAGAGTGGAAATGGCCTCCAGGCCAGCTGGCAATATGGGCTGGTGGAGCGTGAGGGGCAGAGAACTTCGGTCTGGCCAGGGAAAGCACATCCAGTTCATGTAATGACCCCTGTGAGGGGAGAGAAGAAGGGAAACATGGTGTGCAGAGGTCAGCTGGGGTCACCAAACTAGACTAAGAGACACTGTTTGCTTGTATTTTGGCCAAGGTAGGTGTTTGGGACATCTCAAGGATGTGTCTGGAAGAACAACAGGCCTGGCTAGTTTGTGAAGGACAGTGGTATCCTGTTCTGCCTGTAGCCCTTCTCCATTTAGGGATTCGACATCTGGAAGAGCCTGCTCCAGTAGGAGAGCTATGTCTACGCAACAGGTTCCCTACTTGGGTCAGCTGAGAGAAACAACAGGAGAATCTTAGTTCTGGAGGTCAAAGGTGAACTCTGGTCCTGGGCCTTGAGCTGAGGCAGAAATATTTTTCTCACTTACACGCCTGACTGTTTAGCTTCATTTGGTTAGCCTTTATTTTTATATTTAATCTTTGGCAGTTCTAGGGCTTGAACCCAGTTCCTGGCAAGCATTAAGGAAATGTTCTACCACCTTGAATACGGTCTTAAGTTCGGGGATCATTTTGGGTTTACAGAAAATGATGAGGCTAACTAAGGCTTGATTTCCGGTTGCTTTCTCTAACGACATCATATTCCATAATCATGGAACGCTAGTCACAGCAACGGAGTAAACACTGGCAGCAGGCCAGTGAATGAACTGTCAACGTTATTTGAAAATCACCATATTCCTCCTTAGCACCCTTCCTTCTGCTCCAGGATTCCAGCCAGGGTGTGTGACATCATGTGCGACACCCACAAGAGTGTTCTCCGGGGCTTTGAAGAGGCTGAAGTTTGCAGGAATGCCCCAGAGTCACATGGGATGAAACTAAACTCACAGTGGGGCCATCTATTTGGTTTGGGGTGCTCAGAAAGTCCTATGATTAACTCAGTGCTCTCTGAGAGGTGGGGATCTAGTGTCCACTAGCAGGGGCCTTAAAGGGGAATCAGGTGACACGCTGATTGTTAGGATCTAGGGAAAAATGTTAAGGCCTAGATGAACTGTTAAGGCCTAGGTAACAATTACCTGACTAGGCTGCCATTATAAGGAAACTTTCTTATGTTTCTGCTGTTACTAGAAAACTTTCTAATGCCAAGACTGATCACATATTCTGTTATGTTCTATGACTTTGGAAACCAATTCTGATAGAAGTCAGTAGAACTGTTTTGTATACCCACTGTACTGACTGGTTTTGTGTGTCAACTTGACACAAGCTGGAGTTATCACAGAGAAAGGAGCCTCCCCTGAGGAAATGCCTCCATGAGATCCAGCTGTAAGGCATTTTCTCAATTAGTGATCAATGTGGGAGGGCCCATTGTGGGCAGTGCCATCCCTGGGCTGGCAGTCTTGGGTTCTATAAGAAAGTAAGCTGAGTGAGCCAGGGGAAGCAAGTCAGTAAGAAGCATCCCTCCATGGCCTCTGCATCAGCTCCTGCTTCCTGACCTGTTTGAGGTCCAGACCTGACTTCCTTTGGTGATGAACAACAATATATAAACTGAATAAACCCTTTCCTCCCCAAACTTGCTTCTTGGTCATGGTGTTTGTGCAGGAATAAAAACCCCGATTAAGACAAATTGGTGCCAACATAGTGGGGTATTCCTGTGACAACCTGACCATGTTTTGGGGAGGACTGTGGAAGGGCTTTGGAACTTTGGGCTAGAAGAGATATTGGGTGTTAAGAGCTCTGTAGGATGTTCTGTAGGAGCTTGGAAGACAATGTTGAGAACAGTGCAAATGATGGAGGTCTGACTTATGAAATTTCAGAGGGACTATTAAAGACTCATATCAGGGCCATTGCTGTTTTGATTGTGAAGATTCTGTGGCTTTGGTTAGCTGGGGATGAAGAATCAGCTGTGATTAACAAGATACCAGAATTACTAAAGCAAAACCTTTGCATTACTGGGACTATTATTGAAGAAACAAGCATCACTGAGATAAAATCTGGGAAGTGTTTTCTAAGAGCACAAAGAGGCTGTGTTCCAAAGATAGCCAAGGTTGTACATTGTGCTGCAGTTTGACTTGGTAATGTGTAAGAGTCACCCAGGTGGTACTGGTTTTGAAGGCATGAAGGAGTTGTGGAGAGCAGCTAAGGCTCAGCACTGTGAGAGGACATAGAAGGCCATTGGTAAAGGTGCAGCCTCAATTGCAATTGATGGCCCAGGACTGAAGGGGTCATGCAAAGGAGTTGAGGCTTAGCACCAGGAAGAGAGCCAATAAGAGGCTATTGGTGAAGCCTAGTTGCAGCTGAAGACAGCAATGTTTTGGAAATGCAAGTACCATGGAATGACCACCAAGAATAGCCACAGCAGTAGAGTATAGGCAGCTGGAGCCTAGAAGACACGGTATGAGCTATAAAGGGCAGAGTTGGAGAGGTGACCTGAGCCCTCAGAGGAGCCCAGAATATCATGAGTGGATCCCAGACATTGGACAGTTAGAGCTGGATTTTGCTTTGGATTGTGACTGTGCTCTGATATTTTTCCCTCTTGAAGGCAGAAAGTATTTTAGTGGACCCCACAGTTAAGAGACTGAATCGTAAAAAGACTTTGAGATTGGATATTTTAAAGAGATTGAAATTTTTATATGTAAGAATTTGTAAAGATAGTGGGACTTTTAAAGTTATTTAGATCTTGGGGATGAATAAGAAAGTAAGGGTTGAGGCTTAATAGTGATGTGTTTGTGTGTCAAGTTGACAAGGGGTCAATTGTACTTTGTGTGTCAACTTGACACAAACTGGAGTTATCACAGAGAAAGAACCCTCCCTTGAGGAAATGCCTCCATGAGATCCAGCTGTAAGGCATTCTCTCAATTAGTGATCAAGGGTAGTCACCCCTGTGGGTGGTGCCATCCCTGGTCTGGTTGTCCTGGGTTCTATAAGAAAGCAAGCTGAGCAAGCCAGGAGGAAGCAAACCAGTAAGGAGCACCCCCTCTGTGGCCTCTGCATCAGCTCCTGCCTCCAAGTTCGCGCTATGTGTGAGTTCCCATTCTGACTTCCTTTGGTGATGAACAGCAATGTGGAAAGGTAAGATGAATAAACCCTTTCCTTCCTAACTTAGTTCTTGCTCATGATGCTTGTGCAGGAATAAAAACCCCGACTAAGACATCCACTGTGGTTTCACATTCCACTTCACCACTGGGGTTTGGGAACTCCACTGGACAGATGAAATGGGGAATGCCAGGCTGCATTTATCCTATGCCACCATGGGATGCTGGGCTCCCAGGAAGCACTGATACATTGCTCAGGGGGTGGGAAAACCCTGAGGTGGAGACCTCAGCCCAGATGAGAAACAGCACAGTCTGAGGTCAAGGAGTCACAGGTTCTCAAACTCCCTGGCATTCCGACACCACTGGAAACTGCAGAGAGGATTTGGGAACAGAGGGGACTCATGGGCCTTTGAGGTTGAGCCTTGGGCTGTGGAGGGGGAACTCTGGAATATATGAGTAGTGCAATTGTCCAGGAATATGTAGAGGCCTTCTGCAAGTGATTTAGGTGACTGCTCTGTAGAGAAAGGCTACTTCCATGTCCCCCACAGTAGTTCTTGATGAGAGAGAGAGTCCATCCTTATCCATATCATTTATTGATTATTTGTTGTGAAAAATGGGTGCAAACAACTTCCATAGGGCAGACCAGAGATTAAATACCTTTTGCAGGAAGGAATGTTCAGGAAGGGAAGCATATTAACCAAACCCTCGGGTCCCTTCTAGATACCTCATTAGTATGAAGAACTCTGTTCTGTGCTATGTGACTACAAGTCACATACTTTATGTGGGGAGCTGTAATCACATGTTCCAGGCCAGAAATCTGTTCAGAGGTGGGTAAAGTGCCCATCATCCTCATATAGGAGGTGCTAGGGCTTCCAAACCTACTCAATCTTACCAAATTTCCTGACTCAGTCTATTGTCCCACAACTCACAATAAGCTTGGACCAGAACCAACCACTCAACAGCAATTCCTGCACCCATGTATAAGCTTTTATGGTATTAGCTGCCCCTGGGATGGATCCCAGCAGAAGAGAGACACCTACAGCAATATAAGAAACTATTTGGAATAAGACTTCCAATTTCGGTCTTGGTCAAGTTAAGTTTAAGTTCCCAAGACCTCTCTGGAAACTGACATCCTACTTGGCAGAAAGAGACATGTATGTGTGTAACTGACATCCTGGTTGGCAAGTTAAGACATAAATATTAGGCAAGTCCCATCCTGGCAGACAAGTTAAGACATGAATATTAAACAAGGCAAATCCTTTGCCATGGTTGAATACCCCCACCAATGGAAGCAGGATACATGTACAACAAACATATGTTCCAAAGAAAATCCTCTAGCCCAAAATTCTGATTGGTAAAATAACCAGAAATAGTAAAAAGAATGGCCAAGTTCCTGTGCTTGACCCTGCTACTGTCTGCCCTGGTGGTCTTGCTGGCCAGTTCATATCTAGTTGAGACTCTCTTGACTCAGAGTTCCAAAATCTCTCCACCCAGCTTGCTAGGTTCCTATTGGGGGCTCAATACCATGCCAGTCCCATGCTTCACCACTGCCTTTGTGGTGCACATCAGGCAAACCCACGCTTTGCCACCGTACCTTTCTCTCTTGAACCCAGATGAGGCACCGCGTGAAGGAAAACACAACATAAACTTAGTTCAGAAACAACAGTAACTCAATAGCTGGGTGTAACAGCTAAAATCCTAATCTTGTAAGCCTTATTAAATCTAAATCCTCAGGTGGCAAATCCTGATGGATCTGCCCTCAAAACCAGGAGGCACTAGTAATTACATCTTGTCCTCAAGCTATCCCCATCCAAAAGGGACCCCTTTTCCCCCCTGCTTCCTCTCTTCCCCTATCCAACCAGGAAGTCCCACCTACTTGCCCAGTGATAGGCTCCTTTGTTCATTAGGGGATGGGTTCACAAGAAGTCTCCTGAATAGGATCCCTCTAGGATGAAGGTCATCTCAGAACCGAAATCTCCCATATCCTATATATCACATGGAAATGACAACAGAGGGAATTCCTCAGGGCCCGGGGGTCTTTTAAGCCAAGGGATCTTTATAGGATTTGTACAGGACTCTGTGCAAACAAAACAACTAGCTTTCTCTATTTGAGGTCAAGAGACCCGGGAACAGTCCTGAAGGGCACTGAGACTAAGTAGGTATTGTGGAGATATGAAAGAAAGAGGTCATCAGAAGCTCTGGGGTGGGGGGCACCTCCCACTGGGCAGCTCCACAGTGGGGACAGTGGCCTCAGCTACAGAGTTCAGTAACCATCAGACAGGGGGCTTCTAGTTGAGTGGTATTCAGGTTCAGTCTTGAGGTGATAATCTCTCCCCTGTTGTGAGGAAGGAAAGGTGAAATACAGGTACTAATCAGAAATGTATAAAGATGTAGTCAAACTTAACTATTTTTTACTATGTTTGTGTGTGTGTGTGTGTGTGTGTGTTGGGCACACAAATGCCATAATGCATGTAGAAGTCTTTCAGGAACCAGTTAACCAGTTATCTCCTAACATATGGGTCCCAGGGATTGAATATAGGCCATCAAGCTTGTCAGCTAACATCAGTCTTAGGGACAGAATCTCTCTTTTACATGGCCCTAGCTATCCTGAGACTTGCTATGAAAACCAAGCCGGCTTTGAATTTACAGAGATCCACCTGCCTCTAGGTAATAACTGCAGGGATTAAAGGTGTGTGCCATCATGACTAGCTGTTACAGTCACATTTTAGGGCTATGAAACAGACATGTCAGCTTGTGTTTATAATCCCATTACTTGGAGTAGACATTGGTACTAGGCCAGTATGTGAACAGAGAACTTTATTTGAATTTTATCAGTTTCATCATTAGCACTTCTTCCTTCTACCTCAGGATTCCATCCAGTAGTCGGAAGGTCTCTAGTTCAAGACTACCCTGGACTACAGTACCTAAAATAGCCAAAAGAACAAGCATCTTTATAAAGCCAGAGTTGGAGCAAACACATCCAAGATTATGAGGATGATAACACGCCCAGTAACCAAGAACAGATTATTTTAGATACCTTCTACCTCCATATTGCTGAAGAGGCTCCACAGAGGATGGTGAACTGGGTACAAGCTTCTGGTGATGACCCTTGGGTAGGCCTTTGAAGACCTGCCCCTTTTTCCCTCAGTGTGCTACTGCGAGTAGACTTAGAAATTGTAGAAGAAATAGACCTTTGCTTTCTAAAGTGGCCCTGAAACCCCAAGATTTGAGACTTCAGTGCTGACGACAAGATCCAATAAACTTCTTTCTGGGTCAAGGACAGACATCAGGGTGGAGGTGAGCATGTTGGGAGACACTATCACTCCCCACTCTTAGGTCTTTCCTAGCTTTCCCTGGAAACTCTGATTCTGTGCTTCTGGGTGGGGCCTGGGGACCTTCCCCTATGAGAACCCTGATTAGCCAACCTTGGGAAGCCCCAAACTTTTCAAGCTGCTCTCCTGTCACACATCAACTGTAAGACTGGAAGAAAGTCACCGGGCATGGACAAACTCAACAGATCTGACCTTCTGGGTTCCCATCATCTCTCCCCCGGCCTCCTATTCCATCCACCACCTTCACATCCTCTTTGATTCATCATCCTCTTTCCTCCTTCTCTCCACTAGAGTGTGCAATCACAGCTTCATTCTGGGGAACCCACACAATGTCTAGATATTGTAGCCAGGAAGAAAGGCATATAAGGAGGCAAAATGCCAAGTTTGCTTCAGGCATTGGTAAGGAGGGATCTAGAAAGACTGCAGTGGGAGGTACTGAGCTGTAGCTAGTGACTGGAAAGGAGGCTGTCAGGTGAAGAGACATGGAGGGTAGTCTAATTACAGAATTATGGAGATCATATGGAGCAAGAAAGAAATGATTGAGCTGCCTTCTATGTATTGATCACACTTATTGTCTTTATTTAGTTTAAAAAAAATTAATCCCAAGCATTATGCTTTCAACCAACCCATACATATTTTTTCAACCATTTTTCTATTCTCTGTGTCTCTCTCTTCTTTCATGGCCAGTATTCCAATTACACATGTTAGCAATTCCTATTTCCCTTTAAGATCACTTTGGCACTTTCCTGTTTGCTTGTTTAGCTAGGTAGCTGTCTTCACTTTGGTATGGTCCTTCTGGTACATTTTCTTTCTTTCAAAAACGTTTATTTTACTTTTTACTTAAATCTATGTATATATCCCTCTGTGTGTATGTGCCCATAAATGCAAGTCTCAAGGAGGCCAGAAGAGGGCACCAAATCCTCTGGAGCCAGAGTTACAAAGTGCTATGAGCTGCTCTGTGGTCCTGGGGACTGAACTCTAGTTCTTTGCAAGAATAGAGAGTGCTCTTAAGTGTTGCGCCATCTCTAGGCCCATCTTCAAGCTCATTGATCTTTTCCTCTGCTGTTTTAGATTCACAGTATAAATTTTTGACCTCAGTTATCAAATTTATCCTCTCAAGAGGATCAAGTTGATTTTGTTTTACATTTTCCCTTGTATTATAGTAACATATTCTATGTTTAAGTATATTTTAACAGTGATTGTAGCTAGAAAAAAATCATCCTGAGTGAAGTTCAGACCCCAATAGACCAGTAATATAGTATATATTCATTTATATATGGATGTTAGCTTTAGTTTTTGATAACCAAGCTCTAATTCATGTACCTACAGAGGTTAGGTACTAGAGTAAGGGACCAGGGAAAGAAAAGAACTCCCCAGGGGAGGGGAAATAGAATATAGAGTTATGGAGAGACAGAGATGCGGGTGATGAGCAGAGAATGGAATGGGAGAATCAAATGGAGAAGAAGATGGAAGAGGGGGTAAGTTAGAAACAGGTAAAACTAAGTGTCAGTTAAGGGGTCACATGGACACCTGATACAGTAGAAACCTTTTAAAATATATACATATAAGAAAGAAATCTAAATGGAATCGCCAACTAACATAAGAAACAAAGCCCCAACTAGTCATTTCTCTTCATGAGCTGAAGCCTCCAATGCCAGAAATAGATTACATCTAATTGATTTGTTGGCCAAAGGGGCCTTAAACAACCCAAGCTATTGCCAAGACTATCAATCACTGTTCACAAAGTGATGGTAAGGCCCAACCTAGAGCCTTCGCCCCTATTGACTAGTGTTCACGATACTCAAAGGTACTCTGAATGCTACCAGAAAAGAAAGGTAAACACCAACCCAGCTACAAACCCTTCAGTCTACAATGGTGACCTGCCCACAAGATATGCTGAGATAATAGTGTCACAAAGTTATGGGAGGAACCACCTAATATCTGATTAGATTTAAGGCTCACTTCAGGAGATGGAACCCATCCTGACATTGCTAGCAGCTGAGAGCCTACGAGTAGATGGTGACCTAGGGGAAAATCAATCCTGTCACCATTTACCATTATTCTGAGTGAAGATACAAATAAAATGACTCCTGATGTCATTCTTTTAGCCTCGTAGATCAGAGTCTTGCTCAGTTATCATCTTACAGTAGAAGCCTCCTCTTACAGTAGATGGAGACACATACAGAGACCCACAGCAGAAAATGTGCAGAGAGTGAGACACCTTGGAGCACTCAGTCTCAAATACAGTGGACTCTGCAAAAGAGGTAAGAGTAACTATAAGCGCCAATGGGGCTGGAAGACCCCCAGGGCAGTGAGGCCTTCTAGTTACAACAGGAGTGACACACATGAGTTCACTAAGACTGGCAGCATGCAGTCCCGGTCAGGTCCTGCACAGGTCTAAGCCAGACAGGGTCCCAGAACTGGGAAGGGAAATAGACACAAGCCCCCATCCCAACTCAGAAGCTATCTCCAATGGACAACTGCCGGCAAAAGAAAAAAAAATGAGTTTTCTCCAGTGGAGTCTCACTGAATATGGAAACTACACTTAAGAGCAGGGCCAATGCCCAGCACTGAATGGCCAACACAAAATGAACTCAATGATATTTTTAGAGGTGTTTTTGTTTTTGTTTGGGGGATTGTTTGCTGTTTTTCTTTTTTGTTTGGTTGTTGTTTTGTGGTCTCATAGTGCTTTCTCTGACTCTTTCTACCCCTTACAGATCTTTTGTTTATATATTATGTTTTCTAAGTTTGTATTTGTATGTGATTTCTCTGTGTGTGAATGTGTGTCTCTGCATCTGTGTTTTTCTTCTGTTTTCTTTGGCTCTTCTTTTCTCTGTCTGTTTTTTCCAATTCTGGTGTGTTTTGTTTTGTCTTATCATATGTTATCATTTTAAAAAGATGCCTGCTTGTTTTCTAATGAGAGAGAAAAGGAAAGCGTGTGGATTGGGTGGTTGGGGAAATGGGAAGATTCTGGGAGGGGTTGGGTGAGGAGAGACTAAAATCAAAATATATTGTTAAATAATTATTTTCAAGGGAAAAAAAGGTTATAGTATACGTTAACAGACTGCTTTAAAATCTTGCCTGTGAATGCTTAATATCAGTCATGACTGGGTCTGTCCCTATGACCTCATTTTAATTCTGGCAACATTTTATCCTTTTCCTGTTGCGAACCAGAGATCTGCCACAGCATATTCAAGTGCTTGACCTGGAGTGGCTGGAATCTCACAACTGTGGAGAAATGGGATGCTGTGGATCAAGAAGCAGAGTTATCTCGACTATCTATAGTCCTCTCTGTAGGCACTTACTGTCAACCTTCGTATCCTGCTAACTACTCAGCTGGAATGCCTGGCTAAGCTTACCAGACTTCTCAACCCTCCCCAACCCCAAAGCAAGACTGTGACAAGACCTGAATTTTGTAAAGGGGATTTCCCCCACCTTTTAGCCTAGCTGAGGCTCCCACAAGGCCACTGGTACAGGAACTGATTTGTGACTTTCTTTTCCTATGTGGCAATAACCTGTAGCCTGGCTCATGGTGGCGAATGTCATTCAGAATCACATGGATTTGTCTTCTCTGGCCATGGCTAAGGATAACTGATTTTCATATTTCCTCTAAAGCACAGGTTGTTATTTTATACCAACAGTATTCTTTGAACGTCTGGAGATTTGGGGTTGGATGTTGGACATTACGATACTCTTGCTGTCTAGCTTTTGTTATCTTCCCTTACAGTCTGCTGATACTCACTTTCAAACACAACTAAGTTATTTGAAGATCTGCTTGGCCCTGTCAAGGCATGCTTTTGAGCTCTAAGACTAGTCCAGTATGACTCTAAACCAAAATTAGTTCAGTTTCAAAGGCAAGTTCAGCTTCCCATGGGGCTCTCCGCCTTTGGTTGGTCTTAACTTGAGTATGTGATTTTTCTGTGTCTCGCTGGTTCCATACATTTTCATCTATTTACTCAGGGGTGGGGGATAGCTCTGTTTATGCAAATTTACATGGCCAATCTCCATCCCTCTGTTTTGGACAAAAGCATAACCCAGACTTCACACAGGTATTCCTGTAACACTGAAACTTCAATGGAGCCAGAGAGTTTTCATCACTCTGGCCCGGAGCTCTTCCTACCCATTTCCAGTCAGCACCACTCCTCAGAAGCAAGCTGCTCATGTAACTCAATTTAACTCAGTCACCTGTTCAACAAGTACTCACAGAACACTTAGTGTTGGCCAAACAGTGGGTATGCAGGGAGGACAAGACAGGCAAGAGCCCTGACTCATGCAGTGTTCAATACCACACAGAGATGTAAAATCACAACAGTGGTAATTGTTTTGCCAACAGGCTGAAGGTGATATAGAAACATCTACAGAGAGCCATCTCCCTATCATGGGTCGTCAAAGACAGCTTCCCTGAGGCAGTGGTGTGACTTAGGATCTAAACAACAAATTGGAGTTCACTGGGAGAAAAGTCAGAAAAAAAAATACTCCAGGGATTGGGCCCAAACAAAATCAACATGATTATCCTAAAATAAAATTCAAGGAGTCAAGATTCAGGAGCTCTGGGCTATGTGATGGTAATGGTGTTGAAGAGGCCCCATTGTGGCAGTTGATAGACAGGTCAGAGCATTGGGGGTGGATAGTGAGACTCTTTTAGGAGAGAGTACCTCTCAACAAGAGATGTTGGGAGCAAAACCTTTCTCCACATCTGCAGTAGTGCCTCTACCAGTCTACTTGAGAGTCAACTGTGCATAGACTCTTCCTCATTCTCCATGTCTTAACTTGAGGTAAATTAACCAGATTCATGATAGATGACACTGGGAATGAGGAAGAGACAGGGAAAAGATGGTTCTGAGGCTCAGATAGCCTGGTGGATGGGTACCACTGATGCAGATGCTGATAAAGGTCCGTCTGTGATTCTCATCAGGAAGCTAACTGGGAAAGTGGATTCCAGTTTTGTCTACTGTGTTGGACCTGGCTTGTAGCTTCTGAAGGCACTGGCAGAGAGGCAGTTAGTTAGCAACGCTGGAGTTCAGAGGGCGGGAACCTGGCTGGGGATGAAAAGTGCTCATCATTTGCATCTCTTTATAATAAAGCTGTGGGTGTGGTAAAATCTGCTGAGAAGGAGGAGGAGGAGGAGGAGGAGCACAGGTTTAAACAAAATCCAGCTGCCTAAGGGCTGAGAGGAGCTGGAGCTGAGGTCGCCTTTGTTGTCCTACAGGGAAGGCAGGTGAGGTGAACGCTCAGACACATGCACTGGCTGCACATATGGATCTGATTTCTGGGGCTAAGAGCCAGACTGTGAGCTAAAAATGATGGTTCAGGGCTAGGGACACTTACGGATGGACAAGGTGGCAGCAGAGCAGACAGGAGGAGGGGGTGGCTTTTGATTGTGGGCTCGTGCTTACAGCTACTCTCTTGAGATTGTTTAAAGCCAATATCCAGGCTGGTGGGGAGAAGGAGTTTTGAGAAGAGACATGGAATTGGAGGTTCTGAGATGGTGACAAGGGGGATGGAGAGAGAGCATCCTCTCCCATAGGAGGCTGAAGGCTGTCATTGGCTGAGGGTCTGTCTGTGATGTGAGGTGGGAAGAAAGGCTGGCTGAGGGTGATCACACATATATTTGTGTGTGTGTGTGTGTGTGTGTGTCCTATGCCTGGGTGCAGGTCTATTGGCGAGATGTCTCCCTGCAGTCTATAGGAAAGTAACTTGACCAGAGATGGAGGCAATGTCCCCAGGTATGCTGGGCAAAGAGGGGGCACATGAATGGACTCTTCCAGGCTGACAGCCACCAATCAAAAGCTGGGTCGTCAGATGGGAAAGGGTATGTATGGTTAGATGGAAGGTTCTGTACCCAAGCAAGGTCAAGAGCTACCTGAGGCTGGGAATTGTGGTCACCTATAGGAGAACAGAGTAGCTGGGCATGTGCAGGTGAGACTGGGCACAGTGGAAAAAGGAGCAAACAAGATGGGAGCTTGGCCCGTCTCTCCTGAGCTCTGAGGAGACTCTGTGGAACTAGGAGTGACATGGCAGCTCTGCATGAGGAAGCTGGCCTGTCAGTAGCATGATGAGTGACAGGGGAGCAGGATTTGGGTAATAGCCCTGAGAGACAATAGAGGGAGGGGTAAAAGCCAGGCTAATGGGAGGGATGGGCTCTCATGGGGCAAGCCCAGGAAGGACAGGGTCCCTGTCACCCCAACAGGTGGAGTCCACTGGGTGTGCGCATGCAGCTGTACTACAACAGGGCAGGGGGAGGGCTTGGCAGGCCTAGGAGAGAGACACGGGTTGGGAATACACTGGGGATGCTGGAGCTCTCCTCTGGACAAGTGAGGAGGGAGTAGGATGGATTTGAAAGTTGGGAGAATGAGCCTTGGCAAGAGATGTTTTCAAAGACTATGATGCCCCGGGGTCTTGGGGAAACTCCAAACTTGATTTCCTTCCTCTGAGCTCCTACACCTACACCATGCAGCCCCTTGCTGGAGGGCAGGGGGGGCAGAGACAGCCTCTTCCCATTTATATAGCCTATACTCTCTTTCTGTAGCTCCACCCCCTCTCTAATGGTTGTCAATAGTGAGGGAGAGTCTGCACCTCTTTTGTTGCTCCCAAGTACAAAGCAGAAGAAGCTACTTCAAGTTCCTGGACCTTATCTAACATTGGGCGCTATGCAGACATCACGTCACTTTCCATTAAAGTCACCCTCTGTGTGAGATCTCTGTGTCAGATGGGTGATGGAGAGGTGAACTGGCACTGCTGGGCAAGGGAATGGCAAGGGGCTAGTGGGAGGTAACCACCAGTGGATAGCTGTCACTGCTAAGGATGGGCAAACAGAGGAACAGCACTGAGCATCGGGGTTGAAGATAGAGGGCAAGAGCAGCCATTGGAGGGTTTGCCCAGGAGCTGAAGGCAGAGATGGCTGAGATTCTAGGGAATGCTCTATTGAACAGCACACAGAAAGAGAGGGAGGGAGGGAAGGAGGAAGGGAAGGAGGGAAGGGGAGAGGGAACAGGGAGGGAGAGAGAGAAAAAGAAAGAGGGAGGGAGGGAAGAAAGGGGGAGGGAGGAGGGAAGGAAGGGGGAGGGAGGGAGAGAGGGAAAGAGATAAAGAGAGAGGAAGGGGAATAGGGAGGGAGGGAAGGACAGAAGGAGGAGGGAGGGAGGGAAAGAGAAGGGGAAGAGAGAGGGGGAGGGAAAGAGAGGGGGGAGGGAGGAGAGAAGGAGGGAAGGAGGGGAAGGGAAAGAGAGAAAGGGAGGGGGATAGAGAAAGAAAGAGGTAGGGAGGGGAAGAGGGAGGGAGGGAGGGAGAGAGAGAGAGAGAGAGAGAGAGAGAGAGAGAGAATGAGAAGAGCCAAGAGTGGGTACTGGTACCCAGTTTGCAGCTTGCCTGGCCCCCTGTAGCATGGTCTCTGGGATGGGAGGGACAAAGCTCTCGTGGTCATCTTAAGCTCAGCACAGAACAGACTAATAAGAATCCACAAAGCGAGGTCTGTGAGTATTGGCTTAGAGGCATCTCCCGTTCCAGCCAGGCCTGTGCAAGGCTACAAAGCCAAATCAGAAGTTTGTAAAAGGATTCCCTATGTAGAGTTTGTAAGTTTTATCACATCAGATGCTGCAGGAAGTGTCCAGCGGTCCCACGAGGTCAGGTGTGGCACGGACAAGGAACTATGTAGATATCTTTGTAACTCCGAGCACAGAGGCTCCTATCATTTCCCTTCTCCACATCTGGCAAAATAATTATTTCACTTGTTGGCTAAGTACTTAATCTTTCTTTCTCAATAAGAAGTGAAATATGACTTATGGGGAGGGGGGGACCAGGAAAGGGGAAATCATTTGGAATGTAAACAAAGAATGTACAAAAAATAATGGCATATACAATAAAAAAAGAAACAAGTGAAATGTAAAAGCTGTCCTCATGACAAGAATAAGTGGCAGTTGTTCACACCACAAGTGACCAGAGAGCCAAGCTTGACAGAGAGTAAGGGGCTTGGAGAGGGGTGGTGGAGGGGAGATTATCTAGAGCTCAGAGAAGAGGTTATGAAACGAGGAGAATGTTCTAGAAACGTTTTCAGAGCTCACAACCTGCTGGGACACATGCTGTTCCCTTTCCCCTTTGTCTTGGCCCAGATCCCACACTGCCTTTCAGCCCACTGTCTTCACCCTTCATAGAATCTCAGTCAAGACACAGGGCCAGATCACCTCCATATAAGTGTGCTAAGGCAGAAATCTTACAGTTGGTGCAGGGGCGATTTGGGAACTGGACAGGGTTGGGAGGCCTAGAACGATGGCTGCACAAAATCATCTAAATCAAATTGTCAACGTCACTTAAAGCAGTAGCAACAGTAGAAGCCATGCATTGAGCTCCTACTGAACCATTTTCTATTGGTCAACCGTATGAGGTGGACTCCTGTTTACAAAAACAAAACTGAGGACTGATTCCTTGAGGGACAGGTTCCTTGCTCACGATGTGTGTCAGAGCTGATGTAGAGCCAGCCCTGTTCTACTGGGGTTTCTTACTACCACTCAGTCATGCAGTCTTGTTGAAAAAGAAGATGGCAACAGAACAAGTTGTTTTTTCATATCTACTGTGTGTGTGTGTGTGTGTGTGTGTGTGTGTGTGTGTGTGTGTATGTTCCTGTGCATGGGAAGGTCAGAGGAAAATCTTGTGTGTCACCTCATGAATGCTACCATCGACCTTACTTTTGAAACAGCATCTCTTGCTGGTACTAAGTCCATCAAGAAGGGTAGACTGGCTGGCTAGCAAGTCCCAGGATAGCTCACATCAACATGCCAAGCTTTTAAAGCCTGGGTTCTGGGGATAGAACTCAGATCCTCCTGTTTACAAGACAAGCACTTCATCGACCAAGCCCTAGGTTTGTAGATCTTTATCTGCTTTATTTATAATAAGAGAATTAGGCAGCTATCTGGGATCAGAAGCCATTCAGAGTTCTACAGCTATGAGTCATGGTGGTACCTACCTGTAATCTCAGCACTGGGAAGGCAGAGGCAGGAGGATTGCTATGAACTCCAGGCCAGCCTGAGCTCCATAGCCAGATCTATCTCAAAGTAAGGGAGGGAGAGGAAGGGACTGAAGAGATGGGAAACACAGAACAAACAGCTTTTCTTGGAAGTGTGAACTTCCTGGTGTTTTGAGCAGCTGGCTCCAGCAGGGGCTGCCCACTCCCCGGACTCCAAGCCTCAACAAGGAAGACCTTGGAGCATAAGGAGTGGTGGGGGTAGGGGTTGGGTTCAAAGTATTAAGTAAATTAGATTTGGCCTATGTGTTTTTCCATACAGCAGAATGAACTGTAACCCAACTTCTTATGTAAGCGAACTCTAACCCATCAGTGTAACAATCAGGAGTGGCTGACCACAGATGGCCAACTGTTCAAAACACTGTCAGATAAGATGGAGACAGTTAGGCTGTCTCCAGCTCACTTGTATTTTCTATAGGTCACCTGTTGTCACCGTGAATTAAACCTGTCCGTACCCTTTATTTATTCTATTCTTTGCTTTCTGAGTCTCCCTATGTAGCCAGCCTGGCATGAACTTATGATCCTCAGCACCCCTAGCCCACCCCAGCTCTGTGGTGCAGGCCTACCCTATCTCATATGCCTGCTTGCTTTGGCTGGCCTGGAACTTGCTGTGTAGACCAGGTTGGCCTCAACTTCCCAGAGATCTACTCGCATCTGTTTCTAGCTCTTGGGTTGTGGAACCGGAAGCTGGCCTTCTGTCTTTTGGGGGAAATGGGGTCTCAGGGTTTCATGTAGGCTAGGCTGGATTTGAACCCCTATGCATTTCTTGTATGTAACTTTGAATTTCTGATCTTCCTATTTCTACCTGCCGGCAATGCTTGGATTGCATGTGTTTGCCACCATGCCCAGCTTAAGCGGTGCTGGGATGGAACCCCAAGGCTTAGTGCAGGCTAAGTAAACATCCTACCAACTGAACTGCAGCCCCAAGCCCTGATTTCCATGTTTTCGGAGGCATGAATACAATAGAAATGCACGTGGCTGGGCACAGATGGGTAGATCTGACCCATCCACACAGAAGGCGCAGGAATATTTAGAGGCACCTCTGAAGGGCTGGATGTGATGTCACTTCTGACTTTGAGGGTCAGGATTTTGGGCCTCATGATCTCAAGGCAGCATTCTTTCACTTTCTTCATAGTTTAAAACATAAAGGGAGGAACTGGAAATTGCAAAAAGCCTGGGGGTCAGGACAGAGACCTGACTGGTATTCCAGCTAGCATACAGCCTTACCTGTGACCCATGCCAAGTTACACAACCACACCCTCACGAGACCTTATTGCTCATTGTAGGATCAGAACATACACACTACTGACTTCACAGAGTTTCTGTGAGGCTCAGGGGAGACTCTAGAGAAGAATGGCAGGTCTCCACCTGAACCCTGAGCTTACCTCCCCACAATGGGTCCCTTCTGTATTACAGACTCCTGTCCTTCCAAATGGGCTCTTCCTTTTATCAAGTTCTCCTGTTGGTTGGCTTCTGTGCTCCAATGTTCTGCATGTTGTCATCCAATCCCTACAACCGAGAGTCCCCCCACCCTCTCTCTATGAAGAGCAACCCAGCCTCCCAGGTGGCTCCCAGCAACACCAAGTTTGCCTTCTTGCTGTACCAGAGGCTGGCTCAGGAAAGCCCCGGTCAGAATATCCTCTTTTCTCCTGTGAGTATCTCCACTTCCCTGGCCATGCTGTCCCTGGGGGCCCGCTCAGCCACCAAGACGCAGATTCTCCGGAGCCTTGGCTTTAACTTCACACACATGTTGGAGCCCACCATCCACATGGGCTTCGAGCACCTGGTCAGCTCGCTGAACGAGTGTCACAAAGGCCGGGACTTGCGGATGGGCAGTGTTCTCTTCATCAGGAAGGAGCTGCAGCTGCAGACCAGGTTTCTGGACAAGGTCAAGAAGCTTTATGGGACAAAAGTCTTTTCTGAAGACTTCTCAAATACTGTCACCGCCCAGGCCCAGATCAACAGTTATGTGGAGAAGGAGACCAGAGGGAAGGTGGTGGATGTAATCCAAGACCTTGACTCTCAGACAGCCATGGTCCTGGTGAACCACATCTTCTTTAAAGGTAAAGCTGATTTGTTCTTTTCTTTCTCTTTCCTTCATTTCTCTTTTCTTTTTTCCTTTCCTTCCCCTTTTATGTACTTGGATGTTTGTTTGTTTGTTTGTTTGTTTGTTGAGTCAGGGCTAATGCATTTCAAGATGGCCGCCATCAAGCCATGCAGCTGAGGATGACCTTGAGCTTCTGATTCTCCTACCTCCATCTCCTTAAAGCTGGGATTATAAGTGTGTCCACCACACCCCGTTGATGCAGTGGGAACTGGACCCCAGAGCTTTGTGCAAGTCACACACCTTAACCACCAACAGCGACACGACCCCAGCCCACCCCTGATTAACATTTCTTTTCCTTTCGGTGTTGTGTTGTCAAGGAAACAGGTGTGTACAGCAGGGTGTGCCTGAGTTCTCATCAGCTCTGCAATTAGCGACCTCTACATTCCTGGCTGTCTTCCGTTCCCTCTCTAGCTGCCATTCATTAATTAACTTGTGGCTCCATTTATCTCTGTGTTAGCATGAAGCAAGTATCTGTCCTAAAGAGCTCTGCTCAGCAAGGAGGACCCCAAAATATCCTCTAGAACTCTTGAGGAGAAAAGAGCTTGTATTTTGGCACCAACATACTAGTCCCTGGATACTTCACAGCAGTGACACACTGGGCCCTGTCTGGCCAGTTTAAAAACCCAGGAGTGAGAACCAGTTTCAAAGGTTTGGAAGTGTAGACAAGTCAATTGGTCACTCATATCTGTCCAGAGCTTTGCTGTTTGCAAAGCCACTGTCACAAAGGACACTGATCTGAAGCTGAATGAGCATCAGCTTTGAAGGCACACGACCCTGAGTCTGGCTTCTACCTCTGCCCCTTTCTTGTTCCACGGTCCTACGTGTGTTTCTGAGAAAGCTCTGCAAAGGGCTAGGTGACCACTCTGGACCGGTGTCTGCCTCTTGCCTGGGCAATCACTAAGCACACACAGCCTCACAGGACCACGCCTAAAGTCGAGTGCCTGGTCCTCAGAGCCACGTGTGCCACTCTGCAACGGTTCCTTCCTTCCCTCCATCCTCCCATGTACCCAACCTCCAGTCCATCCACCCAGCTCTTTACCCACACATCCATCTTCCTATTCACCAATGCAGTCCAACCATTTGCCTAGTCATCTACCTACACATCCTCCAAACACAAAAAAGAAGGCAAGAAACCTGGCCTGCTTTTCTTTGCTGGTGAGATACCTTCATTTGCTATATATTATCTTATTTGGTTTATTTCTAATGAAAGGTCATGTGGGCAGCATATAAAGTGCTCAGGTCAGGGTCTTCAGTTTCTGGCATCTTCACCGAGGCTGCAGTGCTTTGGAAGTAGAGACAAGCTGGTGACTATGACTCACACCTGCCTACAGCAGTGGTTCTCAACCCCTGGGTCACAACCTCTATGATGACCCCTCCAACAGGAGTTATATTAGATATCCTGCATATCAGATATATACATTCTAATTTGTAACAGTAGCAAAAATATAGTTATGAGGTAGCAGTGAGATAATTTTATGGTCAGGGATCACCACAGCATGAGGAATGGCATTACAGGGTAGTGGCATTACAGGGTAGTGGCATTAGGAAGGCTGAGAACCGCTGGGCTAATCCTTTGCTGTTTGCCAGGACAGTGTATTAGAGAACACTGTTCTGAAGCCGAATGAGCCTCAGCTGTGAAGACAGATTCCAGTTCCTTTCTGTAATTCCACAGTGTATTTTCCTCCTCAGAAGGAAGACCCCATCTCTCCTCAAGAAAATGAGCTGCCTCCCCCAATTCTTGCTCTTTCCCACTATAGACCAGTAATCTACTCTGTGTTTCTGCAACCTGCCTATTTCAAATCTAACATAGGATTTGAGATAGGATTATAAGCCATGTCTTCCCCGGTGTTTGTGTGCAGCTAAGGTTCATCCACACTGCCTAACATTTAACGGAAGTCACCCTTTCTCTAGCCAGTTTCTCTTTTCTGTACTTTCCCTTTCTTTCCTATTCTTTGTTCTTGTTGCTAATTTGACACTGTGAACAGAAGCCAGACATTGCTCCTGCAAGGCTTGGGTCCAAACACGTGAGCTAGCTCCCAGCTCTCCTTCATAAATGCTGAAAATACTGTTGTCTGGACAGGTAACATTCTGTGTGCGGATAGTGGGTATGCAGGCTGATCCTACTTCAGGCTACTGGGAACAGCTTACTGTGACATCAGTGAACACTCATTTTGTGTGGATGCTGTTTTGAGTCTTTCAAGTGTGCAGCCAGGAGAAAGCCCACTTGGTCATATGGTAATTTCATTCTCTACTTCAAGAAGCTGGGAACTGTGTCTGTAGAGCCGACACCATCAGTGGCTCAGGGATCCAGTCTTTTTCGTAGTCTCACTGCTACTTCCTTTCTTTTCTAAATTTTAGTTTATCTATGTGTGTGTATGCATGAGTACACATACATGCATTTGTGTGTATGTGTGTGTGTGTGTGTGTGTGTGTGTGTGTACTACATACAGGAGTAGTTCTCTTCTTCCATCACCAGGGAATGAACTTGAGTTGTTAGGCTTAGTCAGAGGCTCCTTGATCGACTAACCAGCCCTAGTTTTCTTGGCTGGAAGATCTCCCCACCTTTGTAGAGGATCACAGTGTGCATATTGTGACTTGCCACCCTCACTCGGTTCCGCAGTCTATAATTTTGACTCACCTTTATTTTCTGTCTGTGCACCCCCAGGCCAGCTGTCAGCGAGTGCTCTGATTCGCCCAGATGTTCCCAAGCTGCCTACAGCTTTATTGGCATCTGGGGCCTTTCATGTTTGAGATATGGGGGAGGATTCCAAATCTCCTGTAAACATTTGATCCTTTAGACATTTATTTGTTTATCTCTCTGTTGTCTTATCTCTTATCCATCCTCCAGACAGCCGGGAAGTGAGGACACTTGTCTATAATTGCATATGAAATACACTCCCACACCTCCAGGGAGAAGGCAGTAGGCACCAAGTTTGCCTCAGTCAGTTGTGTGAGTGGAGGCTCCCCGTTATGATTCAGCCATTTGCCTTGAATGACTTCTCCTTGGGTTGCCACGGCCGACTGGGACCATGTTTAGGGAGGGGTGGGCATGCAGAGGGACTTGCTTTGTGGTTCTTGCTGACAGGACCTTCCTTCTCTTTTCTGTTTGTCCTCCTAAGCTCTGCGGTTAGAGAACCATTTGTCTTGACTGTTAAGTACCACTGGAGGTGGTTCAGAGTTCCGCCTGCTTGTCTTGGCAAATGTCCTCGGGGAGATGATATTTGCCTTGGCTGAACTCCAAGTCAGATTAAATACTGACAGCTTTTATAAGTCATTCTTTTGGTATTGCAGGAGGCAGCTCAGATAAAGACAATTCTTTGAGAATGAGTCTAGGACTGTTTTTGTTTTGAGATATGTTTTCTCTGTGTAGCCTAAGCTAGCCTCAGACTCTCAATCTTCCAGCCTTGGCCTCCCATGTTTTAGGATTGCAAGTGTGAGCCACTGTGTAGGACCTGGGAATGAGTCTTTAAAGTATTCCAGCCCCATCTTGTTTTCACCATAAATGTGGGATGTTATTTTTCCAGACCATATAGAATGAAGAATGGGATACGGTACTAAAGCCTGTTAGAATGCCACGAATGTTGCCACTTCTATCAAGACACAGTTTATTTTCTTTAATATTTTGTTTCTCAGCTACAAGCATCTGAGGATTTTTCAGAGTTCTAAAAGAATTGATTTTGACCACTGTTGTCAGGTGTGTGTGTGTGTGTGTGTGTGTGTGTGTGTGTATGTGTATGTGGTATACTATTAAGTGGAGTGTATTTATATGCATGCAAGTGTGTCCATATGTGGTATAATATTTATTATATTTGTGCAAGTGTATATGGTCTGTGGGGTATTTATAGTATATAGTGTGTATGTGAAAGTCCATATAGGAGTGGGTATATGTGGTATGTGTGTAAATTTGGGTGAGTATGCAAGTACATATATGGTATGTGGGATGTATTTATGTGTTTGTGTGTGCAGGTAATTTATGTGTGTGTTGTGTATATGTATGTATGATATGTATGTTATGTATATGTGGGGTGTGAATGTGTGATATATGTGATATATGTGATGCATGTGTTTTTCTCTCTGTTTCTATATGTGTAGCATATTGTATGGTGTTGTGTGAACATATGTATATGTGTATATATATATATATATACATATATATGTACATATACACATATACATATATACATATGCTTGTATGTGTGATATGGGGTGTGTATGGTATGGTGTGTGTGTGTGAATGGTTTGTGTGTGGTGTATGTGTGTTATATGTATGTGTGTATGTGAGAAGTATATTATGTACATATGTGTGTTGTAGGGGTGTATGGTATAGAATGTGTGGTAAGTGTATATGTGTATATGTGTGTGTTTGGGATCAAAGTCTAGGCCTTGCAAAGCTAGTTATGATGGTTTTTATGGAAAACTGAGTTTTGAGAGGCCCTCATCTGCCTTTTTTTTTACCTGGCAAGTTTCAGGGATGTAAAGCCCCCTCTTCTTTTGCATTGACTTACGCGTTCCCTTCTTTTGCACTGATGGAAGCCCTGCCCTCTTTCTCCACACTAGCCAACTGGACCCAGCCCTTCAGTGCTGCAAACACGAACAAGAGCTTCCCGTTCCTTCTGAGCAAGGGCACCACTGTGCACGTTCCCATGATGCACCAGACAGAGTCGTTTGCCTTCGGAGTGGACAGAGAGCTGGGCTGCTCTGTTCTGCAGATGGACTACAGGGGAGACGCCGTGGCCTTCTTTGTCCTCCCTGGCAAGGGCAAGATGCGGCAGCTGGAGAGGAGTCTGTCTGCCAGGAGGCTGAGAAAGTGGAGCCGCTCGCTCCAGAAAAGGTGAGCATCAGTGCCAGCAGGCAGGGAGCCGTTCACCCGAGGGTGGGGACTGTGGTGGTGACTGTTCAGTGATAACTCCTGTGTACCGAGCCCCTCTGCCTGCCGGACAGTGATGTTGAACCTCACTGTCACCTGGTTTCCGCATCCTCTCCTGTCTTCCCAGATGGAAACAGGCTCCTTGAAGGTAAATGGATGTAGTGGTTACTTTTCTGTCACTGGGATAAAGCACCATGACCAAAGGCAAGTTAAGAAGGAAAGGGCTTACTTTTGACTTACACACCAGAAGATGAGAGTCCATCATGGTTTGGAGTGTAGGCTCAAAGTGGTAGCCATGGTGACAGGAGCAGGAAGCTGAGGGACAACACTTTTCACTGCAAGCACAAAGCAGAGTGAACATGTTGAGGGGCAAAGCCTCAAACTCTTGAAGTCCACTCCAGTGAAGTGCTTCCTCCAGCAAGGGCTGTACTTGTCATAACTTCTCCACATGGAGCCACCAACTGGGGACAGAGCATTCAGATGCCAGAGCCTATGGGTAACTTTTCTCATTCAAACCACCACAGTGAATCAATCATACAAGGCCACACACACAAAGCTTTTAAGTCCAAGCAGAGTTCATTCCAGAAACCAAGTCATACTGAATTCCGTGAAACTATTTTTATAAAAGCAAGCAAACGAGGATCAAGTGGCCATAGGTGTGTGGGTTCATTTCTGGATCTTCAATCCTGTTCCATTGATCTGCCTGCCTGTCACTGTACCAATACCATGCAGTTTTTAACACTATTGCTCTGTAGTATTGCTTGAGGTCAGGGATACTGATTCCCCCAGAATTTCTTTTGTTGCTGAGGATAGTTTTAGCTATCCTGGGTTTTTTGTTGTTCCAGATGAATTTGAGAATTGCTCTTTCTAACTCTGTGAAGAATTGAGTTGGGATTTTGATGGATATTGCATTGAATCTGTATATTGCTTTTGGCAAAATGGCCATTTTAACTATATTAGTCCTGCCGATCCATGAGCATGGTAGGTTTTCCCATTTTTTGAGGTCTTCTTCCATTTCCTTCTTCAGAGTCTTGAAGTTCTTATCATACAAATCTTTCACATGTTTGGTAAGAGTCACCCCAAGGTACTTTATACTGTTTGTGGCTATTGTGAAGGGGGTCATTTCTTTAATTTCTTTCTCAGCCTGCTTATCCTTTGAGTATAGGAAGGCCACTGATTTGCTTGAGTTGATTTTATAACCTGCTACTTTGCTGAAGTTGTTTATCAGCTGTAGGAGTTCTCTAGTAGAGGTTTTGGGGTCACTTAGGTAGACTATCATGTCATCTGCAAATAATGATAGTTTGACTTCTTCCTTTCCAATTTGTATCCCTTTGACCTCCTTATGTTGTCTAATTGCCCGAACTAGCACCTCAAGTACAATATTGAAAAGATAAGGAGAAAGGGGGCAGCCCTGTCTAGTCCCTGATTTTAGTGGGATTGCTTCAAGTTTGAAAACATCCAATGGAAAAAAAGATAGCCTTTTCAACAAATGGTGCTGGTTCAACTGGAGGTCAGCATGCAGAAGAATGCGAATTGATCCATCCTTGTCTCCTTGTACTAAGCTCAAATCCAAATGGATCAAGGACCTCCATATAAAGCCAGACACTCTGAAGCTAATAGAAAAGAAGCTGGGGAAGACCCTTGAGGACATCGGTACAGGGAGAAAGTTTCTGAACAGAACACCAATAGCATATGATCTAAGATCAAGAATTGACAAATGGGACCTTATAAAATTACAAAGTTTCTGTAAGGCAAAGGACACCATCAAAAGGACAAATCGGCAACCAACAAATTGGGAAAAGATCTTCACCAATCCTACATCAGATAGAGGGCTAATATCCAATATATATAAAGAACTCAAGAAGTTAGACTCCAGAAAACCAAACAACCCTATTAAAAATGGGGTACAGAGTTAGACAAAGAATTCTCACCTGAAGAACTTCGGATGGCACAGAAACACCTTAAAAAATGCTCAACTTCATTAGTCATTAGGGAAATGCAAATCAAAACAACCCTAAGATTTCACCTTACACCAGTCAGAATAGCTAAGATTAAAAATTCAAGAGACAGCAGGTGTTGGTGAGAATGTGGAGAAAGAGGAACACTCCTCCACTGCTGGTGGGGTTGCAAATTGGTACAACCACTCTGGAAATCAGTCTGGCGGTTCCTCCGAAAACTGGGCACCTCACTTCCAGAAGATCCTGCTATACCACTCCTGGGCATATACCCAGAGGATTCCCCACCATGTAATAAGGATACATGTTCCACTATGTTCATAGCAGCCCTATTTATAATTGCCAGAAGCTGGAAAGAACCCAGGTATCCCTCAACAGAAGAGTGGATGCAAGAAATGTGGTATATATACACAATAGAGTACTATTCAGCCATTAGAAACAATGAATTCATGAAATTCTTAGGCAAATGGATGGAGTTGGAGAACATCATACTAAGTGAGGTAACCCAGACTCAAAAGATCAATCATGGTATGCACTCACTGATAAGTAGATATTAACCTAGAAAACTGGAATACCCAAAACATAATCCACACATCAAATGAGGTACAAGAAGAACGGAGGAGTGGCCCCTTGTTCTGGAAAGACTCAGTGAAGCAGTATAGAGCAAAATCAGAACAGGGAAGTGGGAAGGGTTGGGTGGGAAAACAGGGGGAGGGAAGGGGACTGAAATGTAAATAAATATATCAATAAATTAAAAAAATAAAAAATAAAAAAATTCATCATCATAAAAAAAAAATAAAAATAAAAGCAAGCAAACAAACCAGCTGAAGTCTTGGTGCTCACTTGTAGACAGAGGGGCACGAGGCAGCTGAGTCTCTGAAAGTAGAGGCTGCTGAGTCACTGAAGGTAGAGGCTGCTGAGTCACTGAAGGTGGAGGTTGGTGAGTCACTGAAGGTGGAGGTTGCTGAGTCACTGAAGGTAGAGGCTGCTGAGTCACTGAAAGTAGAGGCTGCTGAGTCACTGAAGGTGGAGGTTGCTGAGTCACCAAAGGTAGAGGCTGCTGAGTCACTGAAGGTGGAGGTTGCTGAGTCACCAAAGGTAGAGGCTGCTGAGTCACTGAAGGTAGAGACTGCTGAGTCACCGAAGGTAGAGGCTGCTGAGTCACTGAAGGTGGAGGTTGCTGAGTCACTGAAGGTGGAGGTTGCTGAGTCACTGAAGGTAGAGGCTGCTAAGTCACTGAAAGTAGAGGCTGCTGAGTCACTGAAGGTGGAGGTTGCTGAGTCACTGAAGGCAGAGGCTGCTGAGTCACTGAAGGTGGAGGTTGCTGAGTCACCAAAGGTAGAGGCTGCTGAGTCGCCGAAAGTGGAAGCTGCTGAGTCACTGAAGGTGAAGGCTGCTGAGTCACTGAAGATGGAGGCTGCTGAGTCACTGAAGGTTGCTGAAGCTGCATTACTCCTTAGAAAATGGTAGAGAATGGGAGGTAGTAAGTACCTAATAATGGTGATGTTGTTAGCTCTGTACATATCATAGAGAGTATAAGGAAATTAAGCATATGATACAGATGATTATTGAATATTTATTTTTTAGTCCCTTCACATGATTCTTTCATGTCATGGGGTGACATTTTCATCATCCTCAGTATCTGTCATCTAAGAGGAAAGGAAAGATGAGGCTTAGAACAGTAGTTATTTAAGGACGATGAGGACCAATGTCCTGGGAGGGGAAGGCAGAGTACCCAGGAGCTTGTGAACAGAGGGAGCCTGCTTCGGTCAGGGGAATGCACCAAGGGTGCAGTCATGACACCAGCCACAAGCATGAACATGGGAGATGGATGGACTCTGGGATGAGTATTTCCAGGCTCCTGGCCTCTTACTCCAATGGGATACAAGATGACACAGATTTCAAAACAGCAAGGAAACTTCCTTCAAAGCAAAACAATAATGCAGATCAAAAAGAACTGGCAAGCTCACTAACGGATCACACAAGTGAGGCTTCTCAAAGGTTCCAATTATTGTTTGGGGTTCTTTATCATGAGGCTCAAGAGGAGGCGGCTGAGTACTAAGGACATAGCAAGGGTGGTTGTCTGTTTTGATTGATAGGTTAGGTCAGATAATCGATCATCTGTTTTCTATTCACATCCTTCTCATCATGCATCTCATTGTGACCGCATGCACACACAGTTATGCACAGAATAAGATGGTAAAGAGGGAGTTCTCCCCTAAAAGTTCACATGACTTGCCTTATTGCATGCACACCCAAAGCCAGCCTCGGCCAGATGGTCCATAGTCCACACACGATTCCTGATTGTGTTCTAGGACATGTTACCAAGGAGTTCTTAAAGGAAGTAATTTATTCCATTGATTAACGCAAGTGTATGTGCAACTTGGTGCAGGTTGGAGTTCCCGGGTAGCCAACAGGTCACTAGGTACATTGTCTGGAGAGGTATGTGTGCACAGTCCAAATCAAATGGATTCCAAGCTGCTCCCTACGCTTACCTGCCTCAAGGGGAACACGAAGAGATAGAGGCTGTGGTGGTGGCCCCAGGGCAATACTAGGACATACAGGCTGTGGTGGTGGGTGCTTCTGATAGAGGCACAGCACTGACAGAGGCGTGAGGTGGAGAGTCAAGAGGCACTGCAGGCTTGTCAAGGTTTCTTCTCTTCTCCCTCTGCACTGGTGCTGGGTGAAGGAAAAAGACAAGGCTTTAAGGAGGCCGCAGGAAGGCAGAACCCAGAGGGAGCCAGAAAACCCAGAGGTGCCCAGGCCATCAGAGGAAGGAGTTGTCTGTGGTACTAAATGCCAGGGAAGCTTGTCAGATGAGGACTGCGGTATCTCTCTATTCTTTCGGTGAGCAGCTAAGCACATACGCATAGGCAAGGCCTAACCATCTTTAAAAATAAGAGAACTGCTATTGAGTGTGCCCAGGAGAGCAGCCATGGGGAATGCTCAATAGATGAGTGGCGTTTGCTCTGGGATAGAGAAACCATTGCAGAAGGAAACGTGCCCAGCTGTAGGTTTGTGTTGTCCAATATGGTAGCTTCTGGCCACAAGTGGTCTTCCATATTTGAATTTAGGAAAAATGGAATAAAATTAAGGACAGTGAGATGGCTGGGTGGGTACAGGTTCTGGCTTTCAAGCCAGACAACCTGAGTTTGAATTTCAGAATTCACAAGTTAGAAGGAAAAGACTGACTCCCAAAGGTTGTCTACAACACACACACACACACAAACACACAAACACACACATTACATACATACAAATACACACAAACACACACATTACACACATAAACACACATACAAATACACACAAACACACACACAAACACACACAAATGCATACATTACACATACACAAATACACACACATTACACGCATACAAACACCCCACACACACACAAATGCTATACACACATTACACACACAAACACACACAAACACACACAAATACACACATTACACACACAAACACACACCATTGCACTCATGTGATGCTGAATACCATCAATCGATCAGTATAACAAGTGAACTAATTAAAAAACTTAGCTCATGGTTTGCTATAGGCATGTGTCAAATTGTTCAGTACCCATAGTGGCAAGCATATTGGAAGGGGCATATGCAGGTATATTCCCAGCATGGTACAATACTCTGTGCGGTTTTGTCACCCTGGGAGATTATCAGGAAGTCCTGCTGGGCAGGGCCAGGTGATGTGGCTGCTACCATTACTTCCTGATGTCGCCACTGGTGTCCGCTGTGGTACCCAGCTGACCCATCACCTCCGGTCCTTACTTGGTTATAGGATCCTTATGTTTTATTCTCGTCCCCAGAGATGAGCTTACTCATCCGGGAGACTCAGAGACAGACCATCCCTGGTGCTCTGGGACTGGAGTGAGTGGACTTCTCTGGCACTCAGTAATAGGGATGGAGAAAGCACTCTCCAGAAGTGTCACATGGAAGTAGAGATGGGGCTATCCTAACTTTGTCTCTTCCCTTTTCATTCTCCATAGATGGATCAAGGTGCTCATTCCGAAGTTTTCCATCTCTGCTTCCTACAACCTGGAAACCATCCTCCCCAAGATGGGAATCCGTGATGCCTTTAACTCAAACGCTGACTTCTCTGGAATTACAAAGACACACTTCCTACAGGTTTCTAAGGTAAGCTGATGGAGATGTGCGTGAGAAAGTCCACGCCAGAAGGCACAGCTAAGAAAGGACTCCCATCCTACTGCGAAGGTCACAGTCTGGAGAGGGTGAGGTGTTTAATGGCCAAAGGAAAGGCCATGTCTTGTGGCCGACAGGCCTGGGCCACCACTGCCACCACAACCTGACTCACAGATACACATAATCCCTCTTCAAGAAAATAATCTGTGCTTTTTTGAAAAACAGGTCTGTTCCTAGCAAGCAACACAGATGCCACATACCCACAGTGGAAGAACAGATAGGAGGCATCTAGCAGCTCTTCCTTCCCACCATCAGTGAATTCCCAAGCAGATGCTATAGCAGCCGCTGTCCAGGTGCCTTTTGTACCTGCGGATGTGGCATTTGTCCTAAAAGGGTAGAGATTGTTACAGACTCTGTGGGGGTCTGCCGCGGGGGAACGAGGGTTCCTTGGTTCAGGAAGACACAGGTCCGGCGGAAACATGACAAACTGACATGACCACAGAGGTGGTTTAAAATCTGAGTGTATTTCTCGGGTATCTCTCAAAGTCCAGTCAAGTTAACATCTTGAATTAAGCATCATATACATTTGTAAAAGGCTAGCTAGGCTTTCTCAGGCAATACAGGGTGTTTACCCAAAGTCCAGGGCCCATATGGCTAAACTGCTTCTTCATCTTGGTCTCGATGCCAGCCTGGAAGCTGAAGAAGGATGGTTCCCGTGCCTAGCCTCCTGGCAAAAATGGTGACATTGTAGAACTTGAGAAACTGTCTTGCTTGCGCTGTCTTTTAAGAGTCCTTTTGCCTAGTCTGCCGGTTGCATTCTTCTCTGTGCCATGTTTGGGGCCATCCTAGGCCCCAGCCCAGGGCAATCAGCTCTAATGATTAGCTCCGGTAGCAGTCTCTAGCCTCTAGCCTGGTAAAGCTAACTGGCTGCAGCTTGATGAATTAACTAACTCATTTCTCTTTCGAGTGTCTCTCTCTCAGACAGAGAGAATCTACTGTCTCTCTATAAATCAAAAGTATCTATTGTCTCCCTGTCTGTCTCTCTGTCTGCCTCTCTGACTCACTCTCTCTCTCTCTCTCTCTCTCTCTGACTCTAGTCTTTCTGAATTAAGTATAAACTGTATCTTGAATCACATATGGATAAGCCAAGAAAGGCTGCTTTCCTTAAGGGCTCCCTGCGTGAGGCCTTAACAACAAAAGGCCAATTCCTCATAAAGCTTCCCTTGCTATTCAGGTGGGCCTGAGATAGCCTGTCTGTAAGCAAAATCAACAGGCAGAACTAGATTAACTTGTGGGGGGAGGTAGCTAGGGACCAACTCAAATGTAAATTCTTTCTACCTTGACCAATACTCATCTATCTGGCAGGGGCCTCTTAAGATTTTTCAGATGTAAATATCCTTAGTCTGGGCTAATGCTTAGAAAGTCACCTGCCCTGAAAGGCAGTGATTTAGAAATAGTGACTGGAATTTTTGGAATGCCTTTTCTACCATAATAACATATATGGTTGAAGCAAAGCCGAATTTTTTGTTATAAGATGGATTCTTATATTTGCTTGGTTAGGCCATGTCTCAGCTATAAGGAAATAGGAGAGTTTAAGAAATTGCCAAGTGAGATTTATCTGCTTCTAAATATATGGGGAGGTCCATTATTCCCAGGAGACATTTTTTCTTTCACTTCTGTCTGTAAAATATCATGTTTACAGACTTTCACTGGGCCACCGTGGCAAGAGATGGCTCTAAAAGGCCAGATATTTTGGTCCTCTTGTGACAAATTATTGAATTCAGTTCCCACATGATATAGCAATTGTTGCATCTGAAATCGCTTAGCCTGGCAGTACAGAGGGGTGTCCCATGTCCTCATGTCCCACAGAAAGTCTCTTCATTTATTGAGTCATCCATTCACATCCAAGTCTGTGTTCATCAGGTTTTTTCATCTGGTTAATCTATGTTTATTTATATGTTAATTTGATAACGGATTATATGAAGGTCAGATATTGTTCCGAGGACATTTTGTCATTGGTCCCCAGGGAAAAACAGTCTGAGAGGTCCCCCATGGGATGTGATGAACCCAATAGAGCTTTACCCAAGGGGAATACTCCTATGCATCTGAAAAGCTGTCTTCACGGGTGGTCCCAGCCCATGATGTATCGTGGCCATTGGTCACAGGCTGAGAGCCTCATACTTAGAAGAGAAAGCAGCATCAGCCTTTGGTAGCGGGACTCTCAGGACACAGCTCCTGTGGGAGTCACTGATACCTGTTCCCCCAATTTACAGGCTGCTCACAAGGCTGTGCTGGATGTCAGCGAGGAAGGGACAGAAGCCGCGGCAGCCACCTCCACCAAACTTATAGTCCGCTCGAGGGACGACCCGTCTTCCATCATCGCCTTCAACGAGCCCTTCCTGATGCTACTTCTAGATAAAAATACAGAATCTATCCTCTTTCTAGGGAAAGTTGAGAATCCCAGGAAGATGTAGGTTGGAGATGAACTGTTAGCCGGTCTCACACTGATAATGCACAAGAAATGGGTGTGTGCTGAAAGACGCTTGCAGAGTGATAACAACGCTCGCTTCCTTGCTTGAGGCCCACTTGACTCCATCAAAAGCTTATTGGCCTCAGGGATAGCACACTGGGGCCCAATCACAGAAGAGACAGCAGGGCCTGGTCACCCTGCAGGTGGCCCCTCCCACCTGTTTCCCCACATAACTTTTTCCTGGAACGTGACAGGGCAGGCAGGGCTCCATTCCTCAGAGCTCTTGGAAATGATGAGGAAATGATGACATTCCTCAGTACCCTTGCTTTTATGGCTGGCTCCCAGCCTGCATTCAATAAACCTGAAATGTCAACTCAGTGGCTACAGAACCCCTCCCCCATCACCAGGGCCCTAATCAGAAGACGAGGCATTGCCCACTTCTGGGTGGCTGGGTGACACTCAGTGGTGACATTGTGGTAGCTACGTGGATCCATTCTCTCATTTGCTCAGGTGAGCTCCTCAATGGCTCCTGACATGCTGGGTCTAGATGGGAGAGGAGAGAGAAAGCATTCAATAGCGATGAAACGAATCGGTGGGCAAAGAAGTTGTGACAAATTAGGGTAAGTGTCCCAAAAGCCACGTGGGATGGTGGGGACCTTCACAGGAGAGTCATGAGTGGGGCGATGAGGAGGCCCTGTGGCTGGAGCATTGTGTATTATAGGTGTGCAGGTAAATGGAGAGAGTAGCACAGCAGCACACCTAGGCCAGGTGAGGGATGGGAAAGGGAAGGTCACTGGGTTTCTTAAACAGGAACATAACAAGTATCAGTGCAGTGTGGGTTGTAAAGACCTCTCCAACACGGCCACCTTTCTGGCCCCAAGACACCCTGACTGTGGCTGTTTATAGTGACAACAGCCTGGCATATCCTGAAAGCCACACTGAGGCAGAGGCAGCTCACTGCCTTCACCTCACTCCCCACTGTCCCTTCTGCCCCGCCCCCACTGCCAGGTGTCCTGTGTGGGCTCCTTGCCACTTCATTTCACAGCACTGGCACGTCCCCTGCAACCTTCAGCAAAGCTCGGCTTCCTTTTCTGAAGGCACTGGTGCCCCATCAGCCCAAATGCTGGATTTCCCAGGCTGTTGCATAGGAAAAAACAAACCAGAGAGACTTAGGCAGGCTCTCAGAAGAAAGTCAGGGAGGTGCCCTCTGCTGGTCAGCAAGCAAAGTGCAGGTCGGAAGGCTCGAACGTCGCATGCGAGGTATGGAATGGAAAATCTTACCCCCATGGGCTGGTCCATGACATCAAAATCGTCAGCAAGAGAACATCAAGAATGACTAAGTTGGGCATGACTGCCCTCCCCAAGATGGGTAACAGTATTCTAAAGGCAGATAGAGTGAATAGGAACCAGGATGACAACAACGTCATGTTTGTTAGATTCCCGGTACTGAACCCAGAGTACCAGGCTTGGGCTGCTCGTACAGTTCTAGAGGCACCTGTCCGATGTCCCTAGCTGTAATGCCCAGGACTGACTGCCAGCTCGACAGAGGAAGCTTCTGGGCCTGTCCGTGAGGGATCATGTAGGTGTGGTTCATTGAGGTAGGAAGGCTTGATTGTTGAGGGGTACCATTCCTGGGGCTGGATCTCAGACTAAAGCAGAAATCCAGATGCGAGCATTTGTTACGCTCATCTTTCTGTCTATGGATGCAGTGCGACCAGCTGCCTCAATCTCCTGCCACCGAGACTTCTCTGCACTGTGCCCTTGATTCACGAGGCGGAACAGACCTTTCCTTTCTTACGCTGATTTTCCCAGGTTGTTTACTGGTCACAACCACAAGACTTAGTAACTATTATTCCAGCCACGCTCTATGCCTTGCACATCAGGTGTCGCCTTGATGGGACGTCTTTCTTTGTTTAAACCATTTATTTGCTGTCCTCTCTCACTTGACCAGGGAGTGCAGAACATGGGCTCTCCTGTGCTAGCCTTCAGGATGCACAGCTGATCTGGATCCACAACAGCCACCAAAGCACCTTAGAATGTAAATAAAAACAGCGGCTGCCCATTCCTGTCTGGGCAGGAATATTTTAAATATTGTAGCCCACGCAGGCAGCCTGACTAGGGCACTGGGCATTTGGAATTTCTAAGTGGATGTCCATTCTTCGTCCTCAACTCAGTGAGTCAAGTCTGCAGGCACTAAACCGAACTGAGCACCTACGATGGGCAGAAGCAGTCCTGAGGCTGGGGTGTGGTCAAGAATCACTCCCACAATGTGAAGTTCACAGTGAGGTAGGAGGAGGCGAGGAAGAATTAACACTTGCTGAGAACGGAGGCTGTTCAGATGGACTGAAAGTACTTGTATGAGGTAACCAGCATTGGGAGGGCCACAGAGTGCAGTTATGGCTTCAACTTGTGTCTCTGTCCTGCAGACACAGACGACGATAAGAGCTGCTTCTGGGGTGACATTAGAGACATCACAAGCAAGATAGGCACCCAGCATGCAGGCAAGAGGCAGAAGGGACCAAGCTCAGGAAGGAGGACTACAGAGGGTCTTCAGTTTACGCTCTCTCAGACAGAATGGAAAGGCAGCCCAGCCCCCATGCTGACTGTCACGCTTTAGGACTCTAATCTCCATGTCCTTTGTCCCCCCTCTTAAAAGCCCACCCCCCCATGCCATAAGGTTGCCCGATGAACAAGCACACTGAGAGTGCTGAGGAAGACTCATCCCAGATCACTGGTGCTCAGGGAGCACCACCCATGGCTGGTGCTCCTACAGATGCTGATGTCCGGAAGATGGGGATCGAGGATGGCTCTGATAAGCGGGGAGCCGTGGAGCAAGGTGTGCATTCATGCAGATGTCTTCCGCCCACTTCCCCACCTCCCCATCCTCAGAGGCATCCATGACACCTGACACCCAGCGTCTGCCATCCTTTCTGGTGCTAAGAGCTGGCTGCAGCAGAGCTGGCTCAATGGTGGGAGCTCGCTTCCGGGCAATAGCACACCTCTTCTCTGCAGCCCAAAGGAGCCCACGTGTGAGGAGTCTGGGGGACAGTGGCGACATCACTTGCTTTGTGATAACTGTGAAGTTTGGTGTGATAACACGGAGCAGGCATGTGACACGGAACCTAACGTTTGATACAGGCTCTGCTCAGCACAGGGACGGCCACTGGTCAAAATCATAAGCCATCTGTTAATAACTGGCCTATACATCACATTTCCTTCCTCGGCTGTCACGGGCAGCCATGCCATAGCAACAGAGAATGGGAGTCTCTTTTATTATTAATAAAGTCTGCTCTTAGACAACTTTATCCATGTATGCAATGCATTCTGGTTACTCTCTCCTACCCTCTCTCAGCCCCTTCTCTTCCTTACAAGTGTTTCTCCATAATTACTAGTTTTCGTTATGTTTCATGTCCCACAGAATGTAAATGGCCATCCGTGTGACCCTGAGTTTGGAACAAACTCACTACCAGAGCTGTGTACTCTCAACAGTGGGTACTCAGCTGGACCACACGCCAATGCCACCCCCTCTTTTAGAATCTGTTAGTTATCCATTGGACATCAATGTGACAAAGTGAGTTTCAGTGTGGTAAATATGTGTGTGTGTGTGTGTGTGTGTGTGTGTGTGTGTGTGTGTGTAGCACACATGTGTGCCTGCCCTGTGCCCACACAACAACAGACACAAGTGCCAATTACATGAAGGTTATTCCCACAAAGATCCCACAAACTAAAGCCTTCTGCAAGCCAGCATGAGAAGAGTCTGGTGACACACTGTTACAAGCATGCCCAGAAGAAGTGACACAGCCCAGGCAGGGACAGACGGAGGGGGTGGCTTTCTGAAGGAGAAAGCTGGCCTGACTCCTAAGAATGGCGGATGAATGAGTAGGCACTGGGATCTGTCTGAGAAGCAGAAGGGGCAGGAACGTCATTCTAGGCAGGTGACGGGGTGTGCAGGAAAGAAGCAGGGCTCCTTTGCTTATCAGCGGTTGTTTGGGGTGGAGCAAGAGCAGAGTTTCAGGGGTGGGAGGCGAAGTATAAGTTTGGCGGGACAGTGATAGCCGTGAGCATCTGGGAGAAACGGGCTCTCTGGAGACTGCCAAGGCGGGAAAGGGACACATTTCAGAATGGAGAACGGGTGGGCACTGCCGGGCCTGCAGTGAGGAGGCAAGGAAACCACAGGCAACGTGAGATGAGATTAGTGCGGCCAGGGCTGGGATCCAGTGCTCTGGGGAAGGCTCTGTCGCAGGCAGGGATGCGTGATCATCAATTGAAAACCCAGGGCTACACTGGTCCAGCCTGTGTGAGGTGCCTGCGTTGGGGGCAGGCCCTGCAAGAGAGCAGTCTAGAGAGCCAGGCAGCAAAGCAGGACCCAAAGCGGCCATTTTGAGAGTTGGGAGTTCATACACAGCCCTTGGTTCTAGGGAGTGGTCGGTGAGTGGAGGGGAGATTCCTGGAAAAGAGAGCAGAGAGGCTCATTAGTGGGTGCAGCCAATTCTTCCACCATACTGGCTGCCAGGAAGCCAAGCTATCAGGAGGTCGCATGCATGGGCACCTCTGGCACACATGTGCCACCTCCACTCACTCTGAGGGCAACCTGCAAAACAAAGGTATTTGCCCCTTACAGGACAGGAAGCTGCCTCTCAAAAAGAGGGAGCAGCCTTCTGAGTCGTCCCACGGCAATGCAGTAGGGAGCAAAGCTTTCCTCTCAGAGCATGTGGTGACTGGAGGGCACACTGGCTGCAGAGACAGTGCCAGAGTCCTCGTAAGATGCTCTGGTGAGGGGACACCAGAGCCTGGTCCCAGGTGACGGAAGAAGGGCACGTGGCCTCTCCTCCCCGCAGCTCAGGCCTGACTCCATCTCTCCCACACTATGCCTTCTGCTCCCCACGGGGCCCTGCGTACAGTCACAGTGGGAAAGAGACAGAGAGCAAATTCCCATTCTCAGTTTCCCTGTTCAAACCCAGGGGGCAGGCTTTGTATAGGCGCCTTCACCCAATCAGCCATTGGCAGGCTCTGCATGGGAGGAACTTGAGATCATCTCCAGCTTCTCAAAATGAGGAAAGGAGCCAAAAGTTACCAGCTGTCTCCAAACGCTCCAGGGAGAAACTGTGTCCTGTGGATCAGGGAGAGTGTGTGAGAGATACTGACTCCCCCTTCCCACCGGAGAATTAAGAGCAATCTCCTGGGATACTTTATACACTGAGAATGCTCCTTGCTGGTGATATTTGCTTGTAGAATTAAAGACTTCTGTTTTTAATGTTAAATGTTATTAGTTTCATTGAGATCAAGACACATGTTCAGTCAGAAAACTTACAAAGGGCCTTGAGGGTGTAGCTGAGTTGGTAAAGTGCAGCCCTGTAAACCCGAGGTTAGAGCCCAGCATGCATGTAAAATGCTAGATTCGGTGATGTGTGCTTGCAATCTCACCGGGGAGGCAGAGACCCCTGGAGGTTCCTGGGCAGCCAGCATAGTCCAATCAGTGAACCCTAGGACCTAGTGTGACACCCTGTCCCATAAAACAAGGCGGATAGCTTCTGAGGAATGACACCCTGTGGGACTGACCTCTGCGGTCCACATGAGCATTCACATACACACACACAGACACACACACACACACACACACACACACTTACAAACAAGAATACAAAGTCACCTCTGTCCCATTGGGGAGAGACCATGTCTTAAACAAAATAAACCTCAGCATCAGGCTTGTGTGTGTGTGTGTGTGTGTGTGTGTGTGTGTTCACATGAGTACAGGTCCTTTGAAAGTCCAGAGAAGGTAGTCAGATCTCCTGGAGCTGGAGTTACAGGTTACAGGCAGTTGTGAGCCACTCGATGTGGGTGCTGGGGCCGAACTCAGGTCCTCTGCAAAAGCTGTAGGTGTCTTCTGCCTCTGAGCCACAACTCCTGTGCCCACCACCTGTCTTTCAACACTTAACAACCTTTTCGCCAGCACCTTCTGCAACCCACACAGATTATACTTAAAGTGCCCAGAAAGTGCTGGGATGCTTGGTGTGGTGGCAACAGCTCAGAGAGTGACTCGAGAGAGCAGGCCACTTGGTGTCACGCTGCTCTCTGAGAAGTAGTGGTGGCCACCCTTCCTCAGGGTCTCACAGCGAGGGAGCGAGGGAGTGCTGTTGGATCCCACAAAGCTCGTAGTATTTACATGTCGGCATCTCCAACACTCCCCGACCCCTGACTCCCATCCCCACCGATGGCACAACACCCTCAGACAGAATGGAGCTCTGAAGCACAAGTCACTTACTTGTTTGTGGGACCAGCAGCCAGGGCACACACTTTGAAAAAAAAAATGCCCCATTTGTGTCCTATTTGCCTTCCTGTCAGTTCCAGGAACTGACCTGGAAAATATCGACCAGGCTGCTATGGTCTTCAAACTCTGTGGGCTAGAGGCCGTACCGGACTGTGGAGCTGGGCCCACCTGGGTGACTTCTCTGTGAGTATGCCCTGCACCCAAAATGAAGGTGGGGCATCTGTTTGTCTGTCTGTCTGTCGTCTGTCTGTCTACCTATCCTACCTACCACCAGCTTTAAAGGCAGAACCAGGGGCACTGAGACCGGCCCCTAAACCTTGAAGCTAGAATTTCAGGTTTTCAGGTATTATCTCTGGAAAATTCGGCCGTAGAGAATCTTGACATAGGAACTGTCAATATTCCTGGCAAACCAACATTTAAAAAACAGCTGGAAGTTAAGTGGCAGTCTAGTGACTTTACTAGAAACTCAGTTACGGCAACGGGCCTGTGCTCACAAGCCCAGGTCTGGAACTGAGCCCCGCCAATCCTAAGCCACAGTTTCCCTGTGTACACAGCTGGGTTAAGGGTCTCTGTGACTGGAGGGTCTCAGGAGCATTATCTTAAACAACAGACAGCAAACTGCCCCAGCATTTCAGGAAGACTGTGACTCTTGGCATTTCAATAGCTTCCAGGTGTTTGAACCGCAGGTGGGAAGCAGTGGTAGTATAGCATTGATTACCGGAGATGCTACGCCTGTCTATGCCCTCCCCACGCATTTGTAAATACCTCTGACTGCAAACCAGTGATGCAATGTGCCCGATGTACCCAGCGCTTAAACAAACACTTAGAGACAAGAAGCGTATAACTCAGGAATACAGCTCTGCTTTTTCTCCGAGAATCTGCCTGGGAACAGAGTTAAGTATGCCTGATTTCCAGGACACCCAGCCTACGTAGGAATGGGACAAAATCTTCTAGTGTATTTCTCATGCAATAAGTCACGAGAGGGGTTGGCATTGCTATTTAACTTTTACAAAGGGAGGCCCTGAACTGCAGAGACAGAATTACACAGCAAGTAACTTCAGAGTCCTAGTTCAAGCCCAGACCCCACCCCACCCCCTACAGTTTAGTCTTCCTTTTGCAAATCACCTTGGGGTGTGGTGTAGCAGGGTCAGGAAGGTGCTGGGATCAATGACCACAAATGGCTCCCTCACATTTTCTGCCCTTACTTTACCAGGGCAGACCAATAACTCAACATCACTGTTCAGCCAATTATTCCACACTTCCCTCTGGTTTTTCCATCTAAGGAAAGTCCCAGGGACGCCAAACTGTCCTTTAGTCCCTGACATGGAGCTGGTGCTGGAGGGAGGATGTGATTTTAGGAGATTCCCACCACCCTTACTTTAGCCAGCACGTGACTCTCACCTCCTGAGAATACGTGGCGCCTATAATCTGGTTGGGCACCAGGGGGCAGTGTTCCATCGCCTCTCCCTTCGTTTTGCTCCAGCAGGGGACACTAAGCCAAAGATGTCACACAAGCAAAATGTACAGAAAGTGTGGATGCTTTCGGGACAAACTAGAAACAAAAATCAGCGTGTAGCCGCTGTGTAATTAAAAGGCAGAAGGGCTGGTTTGAAGGGATGCAGGAAGGTATCAGAGTCCAGAAGACTCCAGGATGCAGGGGGCGGGGGCAGTGTGTCCTCTGCAGGACTGTGGGGGTGGGGGACACCTGTAAGAGAAAAGAAGGAAGTGGAGCAAAGTGGGGTGAGCCTTGCTTTGTCCACACTGTAGGCTCCGCCCTCCCCCGCCCCACCCCCCCCCACCCCCCCACCCCCACCGCACCACGCTGTCCTTGCTTCTACCTCTCCGTGAACCCTCTCGGGTGAACAGCAGCTATTCTGACTCATCTCATAGCTTAAATTAGAGCACTTGGCATTTGTGTAAGGGGGGGGGCTGCCTCTGCACAACAGAGCAGGGGTTCAAGCAGATGTCCTTTGCCTTGCACTTCTGACAACTGGAAGTCCAAGATTACCATCAAGGTGGTGGCTGCGCCCTTCGGAGACTGTGCAGGTGAACATGTTCCGGGCCCCTCCCTGAGCCCTGGTCGCCATAACCTTCAGAACTGTGTGGTTTGCACTAGGGTCTCGTCTCCGCCTGCATTCTCCCCAGGCACTTCTCAGAAACCAAAGCCTCTTCTTTCAGGGACATCAGTCATACAGGGTAAGGCCACTTCAACAGCACCGACTTACTTACATCTGCAATGTCTTCATTGATAAGCAAAGCGGCATTGAGAGGTTTGAGGTGCTGGAAGCAGCGAGGCGTATGAATCTGTAGTAAGCAAAACTCAGTAATAGATGTTTTGAAAGCCCTGCATCCTTACACGAGGGGTGTTTCTGTTATTGCACACAGTGCAGGTGGCAGCCCTGCATCCTTACGCATGGGTGGCTTTGCCATTGCACACAGTAGGTGGTTTTTAGGCAGTGGAGATGTGGAGATGGAGCCCACCCCTTCCTGCTCTCCTTCTGGGAGACATCAGTCCTGTCACTTCCTCCTCCTTCCGAGGCTGCCCTCATCTCTGTGGGCTTGATTGCGATCCGAGCTAATGTAAGCCATGAGGGGCAGGGCCTTTCCCTTGGGAGACCCTTGCTTTCTTCCACTGAGTGCACTGATCCACACCACACTCAAGGGTCCAACACCATTCCTGCTTGTATAAAACATTTGCTCCATGGCATGCCTGTTAGCTCACAGTCACACAAGCATCTGCCTAGACACACACTGGATGCTGCCCCCACCATGCCCTAACCCAGTGGTCCTCAACCTCTGGGCTTGGAGGGGGAATGGGGGTCACATATCAGATATCCTGCAAACCAAACATTTACAATACAATTCATAACAGCTGCAAAATTACAGTTACGGAGCAGCAGTGAAATAGTTATGGCTGGGGGTCATCCCAACATGAAGAACTGTATTAAAGGGTCACAGCCCTGGGGAGGTTGAGAATCGCTGCCCTAGACTCTGAGAATCTTGAGATTGTTTTAATTTCTTTAACCCACAAGATACTCAGTGTCTGGCACATCTTTAGTACCGACAGAACCTCAGATATCATATATCATTGCAAAATCAGAGGGGTCCAGAAGAATGCAGAAAAAAATAAAAATGAGATGGAAGAAAAAAAAAGAGAGAAAAGAAGGAAGGAATGAAGGCTGGAGCAAGAGAAGAGAATGAATACGGGAAAAGAGGGAGAGGACAGGAGAAAGAGGGGGAAAGGAAGAGAAAAGGGATAGGGATGAAGGAGAGATAGGGAGGGGAAGAAAGGAGGGAGAGGGAAGGAAGAGAGAGTGGAGGAGGAGGGAGGGGAGGGAGGACAGAGGGAAGGGAGGAGGGAGGGATAATAGGAGAGAGGAGGGAGGAAAGGAGTGAGAGAAGGAGGGAGGGAAGGAGTGAGAGAAAGAGGGGGGAGGGAAGGAGGGAGAGAGGAAGGGAAAGAAGAAGGAGGAAGGCTGGAACTGGACGGCAGGATGGTGGCTTTAACTTAAGATCGGGGGTAATGGTGTCCTCTACCAAGAAGACCAATGTGTTCCTCATCTTCTTTTCAGACGATGGGTCCAGTGTGGCTGTGGCTACTGGTAGCCGAGGTCCTACTTCCTGTCCATTGTCAGCCATTTTCTGCCCATGGAGATAAGAGTCTGGGGGCACCTCGGCCATCCAGCCACCAGCCCCTGGAGCCAGCACCCGCCTATCACAAGGTCACACCCACCATTACAAATTTTGCTTTGCGTCTATACAAGCAACTGGCAGAGGAAGTGCCAGGGAATATCCTCTTCTCCCCCGTGAGCCTCTCCAGCAGCGTGGCTCTGCTCTCTCTCGGGGCCCATGCGGACACCCAGGCTCAAATTCTGGAGAGCCTGGGCTTCAACCTCACAGAGACCCCAGCAGCTGACATCCACCGGGGCTTCCAGAGCCTCCTGCACACACTTGACCAGCCCAGCCCCAAGCTGGAACTGAAACTGGGTCATTCCCTGTTCCTAGACAGACGGCTGAAGCCTCAGCAACGCTTTCTGGACAGTGCCAGGGAACTGTATGGAGCGCTGGCCTTTTCTGCCAACTTCTCAGAAGCAGCTGCCACGGGGCAGCAGATCAATGACCTGGTACGGAAGCAGACCTACGGGCAGGTGGCGAGCTGTCTCCCGGAGTTCGGCCATGGCACGTTTATGGTTCTCTTAAACTACATCTTCTTCAAAGGTGAGACTGCTCAGACAGAACTGTGGCCCTCTCTGTAAGTAAAGGGCCTGCCACGTGTGGATAAGACAGTTCCCCCACCCTGTGCAGCTCCCCCCTCCACCTATGTAAGCAGCAAAAATGAAAAAAGGAGGTATAGTATAGGTGGGCCACAGAGGGATGGTATAGGTGTGGGCCACAGAAGTCTCAACAGAGACCCTGGCCTGGGTTGACTTCCCAGAAAGAGGGTACCTAGGTCAGCGTGGAGGCACACACAGCCCTCCACTCCTAGTATTTTGGAGGTTGAGGCAGGCATATTGCAAGTTGATATCAGCCTGGATTACATAGAGCGATCCTGACTCAAATGAAAGAAAGAATGAAAGAAAGAACAGGAGAAAGAAAGAAAGAAAGAAAGAGAGAGAGAGAGAGAGAGAGAGAGAGAGAGAGAGAGAGAGAGAGAGAGAGAGAGAGAGAATTTCTGAGCGCTGGCATTGCAGGTGTGGGCTACCAAGCCAACTTGAAGCTCTTTGCAGACACTGAGGCATCTGGTCAGAGAGGGCTGACGCCACATTCCCACACAACCTGAGCTGGGCCATCTGAATCAGCCCGCCAGTCCCAGTTCGCGCCCTGAATGGCTCTGGAAATCAGGGTGCTTCAATCAGTTCGTGCCTAGTACCTTACTAAGAAATGCATGCAGTGGTTAGGAACAATGGTTGCTCTTCCAGAGGACCTGGATTCAATTTGTGTCAACTGTGTATAATTCCATTTCCAAGGGATATGGTGCCTCTTCTGGCCTCTGTGGGTACTGCATATACATGGTACATAGAGGTCTCATACATACAAAATAAAAATAAAAATTTCTTTAAAATAACAAAAAGTATACCTTGTACAGGGAAGGCAGGGCCACCCTGTGCATGCTTAGTAGACAAATTCTCTCAGTTCAGCATAACCATAGGTCGCTTACCCCAGGGATTTGTTCTCATGCCTCCTGGCTTTGGCCCTGCTACTTAGACACTCCAGAGGGCATCACCATTCCGCGTGACCATGTGGATGTCTCCCTGAGTGGCACTCTTGCCTCGCGCGCTCATGGTTCTGTGGATTTTGTGCCCTCAGCCAAGTGGAAGCACCCTTTTGATCGCTACCAGACCCAGAAGCAGGAGACCTTCTTCCTGGACCAGAGGACGCCGCTCCGCATCCCCATGATGCGGCAGAAGGAAATGCACAGGTTCCTGTATGACCAGGAAGCATCGTGCACTGTCCTCCAGATCGAGTACAGCGGCACCGCCTTGCTGCTGCTGGTCCTCCCTGACCCTGGGAAGATGCAGCAGGTAGAGGCTGCCCTCCAGCCAGAGACGCTGAGAAGGTGGGGCGCGCGGTTCCTGCCCAGGTAGGTGCCCTGAGGCATTGCCTGTTTTGTTCAAGAGCTGAGGCAGGTCTGTTCAGCTCTAGCCCCAAGAACCCATGTCCTGGGTTTGCGCACTATCTCACCCTTGACGTCACAGATGTCTTCCTCATGTCTTTGAACCGCAGATTTCCTCAACCTTTAAAACAAAAATATGCTACCTACTGCATGGGAGTGTGCGGGACGAATAGAGAGGCAGTACTTGAGTACTTAAGATTGGTACTAAAATATAAGTGCTTTCTAGACTGTCTTTTCATTCCTTCTCGGGGTCTTTTCCTCTTACTTCCTTCTTTGTCATAATAATTTAACACCACTAGGTAGCTAAGTCTGCCAAAAAGAAATAAGACAAGAACAATTATTAAAGACGACCGGAATTATCAAGTCTCCCGGAATCTGGAGGCAGGAGCTGATGCAGAGGCCGTGGACGGATACTGTTTATTGGCTTGCTTCCCATGGCCTGCTCAGACTCTTTTCTTACAGAACACAGGACGACCAGGCCAGGGATGGCCTCACCCACAGTGGGCTGGGCCATGATAAACGTAATATAAACTGAACGGTCTACAAGTAGGTTGTTCCGAGAGTTTTGGTTACTAAAAGAGCCCTGGCAACTAGCCAATAAATAAGGGGAAATCATAGCAATCTCAGTGACAAGGGGTAGATTTACTCTGAGTTAAAAGAAATGTCTGCATTCATCACAGGGAACACGAGAGCCTGACGGTGAGGATGGGGAGTCAGGCTTTGGGTTCTGACACCTCAGCCCTCTCTCTGGGTCAGTGGTTCTCAGCCTTCCTAATGCTGTGGCCTTTTAATACAGTTCCTCATGTTGTGGTGACCCCACCACCACCATAGAATTATTGTTGTTGCTACTTCATGACTGTAATTTTGCTACTGCTATGAATTATAATGTAAATATTTTTCAGAGGTAGGGGTTTGTCAACAGGATTGCGCCCAGGTTAAGAATCTCTGCTCTAGGACTGGTGAGATGGCTCAGCGGGTAAGAGCACTGACTGCTCTCCCGAAGGTCCTGAGTTCAAATCCCAGCAACCATATGGTGGCTCACAATCATCTGTAATGAAATCTGGCACCCTCTTCTGATGTAGCTAAAGACAGCCACAGTACTTACAAATAATAATAAATAACTCTTTAAAAAAAAAAAAGAATCTCTGCTCTAGATGCTTGAAGCAACAGTGGGGGCGGGGGCGTCTTTCTGGGGCATCTCCCTGCCATTTTCCAACACAGCTCAGGCAGGTGGAGCAGGGTGATGGGGGCTTTCACTGGGACGGTGTCAATGAACGGACTTAAGATACAGTTGGGAAACTGAGCGTGAGGCGCCTGCAGATGACTCAGATGTCGAGGTGGGATACACAAATGGTATTTACTCAAGCTGGCATCCTGTGCTTCTAATCACTGGGGCCTTGCGAAACTCTGGCTAGTGTCTGGCACCTAGAAAGCTCTCCACAAACACAGGGGAGATAAAAAAAAAAAGATAGCTTTGTCTGTCAGGAAACTTCTCAGATCCAGCCACGAGTCACTGTGAGGTCTACATGGAGGGAGACTTGGGTGGGCGTAGGTAGTGGAATATTCTACCATAGTAAATCATGTCCCAGGAGGGCCAGCCATTGCATGGGCTGGGATACCCTGTCCTCCCTCACAGCTCAGGCTGCCAGCAGCCAGCACCCATCAGAGCAGCACTTTTTCTCTGATTCTTGTCTAGTTTGTTGGATTTGCACCTGCCGAGGTTTTCAATTTCCACAACCTACAACCTGGAAGAGATCCTGCCCCTCGTTGGCCTCGGCAACCTGCTCGACATGGAAGCTGACCTATCAGGAATTATGGGGCGACTCAACAAAACTGTCTCCAGGGTAAGGCCGCGGGTGTGTGTGTGGGGGGGGGGTGCTTTTCTTCCAACATGAAGTGCGTTGAGACAGACTTCTCAACACACAATCTTTATAGATTTTATTCATTGTCAACTCCATTTCCATCTCTCCTAAATCTACACTAGTCCGGGCAGGAATGTAGGACTCTGTAGAACACTTGAGGTCAGTCACAGAGACAGAACTATGGCAGGTGAGTGGTAGCAGTCTTTAATCCAAATAACTCCCTTTTGGGCATCAGGAACTCTTTCTGTCTTTATTATAGCTATAGAAAGTAATAGAGCAGAAACAGGTGGTGGTGTTGTCAGCGTTGCTACGGCAACAAGCCTCCCCTACATCCCAGCACAACAGAGGGTCATTGTGAGAATTCCTTCCCAGAGGAGATGCAAGTAATGTCTACCTATTTTCCATTAGATCCCTCAACAAACCAAAGTAAAATTTCACGTGAGGGACCACTGAGTTCTTTAGGCAGGGGTAAATGGTTACTGGCAGGAGATGAGGTGACCCCCAAATCACAAGAGGAAAAAATGTTCACTCAGCATAGATTGAGAGGAGCTGCTGCAGTCTCAGAGGAGGGGCTGGACGGCTCTCTCCTTCCCTCCATCTGTGAGGGAGTGCCAACAGTCAGCCATGCCAATTCTGAGGGATAGGTGTAGGCCCGAACAAATGGTCCGATAAAGGTGGCGGCAGCTTCGCTTGGAGGCCTGTGTTCTACAAGGCCTATCTCTAGCAGACAATGCATCCTAGAGGCAGCTCGCTGTGTAATACTGGCTACAGATCTGTTCCTCATGAATTCTTCCAAGACGTAAAGGAAAGGAAAAAATCCCTCTCCCAGAGGAGAAGACGAAGACAGGGGAAATATACAGTGGCTCGTAACCTTTCCATCCCCCACGGTCTACAGAACGACTGCTCCCAGCCACTGCCTAAAAGCAGGTCTCCCGTTCAGTCAATGGTTAGACGCTGTGTTCTCTCTCCGTGCGAGACAGCACAAGCCTCGTGGTCGGGGCAAGCATTTGTAGCCCAGGAAAATGGTCCAGGCTCTTCCTAGAGCTTAGCTTGGCTCTTCTGCTTAGGTTGGAGATGTCTGTCACCATCGGAGTCTTTGTTAGGGCCTTACACGGAATGGACTCTGTCTTGTATTTGGCTCTGAACTCTCCAGCAGAGAGCTAAGTGCACATCCAGGGAAGTGGGGTCTGAGTGTGTGTGTGTGTGTGTGTGTGTGTGTGTGTGTGTGTGTGTGTATGCGTGTGTGCATATGAGCCTGGGTGGTGAACAACGAAATGACAGACTTTGGAGAACATTCCACAGTGGCCTTGCCTGCCTTGGCTGTATTTCATAGACGTGTTTGGAGGGTGAAAGAACTCAAGACTGTTGTTCTCCCAACTTCTTCTGAAGTCAGAGTCCTTTCTTGCTAAGAAGTTGTGAACGAGGCCTTTAATATTCTGTGCTTAGGGAATCTTGGGGCTCAACTCTACCTTGTGCATTAGGGCCTGCTTTAGGCCACAAGCTATTTTGAAGATGAGAAGGCAGAGGGAATTAAGAAAGGGGTAAGTGACGCTCAAAAAAGCCTGTACCCCCGTGTGCCTATATGCCAGGAAATGCCCCGGGAGGCGGCTGCTGGGTTTGAGTCTACAGGGCACTTCGCTCCTCAGTGGGGCTGAGGCCACCTCGTGGCAGGGTACTTAGCTCAGGGAGGTGACATATATTTGTTTCTCAGGCAGGCTGGACCCGAGGTCCCTCTGCAGGCTCTAAGACATCGTCCAAGGCTTGCTGATGGTGGCCTCTGCCCTCAGAACCACGAACGAGTGCCGACTCTGTCCTCTTCTCTCCCAGGTGTCACACAAGGCCGTGGTGGACATGAACGAGAAGGGAACGGAGGCCGCAGCTGCCTCTGGCCTCCTCTCCCAGCCTCCGTCCCTGAACATGACGTCAGCCCGACACGCCCACTTCAGCAGGCCCTTCCTGCTTCTGCTCTGGGAGGTGACCACCCAGAGTCTGCTCTTCTTGGGGAAAGTGGTCAACCCAGCCGCCGGGTAATTGTGGAGGGAGGCCACAGGAAGGCTAACCCAGCCTGCACGGCAGGACCCCTGTGCTGCAGTTCTAATAAATCTGAATTTGGCTGCACGAAGTCCCAGGAGCCAAGCTCGCAGGAGGACGATGTCCAGGGCCGCTTCTAGTCATCCGCCCCACAAGCTTTGCAACCCTGCCGCCTCCTTTGCCGATATCTGCTGAGTAGCCTTAGGGTAAGGGACGCGGGAAAAGACACCAAGGACACATGGGAGTGAGCAAGCCAGGCGGCATCCTCCTGCAGTGGTACCTTGAGGAGAGGCTGGATCTGGGGCCGGGCGGGGCTTCAAAGCATGTGCTGTGAAGCAAAAGGGTGTGAAGAGGGACAGATTTCATCAACGATCTAAGAGCGGGAGAGGCTGAATTGAAGAGTCAGAAAAGGAGCCTCAGAGGCAACGGGCGCCCCAAGGCTGAATAAAGCCAGGAAGATGGGGGTGAGATGAATGTGGGGGTGTATTCATACATACATACATACATACATACATACATACATACATGCATACATACACACATAGATATATACATACATACATATGTACATACATTACATACATACACACAGAGATATATGCATGCATACATGCGTGCATGAATGCATACCTATGCATATGTGAACCTTTAATCTAGGCTTTGTGAGTAAGGGAAACACATTTGCCTTTTAGTCTAGCTAGTTTTCTCAATACAGCCAATAATTCCAGTTCCATATTTCTTTTTATTCTGCAAATGTCATGATTTCATTTTTCTCTACAGCTGCATAGAACTCTGTTGAGATTTGCACCACACATCTTTCATCCGCCCATCTGTCGATGGGCAGATGCGGAGTATCAAACTCCTCTTCCCAGATATCGCGTATAGAATAGTGATAAATCCGGACGCTTGGCGCAGACATTTTAGTCTGTGGATCTGCACCCTCAGACAAACATCCTAACCCCAAGTTCTCAATCCAGCTCTGGACAGCCAGGGTGGATATCAATAAAAGGCTGGGGTTTGAGTGTTCGATGTTATCTGAACCGCTTGGGCTGGAAGGTAGGTAGGTGCCTTGACTTAGTATCGTCTAAAATTAGATTAGTGGGCAATATTGCTGATTCACTTCATATTTGAGGGAAAGCTGTTTCTCATAGCAGTTGAGATTCAGTCAGGTAAGGGGAATTCCCAACTACCTTTTAGTGTACATCTTTCAAGTAGAGAGAGGCATTGGGAAACTGCAAACCCACACCTACTTGCCCATCGGCAGAGGCTCATGCTGCCCCCTGCAGGTTAGAGGGGGCCATTGACACATACCAGAATTACTATTTAACTGGTACTCCGCCCCCCCCCCCCCTAGGTTAGTGGCCAATATGACACAGATTGCCTTGGTAAATCTGAAATGTAGGCAAGCCAAATACCTATTTTAGGTAATTATTCCCTATGACATAATTGGGCCATATTTATACCCAAAACATTAATTCTTCTTGGGTGCTATTCAAATTAGTCCATTGCCTTGAGTTTGTATAGAAGCACAGAGAAGTCCATGCTGTAAACACTCTTTAGTGCATCAGAATGAAAGTTACATGGGGCTAAAGGGCAGGCTGGCCCCTCATGGGGCAGAAAAGGAAATCAATATGAAAGCAAGTATATAGCTCCAGCGCAGAAGTTGGATCATGTTCTAGAGTGCCAGCCATGAGAGAGAAATACCCAGAATGCAGCCTCAGCAGAGAAAATCGTGAACACTCTTGGGTTTCCTTGTCAGTAAATTATATTTTTCTTCCCGGCTTCCAAAGTTCGAAGAGACTGTTTTCAACATGAAAGGGCAGGCAGCGCCAGCGAAGGTCACCACAGGGCAGGGAGAGGCTCCAAAGCCACCTCACAGACTGGAGAGTCTCCAGGGAGCTCTGCGGGCAGGCGAAGGTGGTTTGATGGAGCTTGATCCTGTCAATCTTTCAGGAATAATGGTGCTTGGGCATTTCCAGTCTTGTCCTGGTGTTTGTACAGAATGATTATCAGTGTGGTAAATCGGAAGATCAGGGCAAACACCCAAGACGTGCAGCACATCTTCAGCTTGCTTTGTCCCAGGCTTGCGAATGGCCACTGCTCCTGCCTTGCCAAAAGCGACTTCCACAGCAGTGGGATTTCTTCCATGGTGAGGTAGTTAGCGCACCCACATGTGTCTGAACCTCAACGTGTCCTTCAGGGTCTTCCTAGGGACAAACTCCCCCAGACCCTGAGGAGGATGAAATCTGGGCTCTGTCCTAAAACTGGAGTCTACAGTGAAGAAGGGGAGGAGGAGGGGGCCCTCATGACAGAGGAGGGTACGGGGGCCCTAGGATAACAAGGCACAGAGAGACATAGGTATCATCCTGATGGTGACAGTGGAGAAGACAGAAAAGAAGACCTGAGCTCATGGAAGACCTCCCCTGAAGCAATGTCATATGTGCCACTCCATGCATAATTCCATTTTATTTCTTGGCATTATAATTATTTTTTTCTAGATGTTTTTCTTTCATTGACATATGGTCATGTACATAGTGTCGAATTTCATATAGAAGCATTATTATGCACATCAATTATGTTGACCATATTCACCCCAACCTTTTCTCCACCTACTCCCTCACTTTTCTTTCTCTAATCTCCTTCTGCTTTGCTACATATTTGATTTAAGCTAAAGGAAGAAGGCCTGGACGAGGCTGTGTTCACGGTTCCTGAGGAGGGGGTGATCTTAAAGACAGACTGCGCAGTCCAAACCTGGACAGACCTCAGGACGATGGGACAGGGTAGTTGGGAAGAGCTGGGGAAGAACAAAATTGCCCATGTCCGGCTAGCTCACAAGTTGCAACAAGTCACAGAGTTTTTAAAGTGCTGGGACCTAGCGTGTGGGATGTGAACATTCTCGGAAAAGCACTTCAGTGCTTGTAGCATCTCTGGAAGAACACTGAGGCTCCGTCAAGTTGCCCCCAGCTCTGGAGAGGAAGGCCTGCCGGGAGCCTCTGGCTTCACAGCACTGACGCTGGAGAGTACCGGGATGCTGATGGAGGCCAGGGGCTTCACAATCAAGGATCTCGTGAAGAAAACTCAAATCTGACACATCAGGAAGATGGTTCCTCGATTCCTGCTGTCGGGTGAATATTTATACCCAGCCAGCAAAGCCAAAAAACAAAAACAAAAACAAAAAACAAGCAAACAAACAAAAAAACGTAGCATGGCGACATTAGGAGGTGGGGCTTTGGGAAGTAGCATGATCAAAAGGATGGAGCTCATTGGATAAACCTGGTGTCCATGCAGTAAGAGACACAAGAATCTGCTCACTGCATCCACCCTCTCTGTGTTGAGGATGCCAGGGTGGGGCCCATCTAGTACCGGATCTGCAGGCACCTTTGTCGTCAGTTAGTTGGCTGAGGTCATTTGGCCTTGCCCCTGAGAGATAGACATCATGGGTTAGCAGCTTTTATTTATTTCCTCCCAGCCTTTGTGGCAACAGCCGCCGGGCGGAGGCAGCTGGCAGTGGCGCCCTCTAGTGTTAGAATCTGTGCTGGGCTTGGGGATCAGCGTCCTCAGCTCCAGGCAGAAGGCTGTTTCAGTGCTCAATCTTGGGTTCTTGGGTGAGATGTTTGCCTGGGATATCTCGGCCGCTCTCTGGATTTCTTCTGGCGCCTGAGACCCGATGAGACTCTACAGCGAAAGCCTTTGTCCCCCTCTTCTCTTCAGTGTCGGTTCGCCCACTCCTGTCGTCTCTCTCTAGTTCGGCAATGCAGGAGAACGCCTGGAATACTCGTACATTAGCACAAGCAGCCTGCGTGTAGAGCAGGATGAGCTGTTTGGAGCAGGCAGAGCCTTGACTCTTACAGGAAGGTGCAATCGCTAGAAGTTGTGTTCTGATCCAATCAGAATCCTCTGAATGCCAGTCACAGTCATCAGGGAACTGATGTCTGGATGAATGGTGAACTTACCACCTATTGCCAGTCACAGAAAACCCAGTGAGAATGTCTGACCAAGTTGGAAATGGTTATAATGAGAGGGGGGGAAGCGAGAGGGAGAGGGGAGAGGGAGGGGAAGGAAGGAGAAGAAGAAGAAGAAGAAGAAGAAGAAGAAGAAGAAGAAGAAGAAGAAGAAGAAGAAGAGGAGGAGGAGGAGGAGGAGGAGGAGGAGGAGGAGGAGGAGGAGGAGGAGGAGGAGGAGGAGGAGGAGGAGGAGGAGGAGGAGGAGGAGGAGGAGGAGGAGGAGGAGGAGGAGGAGGAGGAGGAGGAGGAGGAGGAGGAGGAGGAGAAGAAGAAGAAGAAGAAGAAGAAGAAGAAGAAGAAGAAGAAGAAGAAGAAGAAGAAGAAAGAGGTGAAAGAGAGGAGAAAGAGGGGGAAAGAGGGGGAAAGAGGGAGAGGGGGAGGGGAAAAAGAGAGGAGAAAGAGAGGAGAGAGAGGAAGAAGAGGAGGAGGAGGAGAAAGGAGGGAGGGGAGGGGAGAAAGGAGGGAGGGGAGGGGAGAAAGAGAGGGGAAAGAGAAAGAGGGAGGGGAAGAAAGAGGGAAAGAGAGAGGAGACTAATAAGCGCTGTATTTTCAGCCGGCCCTCGCTGGCTAGAGCTACATCCTTGCAAGTCAGGAAGTGAGCTTCCTTCAGTTTTTGCAGAGCCGTCTCAAGGGCTGTCTAGCTAGCTGTCAGACTGCCAGTCCTTTGCTCAAGGCAGCCAGGGTGACAAGGAACAAACTCGGCGGCTATCAATTAGGAAATCGGTTTCTTCATCCCAAACATGTCTGCTTGTGTCCAGGAAAGCGGACATCAAAAGTTTAGCTGACACTGTGCAACCGGAGAACTTGTCATTAACACTAAGAGTTATTTTCACAGATTTTCACAGTACCCAGTGCCCTGGGGAGAGGTGGTCCACTCACCCACCCACTGCCCAGCCCCAGAACTCTGAGCAATGAACCCGGGCCGTCTCAGCTCAGCCACAGCACCAATAGTCCATTAAGGCAGCCTGCCTCGGTCCTGTCAGGACTTGAAAACCAGTGCCTGTGATTGGGTGTTTCCTAAAGCACAGAGCCCACTCATAATTCTAAGGCCCAAATCAGGCTCCAGCAGGCTTGGTGACCTATACAGGTTTGTTTCACCCAGTGAGCACCTTCTGTGTGTCATCTTGTCATTTGGGAGGCAAAGAAGCCACCTTGGTCCTCTTCTGCACAGGTTATGACTCCAGCCTTGTGGCTGGTCACTTCTCAGTACCATCTCACTGGGAATGAGGGATTAGCACGATACTGAGACCACAGCATAGGCTGATTCCGACATCCCTCCTAGCCTATTCTCTGCACAAAGACAAGGCTTCTCTACAACAGGCAGGCAGACAATACACCTGGCAAAAGATCACTTAACTTATGATCCACAACGCAGGCCTAAGTCTCATTCGACCTTGAGCTAAGAGGGCATCAGTTTATTCTACAGTGACTCATTAAAAGCACAACATTGTGTCAAACACTCGTTGATTATGAGGAAAAATGGCAAAATTTGCCAAATTTTCAAAGAAATCTGCCCTGCTCTAGTCCCTGGGAGAAACAACCTGCCGTTCGGGGGATTTAGTGATGGAATCAGAACTGCATTAGCCCTGAGCACTCTGAATGGGTGGGAGAGGAGGTCTGAGACAGGTGGAAGATTTTTCTTGAATTCTGGGGTCTAGCCTCGACACAGGGTCAGGGTTCTCATCCTGGAAGCAGGACTGTCTGGAAGGCGCATAAAAAACACAAAACAACTTCTCAGGTACAAGCTGACAGGCAATTTTTTAAGGTTGAGGTTCCCTTCTCTTTCTCTCTCTCCCTCTCTCTCTCCCCCCCCTCTCTCTCTCACACACACACACACACACACACTGTTATTCCAAAAGCAGGTAGAAATATATAATCATTATCAGATCAAATTCAAAAGAATGACCACATCTCACAAAAGAATTAAGAATTACAATTGTTCCCTCAAGGTTTCAAGCTTGCCCTATTCCCAGGCCTGTGGTGAAAATAATAATAATTGCAAACTTATCATTATTTAAACTTTAGCTTTTGACTTATTATACTTCAGAGCTCAGAGCTCTGTATGCATTTTCCTGTGAAGCTCTAATGATAAATGGCATGGGCAAAGCTGCCAGGCAGTGGCCAGAAAGAGTCAGGTTAACCTTTAACTCAATAGCTCTGTGAGCTTTCTGCTTCTGCGCATTGCACACAATGACTCTCCTAAGAGTCCCAGTGTTCTGACTTAGTTTTACTAATATATAATTTTATGCATTCTATACTGTCTTATCCATACATATCCAAAGGAGTTCAGGGACTACTCTCAAATGTTGTGCAAGACTCATTTCATAGCTTCATTAGCTTTTTCCTTTCCAAATTAAATCACCCTGTGTTTGTGCTCCCTTATTCCATTTTTCCTTTATCCCATGACTATGTCTCTTGTGCTAATGCTTTTTCATAGTCCCAGTAAATTCTTTCACTTTCTGGTAATGGATTCTGTGCAACTCTAGCAGTACGTGGCTCTGTTTCATTTTCTAGTATTTTTAAACATGATTTCTTCAAACATTCTTTTCAAGTCAAACATTAATTGGAAACTACCATTGTGCAGTTATTTGTACATTGTCTCCAAGATGAGAGCACACAGCTTGCACCTGGGCCATTAGGGTCATGCTGTGCTGTGCCCCATGCCTCAATTTTTAATTGTTTAAGAATCATTACATCAGGGAACATCTAGTTTTACAGAATTCACCAGAGCAGAAGGAGAAGGGGATAAGAAAGTCAGATATAATAGAATCATTAGGCACACCAAGGCCAACTGAAAAGCAGTCACGCACAAATAAAATCTGTACAGTCGTTGTCCAGGGCTAGGGTTAGGGATTAGGAGAAATGGTATCCACTTCTTTTTGTTTGGTTGGTTTTTTTTACAGATGAGCTGCCCGAGGGCTTCTGAGGAGGCCTGCTGTGGGTAGTTCCTTATTTCTGACGCAGGTCCCCTGGAGGAATGGAGTTGTCTCCTGCATCTCAGGGTCCCAGGCACCGTCTATGTCATGGTATGCTGTCCCACCCAGCACTCGAAGCCCCAAGTTATATTTGCACACCATCCACAGATGACAGCGCTCCTGGAGCAGCCCACAGCAACCCCAGTGTCTAAATGTGTGGTGGCCCCTTGCCCATACCCCTTCGTGATGGCTCTCACAAGGCACCAGGTCATACACGTCAATTTGACCGTGTTGGTGGACAAGATCTCTGGCCATTCCATACTCTTCTTGAGAAACTGTGTGCTGCATGTTTGACACATTCATACATGTACACATGATCATGCTTGGTCTTTTACCCCTTCCCACTTCCTAGGTAGCCTTTCCTTCCAGTGCATCCCTTCTTGCCTTCATACTTTTTCTGGTTTTTTTCTGGTTTGCCCCACAGCGAGAGCTTCTCACATGAGTGAGCGTGCTTGGGTGTGGATCTAATCACTGGAATGTGAGCAACTAAACAATAGTTACATCCCCTCCCCCAACAGCCATTAATTACAAAAAAAAAAATCTCCTCAGCTACAGGTGGGGCCTCATGTACCCCATCCCATTCATGCTGGGGTATTGACAGCTCAATCTGATACAGATCGGCACGGCATTTTCAGAGAACTCAAGTTTGATTGATATTACATGGTGACTCGAAACCATCTGGAACTCTAGTTCCAGGGAATCTGACGTCCTCTTATGGCCTCCTATGGTACCACGCCCCCCCCCTCTCTCACACACACACACTCACACACACACACACACACACACACACACACACACACACACACACATGGCACATGTGGCATACATGCAGGCAAAACACATACACACATAATTTTGTTTTTAAACTTTAGGAAGAAACATACCACCACCACCACCACCATCATTATCACCACCACCACCATCATCATCACCACCACCACCATCACCACCACACACTTGCTGGCTGAGTTTTGGTCAAAGACGGGAGAGGAAGTCAGCTTTGGTCCTTGGCCAGGTGCTTTGATGACTAATGTAAAGTTCTAACTCCTGCCTGGGCAGGGCCAGAAGCCCAGAGGCAAGGCCAGCATTCACTAATGAAAGGGCAGCTAGTCAAATACACAGCAGCCACTAATTGCTGGCCAGATTATTTGTTTGAACCAACCAGAAAGCAACCAGAAAGACTGGAGTTTAAAAAAAGAAATCTCAAAATTAATTCTGAGGTCAAAAGCAGAAACCAGCTGTGTGTGTGTGTGTGTGTGTGTGTGTGTGTGTTTCAGGGGTGGGGCAGGGAGGGCAGATCTTTCAGCCTCAGTAGCACAGGATCCACCACATAATCAGATCCGGATCAGAGGGCAGGTGAGAAGACATGGCTTGCAAGAGGTGTGGTTCACAGGAAAGGACTTTAGAGAGATCCTCCAGAGGACCAGAGTTCAGTGACGGTGGCTGGGATGGATGTGTGGCCTCTGCCACGCATTGCCTTTGGCTTGTGGAAACCCAGACAGCTTGGCCCTTACTCGGCCAGGCTCTGCCCCCCATTGCTTCCTGTTCCCACAGCACTCCACTTAGGGACACTTGTTCCTGTTGGTGCAGATGTGGAGACCCACCAGTGACACAAGAGCTCTAAGTGGAGCACGGGCCTGGCCTTCCTACTGAAGGTGACTCCGGTAGTAGTGCTGTCAGTCTCACAGGGCTCCAGCGTCATCTAGCAGAGAAGCCTCAGAGCCTGTGTGTCTGTGAGGGAGGTTCTAGACTAAGTAGGTTCTAGACTAAGCAGGTAGAAAGACTTACCTTAAACATGGGACCTAGTGCCATGTTTCAAATCAGGTTTTTTTGATTGTTTGGGGTTTTTCAGATTTTATTTTTTTAAAGATGTATTTATTTATTTTATGTATGTGAGTACATTGTTGCTGTCTATAGGCACACCAGAAGAGAGCATCAGATCCCATTACAGATGGTTGTGCGCTACCATGTGGTTGCTGGGAATTGAACTCAGGACCTTTGGAAGGCCAGTCAGTTCTCTTGACCGCTGAGCCATCTCTCAGCCCTAGATTTTATGTTATTATGTGGGTATTTACCTCTGAGTATGTCTGTCTGCCTGTGCATGTGCTGGCAGGGGACAGAAAAGGGTGTCAGATCCCCTGGATCTGGAGTAACAGATGGTTACGAACACCCATGTGGGCTTCGGGAATTGAACTGGGGACCTCTGGAAGAACAGGCAATGCTTTTAACCATGAGCCATCTCCCCAGCCCCATCGACCTGTTTCCCTGAGTACAGAGTTTAGCAGGCTGCCCACGGTGAGGAAACTCTATAGAGGCTTATTGAGCTCATAGTTCTGGAGGCTCAAGTATAAAGGGGAGGGATCACATTGTCTAGACGAAAGCCAGAGAGGCTATAGAGTTGACAGAACTAACTCGGGTCTACCAGAAGCACCTTACCCTTGTCCAAGAGCAGGCCCCGTGACCTAAACACCTCTCATCAGGCCCTTCCTCATAAGGGTTTCACTGATTCAACAATGACACTCTGAAGACTCAAAACTCATGAGCCGGAGAGCTGGAAATAACCCTTGCAAGGGGTGAGGGTGGCAGGGACCATATCGATGGGGAAAGATCATGGCGTTCTACATTAATCCTGCAGGTGAGGCCACTAAGATGTCCCAATTGGGACTGAACCAAGAAAGAGGGGGATAAAGAAGGACCTGACACTTTATCTTGAGCAACTGAGGGCCCCCGAGCTTCAGTTCCACAGGTCGCCAACATAATCTCTCAGCTCCAGATTCTGTCATCATTGCTCTCCCTGAGAAAACAGATCTGAGACCCTCCCATAACCTTTCCTTTCATCTGCTTTGATCCCAGGCTCTGCAATCAAAGAGATCCCAAGAGACAAGGCACCCAGGCAGGGACTTTACCTTCTCAAGGTCAGTGGCTTTCTAATGACAGACTCCTGCAGGTCACCCAGACGCTCCGCCTGCAGATACAATCGATGGCTGCGGCAGTGGGCCCGGCCTGATGTGCACAGTGGACATCTGTACCCAATGGCCAGGTGGCTCCCTCAGCCACCCACTTGATCCTAATCTAGGAACACCTAGGATAGAAACGCTTACACATGGTTGCTTTCTAGAACATAAAAATGCCTCTGTCGGGGCTGGAGAGATGGCTCGACAGTTAAGAATGCCTGCTCAGGACTCTCGGTGGTGGGGCTGGGGCACCAACCCAGCCATAGAATCTTTGATCTACAACCTGCCCTGCCTGCTGGGATGTGCTGGGACAATGGTGGCTCAGAGCTTGTGGGTGTGACCAACCAATGACTGGCTAGAACCCATCCCAACACTGACAGGATAGCTAGGAACCAGAATCTGGGTGGCCCAGGGACTAGGATAAAACAAAAGAAACTGGTAATAAATAAATAAATAAAAACCTTCAATAAAATGATTCCTAACGATATTCTGCTGTGCTTATAGATCACTGCCTAGGCCGACTGTCACCCAGGCTCCCTCCAGCATTGATGGAAGCAGATCCAGAGACCCAAACCCAAACAGGAGCACTCAGGAAACCCTGGAGGAGAGGGGGAGGACCATAGGAACCAGAGGGATCAAGGATAAAAGGGTACCGCTCTGCCAGGCCTCTGCACCATGTCCTGGTGGGTCTCACACTGGTTGACTCTCACTGCATCCCAGCTGTGTTTCCTCTCTGCCATAGACTCTGTAAATGGCAGGAATCCCACACTTCTGCCCAATACCCACTCCTTCCAAGTATCTGGTAAAGCATGACTCTTAAACTGGAATAGTTAAGCAAATATATTTATGTATATAAAACTCCCAATTACACAATGCCAATTTACAATAATAGTCTTATCCCAATATTTCTAACCTCTCCAAAACACCAGAAATACATCTAGATATCCTCATCTCCCACTCTGCTCTTGCAGTCCACCATGTCTCCTCTCTCCCCACGCCCACCCCTGACTTCTTTTTTTTTTTTGAAAAGCATGTTCTCCCAGGCGGTGGTGGTGCATGCCTGTAATCCCAGCACTTGGGAGGCAGAGGCAGGCGGATTTCTGAGTTCGAGGCCAACCTGGTCTACAAAGTGAGTTCCAGGACAGCCAGGGCTACACAGAGAAACCCTGTCTCAAAAAAAAAAACATTTTATGATAAAATTGAAGATTTACATGGAAAATATTTATGATAAAATAGAAAAGATATATAGAAAACATGTTGAAATTGACAATTTTTATGGAAAATTGGAGAGTAAAGTGGTAGGCATAAAAACATTGCTAAATTAATTGAAAAAGAAAGTACAAACATTTTATGACAGAATTGAAGATTTACATGGTAAATATTTCTGATAAAATTGTAGAAAAATGTAGAAAAACATGTTAAAATTGAAGATTATCATGGAAAATTTTACAAAGATATAATGGTAGGCATAAAGTACTAGTAAGTTGATTGAAAGTGGAATTATAAACATTTTCTGATAAAGTTGAAGATCTATCTGGAAAATATTTCTGATAAAATATTTTCTGTGTAGCAAAGGGGGAAACGAAGGGGGAGGGAGGAGAGGTCGGGGCACCTGGAAGAGCAGAGGGAGGGAAGACTGCTCTCAGGATGTATTATATGAGAGAAGAATATGTGTGTGTGTGTGTGTGTGTACATATACTTTATTTATTTATTTATTTATTTATTTATTTATTTATTTATTTATTTATTTATTTTTCAAGAGTGCTTACTGCTCTTGCAGAACCCGGGCTTGGTTCCCAGAATCCATGCCTGGTGGCTCAGAACCACTTGCGGGAGTCATCAGATGTCTCTGTGGGCACCTCTGCTCACATGCACACACACCCAGAGACGCATAATTAAAAATAAAATAAAAAGTGTCACTGTTCTGTCATGTCCCCCGAGACATGATCATTACAGATACCAAGTATTTGTCTCCTCCCTTTACATAAAAACCACTGATAAACCTGTTTTATGAGGCCCTGGCCTGACTCCTCGGTGCACAAGGCCTGTATCACCTCTACAGTTTCAACTGAGTTGTAAAGGGTCAGTTTAATAGCAACACCTATGGAGATAGGCTTTCTAGCCGTTTCTACTGCATAGGAACTTTACTCTCAGTCTTCTTGTGTTCCAGAGACTGGATCTTTATCCTTTGAAAACTGCATACCTGATATGGGTGCTATAAAAATACCTTGGAGTGGCGGGGAGGAACACAAGACAAGGCCCCCTAGCTCTTGCTTGAGTCATCATCTGATAGCCCCAGCACCTCCATGATGGCTCAAGAATCACCTAGTACAGCCACATGACAGACATTGCTTAAAGTCAAAGCCAAGTGGAGAATTAAACCTAATGGATCATTGATGCGTAGCACTGAGTTTATCGAAGTCGCCATTTTCTCATGTAAGGGCTACAGTAATAGCAATAACAAAGGGGCTGAATTTTAAAACAGGGACACAGGCTTGACCAAACTTCTTAAAGTTTTTTTCATCGTAATTTGAAGATATGATAATGAATAAGAGAGGATGTGAGAGGAGACAGAGGTGGGTCTTGATGGTGGCCGTGGCTAGCACAGCCAGTCCTATGTGGAGGTCGGGTGACCCTGGAGATTAAGAGGACATTTCCTTAGATACCCATTGTGGGTGTAAGATAAAGTCTCCCTGAATTCAGGGTCTGCCATCACTAAGGACGACAGCCTTGTGGGATGGTAACTGGGGTGCAGTCATGACATCCGCTCAGGGGTAAGCTTGTCGTGCTGCCTGCCACCTCCCAGTGCAGAAGACTGAGTTCTTACTGGGTTTTCTTTTAAGTCTAAAGAGTCCATAGGGCACTTGCGATCCACAGTAAGTAGTGATGTTTTACTTTATTCAACAAAATCTCCTCCTTGTGTGTTTGTTTGTTTGTTTATTTATTGTTTTTTCTCCTAGCTACATGAATCTCCCTGGTTCCTGGGAAGAGCCCTTCCCTGCCTCAGGCCTTTATCTATGACATCACTCCTCTGCCTGGTGAGTTTTCCCCTCCAGTGTGAACCTTGGCTCGCTCACTCAGGAATCATTTCGCTAATCATCCTGCCTGGACTGCTTTCCCACACACTTTCAGACTTCCTCCCTCAGCTTTTTTGTTATCTGCTTACTGTGTCTCAGGACTTCTCTGCTGCTTCCTGTCACACCTTACAGCACACCTCCTTCCTCCTTCCTGGGGCCGCCTGTGATTTCCACAGTCACACAGGTAGATCTTTCTAGTCCCTGCCCCTCCCCCTCCGACATTCCCAGAACTTCCCCACAGGCACGCACTTCTATAGTCAAGCTTCCATTTTACCCAAGGACTCACTCAACCAACAGGCACCTTTCTCCTTTTACCACAAGGGCACAGCTGAGCCCCAATTAAGCCCTCTCTGTGTATTCTGTTCTCTGTGAGCTTACCAGATACCCACAGGAAATGGGCAACACCAGACTCTCATGATTGGTCCCGCTGTAACTTCACAATTACTGAAATCCCTTGAGCATTCCTCCCCCCCCCCCCCCCAGTTCTGGGCCGTGATCCCTCACTTCTCTAATCGGTTCCTTTTTCTAGTCTTCTAAGTAACCATTTCTTATGATCTCCTGCTTCCTCTACCAAAGCTATCTACAACCCTCCATTCTTATTCTCAGCGTATGTTGTTATTTCTTGCTACATTGTAACCAGAAGGGAACTTCTTCTAAAAGCTCCCTCTCTGTCCTTTTCTACATTCTGACAAAGAAGTCCTGGGCTCTTCCCTATCTCTGGGTAGTGGAAGAAGCGTCTCTGCCTCCAGTCACTGCCAATACAACAACGGCTCTTGACCACACAGAGCCAATGGTGGTAAGACCCCTCTCCCACTCCCACTCCAACCACAACTTCCCTCTCTACCTGAACATTTTTTTCCTCCACTGACAAATACATTTTCCCCAAAGGGACTGTTATCAGGTGCCATGGGATACATAGAGGTGTATAAACACATTATCAATTTCCCAGAAAGGTGGGTCCACCTGACCTGCAGGAACAGTACCTTCGAGAATTTGTATCTAAAAACAGCCAGGCTGGCACTGGCTCAACAGTCAAAAGCACTGTTTGCTCTTCCAGAGGACCTGAGTCAGTCCTCAGCACTCACATGGTGACTCACAACTGTCTAGAACTCTGGTACCAGGGCTTTCAAAGCCTCTTTGGGCTTCCATGGGCACCAGGCACAGAGCAATGCACCGATGTATTTGCAGGCAAAACACCCAAATACATAAAGACCAAGAAAGAAGCAGTGAATCTGCCTTCCGGATACAGCCTAAGACTTAGCTTCTAGTCGCACATCAGCCACAGGAAATCAACTCCTAATGTTGATAAGCTAAAAAACCCAGCAAAATTAACACTTTAATTGAGCAAACAAGAGGTGTATTATTTTAGCTAAATGGTAATTTTAGGATCAGGGATAATCTGTAGCTGTAGCATGGCGAGGCTTCAGCAAAATCCCAAAGGCTTCTGCCTTCGCCCTGGTTAACTAAGTTCTATTTAGTCACAGCCTCATGCTTTCACGGAATTCATCATAAAACATCTCGTGCAAACTGGCCGTGGGATAGGAGGACACCTGAGAGACAACTGTCCTTCCGAGACCACGGATGAGGTGCCTGCTCTTCATAGCTTCATATCACAGCACAAGACCCCCAAGCAGAGCACTGTGAGGTAACAAGGCCAGAGACTCTCTCAGGGCCTCCAGCACTTCAGTCCAGACAGGGTACACAGTGTCTCTTCTGAATGGCTCCAGACAAAATATAGGCCCACAAGCAGCCTGGCTGGGAAGCGTTGCTTCCCATGAGCCCCCAAAGAGAGGAAAACCAGACACTGGTAAGTGTATCATGTCTCCTACACCCAACTCAGCCATTATTTCTTCTAGAAGTTTCCACTCAGCCTGACATCTAGCTTCCAGAGTACCATGACACAGAGATGCTGGTGCTCTGCTATGAGTATCAATAGTTTCATTGATGAGGTCAGTTTGTCAGTTGACAAACCAGACAGTCATTTAAGGTGACCTTGTCCTGTGAACACTTCTCAAGTTGTTGTGCTCCTCAGGCTATGAGATGCCACGTTCATTGCTGGTTGGGTCCAGGAGCCAGGCATGTCTTTGTTGGTGGTTGCTAGGTACTGGGCTTGTTGACATTCAGATCGGATATTGGGAGTTTATCAGATTATTACTGTTTTTTTCCTGCACTCCACATCCCTTTTGCCCCAACTGAGGGGCTGGCCATTTTCCCCAGCCTCTGGAGCAGAGTAGGTATGATTTACAAATTATTTAAGTGCCAACTGCTAAGTTCAAAAGCATGGTATATGTGTGTGAGTATGTGTGTTTGTGTGCATATGTGTGTCTGTGTGTGTGTATCTGTGCCTGTGCCTGTGTCTATGTATCTCTGTGTGTGTCTATGTGTCTGTCTGTATCTATATGGGCCTCTGTGTGTCTCTCTGTGTATGTGTATGTATGTGTGTGTGTGTGTGTGTGTGTGTGAGAGAGAGAGAGAGAGAGAGAGGAAGAGAGTGTTGTGTGTGTTTGTAACTGCTTATGTGCATGTGCATCTGTGTGTCTGTGTGCATGTGAATCTATGTACCTGTGTGTATCTGTGTATGCATGTGTCTATGTGTGTGTGTGCATGTGTCTGTGTGTGTATGTGTCTGTGTGTGTGTGTGTGTGTGTGCATGTGTCTCTGTGTGTGTGTCTGTGTGTGTATGTGTTATTGCTCATCTCAGAGATAACACATTCAAAGAACACTTACTGAGGAAATGACTGCTACTGATCCCATCGGCAGGCAAGCATCTCCTTCTTGGGGAGTCTGGAGCCAGGCTGCCATGCCACGGATGCTAAGCATGCAACACTTACTGTACTGTCTGCCGTGTCTCCCAGCAGCCCATTGCAGGACGGTGCTCACCCATGGCCCAAGAGGAAACAGAGATGGCAAACACTCCTGGAAACTGAATTGCCACGGTGGTGCTCTTAACAGCCATGGGGGAAAGTGTCAGGCAAGTCTTGGAGAGAGTCAGTGTGTGGAGATTAAGGCTTCGTAATCCCAGGGCTCTGAGGGACCCAGCCTTATAGAGTCCCGGGGGCTCCTAGGCACGCGTGTGCACCTCATGCCCAAGTAGAGGAAGGTGGGCAAACAGCATCTTTGCTGCTTCATGCGTGGGTGACAGTGCTGGGATTTTCACTACTCCCCAGTGACATTTCTCATCCCTGTCACCAAATAGCTGAAAACAGGAGCTTAAGGCCAGAAGGGCTGTCTCAGCTCACAGTGCGATGGTAAAGTCCAGGCCCGCACACGGCCTGGTGCAGCCTGCCGTCAGGGCGCTCTCTCCACCTACACTAAGCCAACTTAGGAACTCTTCACAGACATACTCAGAGCTTCAACTACTAGGTGATTCTATGGCCCATCAAGCTAACAGTCAATGACAGCCATCATAATCTGGGGTCATGGTTTGGAGAAATGCATCAGGATAGTGTCTCAGAACTGTCCTAAGAGAGGGAGGCTTGCAATCCTCAAAGAGACAAGTCACAATATCCATTGCGTCCTGCCTCAAGCGTCCTGCCACAGCTGTCCTGCTCCAGGTGGCCGATGACCCAAATGCTCAACATGGAAGCCAACTCGCCAAGCACGGCCCTCCAGGCATTGCCTTTGCACAGAAAACATGACTTTAGATGTAAAAAGACTGCATTCTCCAAGGTCTCTCCACAAGAAGACGGCTCACAGGTCAATTCCCCAAAGCCAAGCCAAGCTGAATCCCAGGCTGTGCTGAAAGTCCTGGAGATGTCCCTGGCTGCAGGAAGATAAGCATACTATCCTAAGTTCTCACACCGGGAAGCAACTACACAAGCTGGAATCCCAGTGCCCTCAGAGTCTGCCGGGCATCGGCCCGCTTCCACCCTCGGGCTGTGTGCCCAGGCAGGAGACAGGAGGACCGTGGGACGGCACCATCTGAGGATCAGGAAGGGAACAACCACACATTCCAAGGCAGCGCCCACTTGATTAAGTCAAACTGAACTAAAGGCCTTTCTTACAGCGGCATGTTGTTCTTGTGGGAACATAAGCAATGCAGGAGAAGATAAAGAACAAAGTGTAAGCGTCCCTCACAGGCAAGTCTGCATTCTGGGATAATCACCGCTTTGTCTCCTTCTAGAATCTTCTATACATATACTTTGTGAGTGTGTGTGTGTGTGTGTTTGTGTGTTTGTGTGTGTGTGTATCTATACTCTTACCCTTTACAATGTGCTATGAATTTCTCTGTTTTTTTTTTTCTCAGTTTTTTGATGGTTGATACTTGAGACAGGGTCTCAATATATAGACAAAGCTAGCCTAGAATTTCGTGTGTGTGTGTGTGTGTGTGTGTGTGTGGCTTCAGTTTTGTGGTGATCATGTCTATCTCCTAGGTGTTGGGATGACAGGCATGTATTACCACACCCATCCTGTTCTTTCTTGTCTTCATGTCCAAAGCAAAATCCCAGGAGCGATGAGAGAGAAGTGGAAAGAGGACACACTGTAGGTGTCCCCCACCTTACGGCAGTCACTCCCGAGTACTCCAGTCAGTCCCATTCACTCATTCTCCTTAAGGACCAACCTTAAAACCTTCTAACTATGATCTTATTTGTACATAAATACAACAGAAGCACAAGGGGTTAACTGAGCTATCCACAGTGAGCTGAGTTCTGACATGTCTGGCTCTGACTGGTCCCCAAAGTCTATATTATCCAACTTTCATGAGATGTCTCCAATGACATCATTGTCCCATGGTACCTTGTATATGGAAGGAGACACACACATGGGCACACACACACACACCACACAGGTTGGGGGGGGGCAGAGTTTGCCTTCAGTCCCTGCAGTGGCCTCTCGAGGACACCACAGTAGAAAGAGGACTTCTTCACTGTGCTCTTGGCTGCCTGAATATTGACCGCATAACTTCCATCAGCTGGGTGTAAGCTGACCAACGCACCCTCCCCCCAACTGCTTTCCAGTGCTAAGATCTGTGACCGGTAGAGACGGTGGAAGGGCACAGATACCCAGAGCATATCATCTAAGTGTTTGCTCTGTACAGACCTTAGTGGCAGAGATAAAGTGGCCCACGGTGTTTGCCTCACTTGCCCAGTACTCAGTAATCCCAAGCCCCTAGGACAGGTTTACCTTCCCCATCATGCAGGTAAAAGAGGTTGATTTTCTGGGCCCGGGTTCTCAGCGTTCAGGGCAGATTTGGGCTATGTTGTGTCTGTCTGACCATCTCTACCATCTTCCCAGAAGCCTCACAAGCTTCAGGGGGATAGGGAAGGACAGATAGAGAGTAATGATGCTTAAAATTAGTGTGCACTATGTCACAGACAGCCATGTCTGCACAAAGACTCAGGCTATCCGTGAATACCCTGAGTAGCTACATTCTGAAAACAGCAAACATAGTGGCATGCACCCGTTCTCCTAGCACTTGGGAGGCAGAGGCAGGAGGCTCATTGTAGGATAGTTATGCTACAGGGAGAGTCAGCAAGAGCAGAAAGTAGATGTGTAACATCTTATGAACCTCTTTACTGTGATGCTAAACTTTAGAAGTCAGACATAGAGCTTGTTAGACGGTATCAAAGTCCTATGTTGTTCTAGAAGAGGCAAGCCCAGTTTTCCGGAGAGGCGGGTAAAAGCAGACTTTACCATCTAGGAGACTGACAGAGGGACACAAGGGACTCTCTGGATGGACAGATTTCTTTTCTGCTTTGTTCGGAGGAGTGGTTATGTTGTTGTCTGCAGATGTAAAACTCTGCTGAAGAGTAGATTCAGTATTTATAGCCTTTTTTCTGTTAAGAATGTTTTAGCAAAAATGTACCCCTCAGATGTAAAGACAGGAGAGAGAGAGAGAGAGAGAGAGAGAGAGAGAGAGAGAGAGAGAGAGAGAGAGAGAAAGAATGGCAGCAGTTGCGGTGCAGGGATGAAGGTGGCCCAGAGAGGTCCACTGGTCATCCTAGAGGACCTCTCTGAACCTCCCCAGCAATGCAGGTAAGACAAACTCCTCCTACAGAGTCCTTTGGGAAAGAAGAGCTTCTGCATACAAATTGGCCAAGAGGAGAGGTGTCAGCCAGGAGTCAGGCAGGGAATGGGCAACTTTGCTGGGAATACGCAGGCAGCTCACAGGCCAGGAGGTCAAGGTGAGAGCCAGGCTGGGCAGAGCCCTAGGCAGAGAGGGACAGCCACTCAATGACACAGCTGCCTTCCCTGGCAGAGGCTCCTTCCTCAGGGCTCAGCCCTCCCTCTGCTCCTCTGTTCCCTTTCAAAGAAGAGGCCCCCTAAGGAAGCAGAAGTGGCCATCTTATCTGCCACCCTCCTTCGCTCAAGTCTTCCCTCCCAGCCCAAAGGACACGGCATGTAAGATTTTGTTTAGTTATTCCTTTTAAAAACCTTTAATAAAACAAGTTCTTGCTATGTCTCCCTGGCTGTTGTAGAGTAACTGAGAGTGTGCCCCATGCAAACGTTTAATGTCCCAAATGTTCTCATTCTATCAGAAGAGGTGCCAACCTTAACCACCCAATAAGAGAAACTCTGTCTTTCTTTGAGTCAATTAACTCTGTCCCTCGGTCGTCTCAGACAACCTGTTCTACGCTTAGCACAAAATCAAGACGTCAGAGGACATGATCCCCTAACTCCGGCAGCTTCCAGCTGAGAGAGGCAACCAAGTGACTCACGCCACCATTGCAGGCATATATCAGATTACACTGGTTTTTTTTCCCTGTCGCTTACCAGCTCTGTGGTGACCTATAGCCACATGCTGGACTCCAGGGAGCCTTTCCTGCCTTATCTACAAGGTAGAAATCACTAGAGTAGACCTGAGGGCTCTGTGTGAGGACCAGCATCCATGTGGTGGTCAGAAGGGCACCCGTTGTTCTGTAACACATGCCCTGTAGTTGTCAGCCACTGTCATTTTACTATAGCAGATATGGACAAAGGCTGTGGACGCAGACAAGAGGGGGAAGAAGAAGAAGGGTGTCCATGCACTGTCAGCTGTCTCCAAATATGTCCTAAAAGGTGTACCATAGAAAAATAAAACCAAAATGGCCGCAGAATGGTCAGCCAGCCAGCCCGTCACAGCATGTTCTGGAGGTCAGAACAGGCAGAGCTGTGAGAACAGAGGATACCTGTGGGGTGGATTGCGTCATTCCCTTGACTTACCCTCCCCCATGGGGCTCTGCCCCTCTGCAGAGTGGCAAAGCATCTTGCCCAGAACTGACTCTACCAGAAGGAACAATTTTCTACAACTATACCTTGCAAGGTTTGAGAAATACTAGTTTGGCCAGTAAGCCTTTACACCCGGACACTCAAGCACACTGTGCCTGCCCTGTTTGCTTATGACTGCTTAGCTTGCCAGACTTCTGCCTTCCTTGCAGAACTCTCTTAGCAAAGTGTCCTTGGTTCTTGACCCCAGCTTTCACACCCAGCCTGCGACCTCTGACGTGTTCATCTATCCAGTTCCCACAGGAAACCATCTGTGCCTAATTGTGACTGCATTTCTGAGTTTTGTTTCTCAAGAGGTAGAATTGGTGTCCACTGCCTGGGGCCATGCCAATTAATAACTTTTAGGACAAGGCCTGACAGACAGTGCCCCGTAAGTGACAATCATGATTCTTGAATCCATTTGAGGATCTGTGTGGTAAAATGACAGGAGGAAGGGAACTGGTGAAATAAAACAAACATAAATGAATGTTCAAGGTCAACCCCAGAAAGTCAACAGGGTCAATCGATGGAACCTTTTCAAGCCAAGGTCTGAGTTGGGCAAGTTCTAAGAATTGAGGCCTGTGTTGTTTGAGCCACCCCCGCGAGGATTGTGCTGGTGCATAACAATCTCCAGACACCCACTGGCTGTCCGTTGGCCTCTCTAGAGCAAGTACTGCATGCCCTGTCCTTCAAAGGTCCACCAAAGATCTCGCTCACGTCCCTTATTTCCCACAGTAAATATCATATGATGCCATGTCTGGAGAAAATGTGCATGGGGCTTAAGCTGGTGTCACTGCCGTAGTACACGGTGTCCAGAATGTAAGCTTCAGTCACACACACACACACACACACACACACACCTAAAGAGTTCCTTTTGAGCGACACATGACAAATTAAGCACCAAGAAAGAAGGTGGGATAGGTTCTGTCTCTTCAAAGCTGTAATCACTACCGTGGTCCACAACTAAATATTTTTAGGCATGTGGGTATTTGTTTGCATGTTTGTTTTGAACTGTTTGTATGTTTCCTGCCTGCAGAGGCCACAAGAGGGAATGGGAGTCTACGGAACTCAAGTTACAGACAGTTATGAGCTGTCACTTGGGTGCTGGGAATTGAACCCGGGCCCTCTGGAAGAGCATCCAGTAATCTTAAAAGCTGAGCCGTGTCTCCAGTCCTTGATCCAGGACGTCAGATGAAAAAGCTGAGGTATGGAAAGGGCTTGCTATAAAAACTACACAACACACAAAGCCACAGGTTTCGCCAATTTAAAAAGGAATTGAAGCTTCCGCCATCTCCTCTTCCACTCCTGGGATCAATGGCGTCATTATTTATGGTGCACAGACTAACCTTTCTTTTAATACTTGAGGACAAATGAGACATAAAAACAGGAATCTGGGGATTAAGGTCTTGGGAGACACCAAGTGGAGGAAGAGTGAGCTGATTCAGTTTCTCCTGAGAAGATAAACCTGGACCACCCAGGTTGCTAAGTCAGATAGATACAGGGCACATACCACCGACAGAGTGGCCTCTGTGTGAAATGCCGGCTAACACTGCCCCATTCAAGTGTCCCGACAGCTAGAAGGAAACCCTCCTCTCCACTGAAGCTCAGAGAGACGAGAAGCTCTCCACACAACTCTGTCTACCTGGTGTTAGCCATCCAAATGCTCTGCCCATCTCACATGACTGGAAAACTGATAAGCACACCGAGCACTGAGCCTTCAGGGAGGGAGGTGGGCATCCTCTGCTCCCTTGGGCCTGGACCCAAGGCCTTCTGGGTAACTCAAAGCTTAAATATGAGTTACCTAGGAAAGGGGGCTGTCCTAGCTAAGGGCCACACTCAGCAGGTGTTCTGCTCAGACCCTGCAAACCCTGCAACCTGCTCAAAGGTCAAAGTGACAGTCTTAGGCCTGCTTCATGGATGAGGGAACTGAGGCATAAGGAACTTAAGTGGATTTGTCTAAAGTCTGGCACAAAGGGTGGTGGAGGCAAGGTCAGAGCCCATTGCTCTGTAGAAGGCACCTAGGGGTGTGTGTGTGTGTGTGTGTGTGTGTGTGTGTGTGTGTGTGTGCACTTGTGCCTGGCAAGTCTTGTGTATGTGTCTGCGTGCATGTGTTTGTCTACGTGTGGGGGTCAGTGTGTCTCTTTGTGTGTGTGTATGTATCTGCCTGCCTGCCCCTCTCTCTCTCTCTCTCTCTCTTTCTCTCTCTCTCTCTCTCTCTCTCTCTCTCTGTGCGTGTGTGTGTGTGTGTGTCTATGTGTTTGTCTGTGTGTGTGGGTCACTGTGTGTCTTTGTTTCTGGGTGCCTCTATGTGCATCTCTCTCTCTCTCTCTCTCTCTCTCTCTCTCTCTCTCTCCCTCTGTGTATGTGTGTGTGCATGAATGTGTTTGTTTGTGTGTGGGGTCAGTGTGTGCTTTTGTCTCTGTGTGTCTCTGTGCCTCTGTGTGTATATGTGTGTGTTTCTGTGTCTGTCTCTCCTCTCTCTCTCTCTCTCTCTCTCTGTGTGTGTGTGTGTGTGTGTGTGTGTGTGTGTGTGTCTGGGGCAGGCCATGCTCCTCCCAGAATGCTATTTTCCAAGTCTGCAGCACTTCCTCTCACATCTTTGATGCACGTGGCCAGCCTTCCCCCAGCCCAGCCCACCTTTCCCTTTTGCTGCAGACCCCAGGCTCAGTGCTCAGCCCTATACTCCTGCCCACGCATCTAGGCAGAACTGTGTGCGGGGTTTCCCTAGCAGTCTTAAGAGCCTTTAGCCTCCAAATCAGCCTAGGTGCAGCCATAGACAGTTCTACAAATAACCAGTGGACAAGGCCGTCTCCACCCTAGCCTGGGCTCCCCTCAGGCATTCTGCCCTCCTTTCCATATTGGTCCTGAAGAGAAGGGGGGCCTGGGCATGGGGTTTATGACCAAAATTGGTAGGTTCTCCATCCGAAGCCCCCGCTTGCCTCAAAGGCTTCCATTTTTAGTCTTCTTCACTTCTTTTTCAGATGGCCTGGGCCACCTACTGTCCCTCCTGACGCACTTAGGATATGAACATATACCCACATCATGCAGCACACACACATGCTCACACACAGCATGAACACACACACACATACACACACATCATGAACACATGCACACATGTATACACACACATACACTAAGCACACATACACACATGCATGCCTGCAAACATATACATACACACAGCATGCATACACACACATGCATACATGCTTACACATAGCATGAACACACATACACACACATCATGAACACATGCACACATGCATACACACACATACACTAAGCACACATACCCACATACATAAATGCACATACACACAGCATGCATACACATACACACACACATACACACACACACACACATGCATACATATAGCATGAACACACACACACACAAACATACATGCACACCCCTGGCCCAACTTTGCGGGGCTCAGCTGGGCACAGAAGAGTGACACAGCCTTCTTGATGCTGCAGTTCCAGGAAACCTGGAAAGATGTTGTGCCTGGGCTCTATGCCAGGAGAGTGAAATCCTTAAGCCAGGGCCATTGTTCCTCTTAGAGAGGGGACCAGTCCTTTTACAAGCCAGTGTAAATGAGCCCATGCTGGGTCATACTGCGTGGACACAGCCAATACAGTAGGTGGCACCGAGTGTTGCTTGGGCCAGCAAGGGCTAGTCTAATGTGCTCCTGGCACAGGGCGAGGCCCCTTCCTGCCCCAGCTCCTGCCCCTCCCAGTTCTACTGCTGCCAGCCAAAGCTGCTCTCCTCCTCCCCGGCAAACAGACGCTGAAGACACTTAGCAGACTAGCTCCCTGACACCCTTGGGAGCCAAGAATCAGATCCGGAGGAAGACTGGGAAACAGCAACGACCAGAGGTGCAGGAGGCGTGGTTACCCGGAGTCCGGCCAGGATTCTCAGGTACAGTGCTGGGACGTCCCACTTGCCTGCAGGCTGCTGCCTGCCTGAGGGGCCAGTGTTTGGGGGTGCAGGAGAGACTACCTCCACCTGGTGTGGTCCACCTAGTGCGACAGCTGGCAGGAGCAGCTGGGTCACAAGAATGGCCATCGTACGAAGGGAAACAGAGGCTCGGAGATGGGAAGACATGCTCTGGGTGGGCAGATAGCACTGCACCACAACCACAGTCTGGGTCTCCAATCTCTGGGTAGATGTAAAATAGATATCTCCATGCACAAGGGACCAGAAAAAACGCAGATGCTGTGGGGAGGGAACAAGGGGTGTGGAAGGGAGAGCTGAGCTGTTTCCTGTGAGGGAAGTACACCTCCACTGGCTCCCCAGATCTACAGAGGGTCCTGACTGACATAATGCCTTGGGGGGGGGAGCCCACAGAATGCTACCCACCCTATATCTCCAACACTGACAAGGGCATCATCCCAAATAGCTGTCCGGACACCTTGAGCTAGTACTCAAGTTTCCCTTGAACTACTATATGTAGTTCTTGCAACAGCTTTGTGCCATCCTGAGATATGGGGAAACAGAGGCACAGGAGGTGAAATGATTTGTCCCCGTGTGTTGAGGCCTAAACTCGGGCACTGTGGGATCCTGTGGAGCATCCATTAGGCTGAGTCCTAAGGTGAATCCCAGAAGAGCCAGCGAGTAGCAGAAGGTGGAAACATGACCACCATTTATCCACCTAATACCTGCTGTGTCCGGCCAAGAGCCAGGAGAGCTGGAAGCATGGGGTGGGGGAGGGGTGAACTTACCACCCGTGCCCATCACAGGGCTGATGGGACATGATGGAGATTTTGAAAAAGATCCAAGTACAGAGCCCATTAACCTCAATCCTTACCTCCTCCAACCAAACCAGACAGACCTTCAAGAGTTGTGACCATCCTCTCCTTGCCCGAGAGCAGAGAGACAGCTCCTTCACAATCTCCCCATCCCTAAGGAAAGATCTCATCTAGAAGGACAGTTCCCCTACTAGCTTCCTGGAATCAATGTGGAAACAGGCCCAGCTCAGAGGAGGAGAGGGTGGGGGGTGGAAGGCTGGGAAGGACTTCTTAGACTGAGACAAACGACTCACTATGTGCATGCTTTACCCAAGCTCTGTGTTCCCTTGGCAACCATGCTGGCATCCAATCTGCCGTTCTGGAAGTGTCTCTAGTTCAGAGAGGTCAACTAACCTGTCTGAGGGCAGCACAGCTCTGCCTTACAGAGCTATCTTCTGCCCCCTAACCTGTCCCCTGGGCACTGTGCCCAAGTTTGTCAGGAATATCCTATCAGTCACAGTCCATTTTCCTGCAAAGGAGACCAAGAATTCATCTCTACTTTTGGGAGGAGCTATCTCTTTGCTTTGGGCCTGTGTCTCCATTGGTCAGGCAGGCACTGGCAGAGGCAGTGAATCTTCAGCCCCAGGCATCTGGAAGCAGATGGCTCAGTAAATATTGATTTTGCTCGCATGGGAGCAAGCCAAGTATTCCCCCCAGGAGAGTGCAGGAGCAACCAGTCATGTGTCTTCCTGGAGGCTGTGTGACTGAGGACACCCGGACGTACCTTGGACACCGGATGCTGTGTTTATGAGGGATGGGTATTCTAACTGCTTTGCTTAGGACTCTTTGGATTTAGGAGCAGAGAGATCTGAGCTCTGTCCCAAACAGTGTGGGTGGTACCTCAGTGCCCAATCGATGGACTTAGCTCCTCTCTGTTTGCTCCACCGAGAACTGTGGTAACATTGGTTAATATTCACTAGCAACCCCCCCCCATATCCCCCTTGGCACCCACTGTTTAAATACAGACTAGGACAGAGCTCTGTCTCCTCAGTCTCGGTCACCACCCAGCTCTGGGACAGCAAGTCGTGAGTATATTTTTTTCCCTGGGGAAATACTGGAGGGAGAGCTCCCTGAGTCCCTACACCTCCCAAGCAGGCAGCAGTTCTGGGACCAGGGCAATACAGGAAAGATAAAGTTAATCGCACTTGTGGCACCTGGGCCTCCTGTTGCCATGGGAACATCAGTCCCTAGGGTCCCTTCTTGAACCTCACTGCCCTGTAGATAGCTAGTATCTTCAGGCAAGAGGAGACAAAGACGACGTGGAAGGGCCAAGGTATAGCCATGGCCATTTCCATGCAGACAGTGCCTGCCTGACACTGGCTTTTCCTGTGTGACCTTTCCCAGCCCCTCCCCACTGCACTGTGGATAAGCAAGGTAAGGCTAGAAGGGCAGCGGGAGCTGTGGCTCTCAAGCTGGCCTCACCAGCTACATCCAAGATGCACATACTAGGGTCTCAGCCTGTAGGTCAGGGTGGCTGTCCCAAGCATAGTGGCCTGTGAGTCTGTGTGTGTCTGTATGTGTGTTTTGTATGTATGGTGTGTGTGTGTGTGTGACACTGCCTTTGGTGGCTTGAGCCAACCTCCTGAGTGAGCATGCTAAGGTATTCCATCTCTAAGCAAAGCACTCATGTAATATTTCAGCTCCACAGTCCCTCGTGGAGGAAGCTACTGTACTCATCCCCGTTTTACAGACAAGGAGATGGGGAACAGAGACGGTAATAGTTTGTCCCAATCATATATAGCCTCCCACTCAAACTGAGGCAACTGTTCCAGACTCCGGGCTCCTGACCTCACTGACTGAGACATCCTCCCTGCTGGGGTGGGGGTAGCCTTGGATAGCTGCTAACCATCACTTCTTGGCCTTTTGGCTAAGATCAAGTGGATAGCTGCTAACCTCTCTGCTCTATTAGGTAGAATAGCTTCACCGGTTCCCCCAACCCCACACCATCCAGGTAGCCTTGCTCTATGGAGAGTGGTTTGGTTTATCATCTGTTTTGTAATGTAAACAAGAGTGAGGTAGCCAGATTCCCAGGATACAAATATCCTGAAAAAGCCAGGTAGGCTAACAAGGGGTGCGTCTGGGTGCTCTGCACACGCCTATGCACTCGTTCTCTGAAGCGCTCCCTTCCTCCGGTAACTGATGTTCCAAAAGTACGTAGTGTAAGGTCACACATGGAGAGCAGCAATCGGGCCTTGGACCTGTCGTTTTAGCACTAACAACTTTGTCATTTAGCCAAGCAGCCCTCTGACATCTATTTCAAGTCTTCTGACTTCAATTTTGTACTTAGAAAAGGGCTCGAACCTAGAACTAAACTGTGTGGAATTGGACACCAGCTCTTTTCCCAGCTGGTTCTGTGCAGTTGGGAATGTGGCTTAGCCTGTCTGGACTTCAGTTTTTCTCTCCATATAATGGAACTAATGTAAAGAGAAAGTTAGATGAACTGGGTATAAAACACATTTTGTGAGCATGTCCAAAAGGACTGCAGTCAATATTTCTGTTTACACAGTGCATGATTGCAGACCGGCAGTGCACAAGAGGCTGATGGGACATGCACCAGGGCTGGCATTGCATTGCAGGAGCCCTTCTGTCTGTGCTATTTAACCGTGACTTTGTTCCTGCCACGCCCTATTCTTCAGAAGCTGCCTCTGTGCTTAAAGCGATGAGGTCATTTGCCCCAGGCCACTTGGCAGTAAGTGGCAGAGCCGGGCTCCCACAGATTGTTTCCTGCTATGGTTGAATCTCTGGGTCTGCTTGGGTCACTCTTAGTGGCTTGTTCATTTTCTGCTCCTCGCTGGAATGGTACAGCATGAAGCAAGGGGAGGGAGGCATCGACCCACTCTTGCCTACCAGAGGCCATGCGCACCAGCTTCTGAAATCAGAATATCGTCATGTGTGATCTCCAGCTTTTTGGCTTCTGTCCCTACACCACAAGATCCTACTTAGGCTTCTTCCTCCTCTCCAGTGTCTTCCCTGTCTCAGGGACCTGGAGGTCATGGATCAGCAGGGAGAAAGCAGGGTTCAGGACCCTGAGGTTAGAAGGAACAGGATGGGGTGCAAAATATACCTGACTGGACGCTTGAGACCAGAGTCAGGGCCTGGGACAGTTCATGTCCATTGCCATCATGATCAGATTAAGAAAGGCCTAGGGCAATAGCCAGGCACTAAAGGCCTTTCCCAAAGAAGATTAACTGAGATTGTAAGCCTGCCCCAAATGGGGGTGCTCCATCCCATGGGTGGGAGTCCCGGACAGAAGGAAAAGGAGACTGAGCTCTGAGCTCTGGCCCCCTCTCCCCTGTTTCCTCACCCTCTGAGGTGAGAGCCAACAGCCAGCTGGGCTGGGCCCGCCTGCCCAGACTGTGACACCCTAGAAGGGCCCCTCTCCTTCCCTGTGCAGACCTTGGCCTTCCCTCCTTGAAGCTCGGCAGCCCCTAAACAGAGCACGCCATCTCATCCGCCCCCCCCCCCACTAAACAGAGCACGCCATCTCATCCCCTGCTAAACAGAGCACGCCATCTCATCCCCCTGCTAAACAGAGATCCTTGGAGCTAAGTCCAACGTCTGGGATGAGGAAATAGTTCAGTCAGGGCAATGCTTGTCACACAAGTACAAGGACCACAGTGTGCTCCTTAGAATCCAAGTAACAAGCCAAGTAAGGAAGCATGCTTTGTAATCAATCCCAGCCCTGGGTAAATGGACACGGGCAGATCCCTGCCTCGCTGACCATCTAGCCTAGCTGAACTGTCAACCTCCACGCCAAAGAGACACTGCTTCATGAGAAAAGTTGGATAGCACCTAAGGAACCACACCTGAGGAGGACCTCTGGCCTCTACACATATGTGCACACATGTGTACCAGCACCTGCACAAACATGTGCAGGGCACATCTTCCTCTTAGTTCTCCCAGATCTACTCCATATAGTTGAGGCTCCACCCCATATAACTGAGGCTGCACAGTCTTGGCCGTGCTTCCCAAATGCTGTTGGATGCTTAGTGATGGTCTCGTCAGGATCTGAATTGTCAGCCTCTGGCCTGAGGTCACTTGGTATGTTTTCTTACGCCCCTGTGAAGGCCCAGCCTCTTGACGAAGGTGGGGAATTTCCACGGGGTTCGCCAAAATCCAAAATCCAAACAAGAAGTAACAAAAACATCAGGAATGGAAATATACAGAAGTAAATTCAGTGTCATCTCCAGCCCTAACGTACCAGCCTGTTGAAGAGAACATCAACATGCACTATGCAGCCCGTGTTCAACTCTCCAGGTTATTTACAGTGAAGGGCAGAAAGCACGGTGGCAGCTAGAGAGATGTCTGCGCTTCGTGGTGTTACATAATTGGAAAGATACTTTTTACAGGGCAGGGCAGGCAAAATTCACTATTTCTTGTCTTCAACTTTCCCTCTTCGGGTCTGCAGATCCTAAACTTGAGGGTTTCATTACATTAAGACGATAATTCTAGCCATGGGTCTAGGGAGTGTGGCTGGCTCTCTTGGTAGTGTTCACCTAGGACACATGAAGCCCAAAGCTGCATAAAGAGGTCGTGGTGGTACACAACTGTCACCCCAGCACTTTAGAGGTAGAAGTAGGAGGATCAGGTGTTCAGGGCTATCCTTGGCTAGATAGTGAATTTAAGGCTAGCCTGGGACACATGAGATTATCTCCAAAGAATAAAATAAAAAGGATGGTGTTTTCATTTTTGACCTAATAGCTAACTATGTGGTATGGCTGCCTGAACATTCTTCATAGATGCATCCTCAGTTTCTCCAACTATGACAAGAGCACGGGGCTGTAGACTAGTAGCCTGTGGCATGTCAGAGTAGAGAGAATCCCATAGAACTGGGGAGGCTAGGCCTGGGGGTGTGATCTTGACTTTGGCTGTTTCCAGGCAGAGTTTGCGCTCTCTGGTGCAACCCAAGCCTTGCTTCATTTCAGCCACGCAACACAATGCCCTCCCCTGCCCCTCTTTCCAGCCTTTGGGCTTGCAGCATCTGCCACCCATCCATCCCCAAGACTGCCCTTCAAGAGCTTGTCCATGAAAGATCTAATGCAGAGATTTAGCACCCTGAGTTCTCCCAGGCCCACCTTGTATGAGAGGGGAAAACAAGGATCAAATGATTTGTCCTGGCTCACATGACTGGAGAGCGGCAGAGCCTGTGTCAGAACTGGGGGCTGTCACTGATAGATCACCCTACCACACACATAACCCATATTAAAGTAGAGACACTAACTTCTGCTCTTCCAGAACTGAGATAGGAGTAGTGGCAAGAGGGCAGGTGGGCTGCAAAGATGAGGCCAGCCCAGCCTGGGGCTGGGGTTACAGAGCAGAGCAGAGCAGAGACAGTCCCTCTTCCAGGGAAAGCCACCAGGGACTGAGGTTCCTTGTGAGGACTGAGTGTGAACAGCCCCGCATTTCTCCTCCTTCTCTATGCATTTATTTTATCTTATGTGTATGAGTGTTCTGCCTGCGTGTATGTAAGTATCCTGTGTGTGTATGTGTGCGTGCGCGCACGCGCTCGCACGTGATTGTGCGTGTGTGCCTGTGTGTAGTACCTGTGTGTAGTGCCTGTGTGTAGTGCCTGAGAAGGCCAGAGGATGCCCTGAAACTAGTTTCAGATGGTTGTAACCTGTCATTGGGGATCCTAGGAATCAACTGCAAGCCCTCTTCTAGAGCACCAAGGGTTCCTACCTGCTGAGCCCTCTCTCCAGCCCACCTGGTTATTTCTTTGCAACCTTAGACTTCTCTGTGTGCTCAGGTCACCAGCATTCATCTCCTCTCCTGTGAAGGTCACCTGCTCTCCCTGGGGACTAGAGGTAGCACCCTCACATGGATTCTTGAGAGTTCCTGTGAATTTTTCCAGCTTCAAGTGATTGTTAGTCTAGACCACAGTGTTCCCCCTGAAATTCCTGACAAGACCACTCCTCACCCCATGCCTTGGTTTCTTCCTTACAACATGGGGTGGGGACCTGTGCCTCAAGACCACTTTAGGTGGAAACTGAAATGTTAAGAGTATCGGCTAGGAACGGGACCACTCATTGGTGCAATGTCGATCTGCTGTGCATAGTTTAACATCTCCCTTCCCAGCAGACTGAAGGCCAGTAATGGTTTCCCTGAAAGACCCTGGGAGTTCACACATGGGAGGACTCAGGACAGCACTGGGCAGATGGAGAGCATCCTATCCGATCTTGCTCACTTTGTTTTCACACATGCACGTGTGTGATGTGTGAACATGTATGTGCTTTATACACACGTGTGCATGTGTATATAAAGGCCTCAAGCTGATGTTGGATGTTTTCCCCGGCCACTTTCCATCTCATTCATCAAAGTAGTGTCTTTCATTGAACTTCTTACAGAGCTTCTCCAAGATTCTAGCCAACCAGCTTGCCTCACAGATGCCCTGTCCCTTACTGCCCCCTCCCCTGTACTGGAATTGCACGTGGCTACTATGTCTGTATCTTAAGTGGGTTTAATGGCTAAACTCCTCTCCTCACACTTGCCTAACAAGTGCTTCATCTACAGAATGGTCTTCATTTTTTTTAAAGCATTTTTTTCTTCAAAGATAGCAGTTCAGAACAATGATTAATCTAGGCTGGGCCCAGCGCCTGTTACTAGCCCATGGTCAATTTTATACTGTGTCAAGCGGTAGCTGATGGGGGTAGTGACTGTTAGTCTAGACCACAGTGTTCCCCCTGAAATTCCTGACAAGACCACTCCTCACCCCATGCCTTGGTTTCTTCCTTACAACATGGGGTGGGGACCTGTGCCCACCACAGTCCTGACCTTGCATCTCTTTCTGTGTCTTGCAGGAAAATGACTCCCTCCATCTCATGGGGGCTCCTGCTTCTGGCAGGCCTGTGCTGCCTGGTCCCCAGCTTCCTGGCCGAGGATGTCCCGGAAACAGACACCTCCCAGAAGGATCAGTACGCAGCCTGCCATAAGATTGCTCCAAACCTGGCAGACTTTGCCTTCCACCTATACCGGGAGCTGGTCCATCAGTCCAACACCTCCAACATCTTCTTCTCCCCCGTGAGCATTGCCACGGCCTTTGCTATGCTCTCCCTGGGGAGCAAGGGGGACACACACTCGCAGATTCTAGAGGGCCTGGAGTTCAACCTCACACAAGTCCCCGAGGATGACATCCACAAGGCCTTCCATCACCTCCTCCAAACCCTCAACAGGCCAGACAATGAGCTGCAGCTGAACACAGGCAATGGCCTCTTTGTCAGCAACAAACTGAAGTTGGTGGAGAAGTTTGCGGAGGAGGTCAAGAACCATTACCATTCAGAAGCCTTCTCTGTCAACTTTGAAGACCCAGAAGAGGCCAAGAAAGTAATTAATAATTTTGTGGAGAAAGGAACCCATGGAAAGATAGTTGATATGGTGAAAGACCTGGACAAAGACACAGTTTTCGCCCTGGCCAATTACATTTTCTTTAGAGGTAAGATGGCATAACCAGCTTGAGCTGGCGTCCATGGAGACACCCATACATATTCTCAAGGACCAGTGTCCGAGCCCTTACTCCTTGCTGGGGCACTGTCCCACCACATTTCCTACTCTTTGACGGCTAAACTCTGCCATCTTTCAAATCATCAATTAAGTTTAGGAATTGGCTTCAAACAATCAAATCCACTGACTCGTTCGAAGGACCAATCATAGCCTTTGTTGGCCTAATGTTCACCTCCCGTACAAAGGAGAGTTGTAGAATGTGCAATCCCTCCCCCAGCTTCAGAACCAACTGTCCTGGTTGTGATGGTCTGAAGAGAGTACATTTCCATGGAGTGTACTTGATCAGCTTCTGTGGCATACCAGTATGAGCTCTGGAAAATGGGCTTAAATACACTACAATCTACTAGCCTTGATATTGGACAAGCCATTTTACCTGTTTGGGGTGTGACTATCCATATGACCAGGGAAAGAGCTAGCTGACACTGTGTGGGGATGAAAGAATTAGTGAAGTTACCCAGTGCACGGGACCTAAGTACCTGACCAACTAACATCCCAAGCATGGCCTCCAGCCTGGAAGTAGTTAGGTCAAAACGCTCTGGAGAAATCACCCGAGTAGGGTCTTGGAGTCAAAACCAGGAGCTGCTCTGGCCTTTATGAGTCCCTTGTCCCCAGCAGAGTCCTATGAGCAGAGAATCAAGCCAGCACAGCTCAAGTCCTAGTACTTCCTTGAGAAGGCAGGTGTCCATTCCTCCCCAACCTCTTATGGGAAAGTGAGGTTAGGGTTTCTCCTGCCCTTCTCATGCTGACGGCCTTGATCTTGGGTCCCCGAGACCCTCAGCCCACCCTCACAGCTTCAGTGATGGGTCCCCGAGGGCTTTGTCCACTCTAATGACCTTGGTGACAGGTTCCTGAGAGCCTTGCCCACCCTAGTGGCCTTGTTGAGGTGTCTCTAAGGCCCTTACCCAGTCTATGGGTTCTTGTTGGTAGTTCCCCAAAGTCCCCACCCACTCCAGTAATCTTGACAGTGGTGGCCTTATATAGCACATAGGCGTCAGCACTGAACCCTTGGCTGCAGAAAAGGATATTAGGTGCCAAAAACATTTGATAGCTGAACACCCAGTTGCCAATGAGTGTGCCACTCCTGACAAGAAGCTAGCAAATAGAATTGTCAGGAGTTCCATTTATAACCCCCAAGTCACCTTTCTATGCGTATAGAACAATTACTATGTAAGATATTTTCTAGGCACAAGGGGGATGGTAGCACTGAGTTTCTCTAATCTGGAAAATCTGAGCCCTCTTGGAGTCCTGAGTCACCCTCACCAAAGTCCCTGGGCAGCCTGGAAGGCTAGTAGTGACCTCCCCTGTGCCACCACCTCACTGGCTCAGGTCTCCTCTCACTCTCCCCTCTGCAGGGAAGTGGCAGAAGCCATTTGATCCTGAGCACACTACGGAAGCTGACTTCCATGTGGACAAGTCCACCACGGTGAAGGTGTCCATGATGAACCGCGTAGGCATGTTTGACGTGCACCATTCCAGCACACTGTCGAGCTGGGTGCTGCTGATGGATTACATGGGCAACGCCACTGCCATCTTCCTCCTGCCCGATGAGGGCAAGATGCAGCATCTGGAGCAAACTCTCAGCAAGGAGATCATTTGTCAGTTCCTGCTAAATAGGCGCATAAGGTGACTCCCCAGACAGAGACCTTCCCCAAGTGTCCCAAAGGACAGAAAGTGCTTGCAGAGGACGAACTCTAACCCAAGGCCACAGTTAAGTGTATAGGCCAGAAATCGAGATCTCTAGGCAAGTTTACTAGGCAAGGCTCTGTTCCTGTCTCCAGGACCCAGCGGTCCTAGAGTGCGCTCCACAGGTCAGAGGACCTGTGTGAGCACTCTGAGTCCAGGCCCTGCTGCCTGTGAGAAACCTACATGGAACTAACTTCTGGCAGTCCTGAGGTTAAGGGTGGGCAGAGGTTGTGCCCTTGCTTCCTGGTCAGGCCTCTGCTTCCAACATCCATAAAAATGCAGAGGAGCAGATAAGGCTGAGACCAGAATGGGTAACAGGTCCTGAGGGCCGGTAAGACCCGATTGGGCCCTTCTCTTGTCCTGTAGCTTAGCCTTTAGCTCTGTGAGGGGGAAGGGAATGTCACTCAGCTGCCTTGACCCTAGTTCCCCTGAGAATCAGATCCGATGGGGGATCCCTTGCTCGCTGGAGAGGAGGGATTGACAAACACAGCAGGGCACAGTGAGGCATGGCCCCTCAATCTGCCTGAAGGACTTCTCAGAGGAGGTGGCATTTCACAGGCTTCCAGGAGCTTGAGCTTAGAAATCCCACTGATTTCAACTTCTCTTCTGCTAGAAGGGGACCATGTAAAAAGGAAACGCGTGAAGGCACTTTCATGTTCCACTGGGGGGTACTGGCAGGTTCAGTGTGAGAACCAGTCAGAAACAATTACAGAAAAGGGCGGGTCTCGACAGAGCCCAGAAATCCCATGAAACTCCTATAATTTTAACTCTTGCCTGCCTACTAGGTCAGCCAGTCTCCACTTCCCCAAACTGTCCATCTCAGGAACCTATGACTTGAAGACAGTCCTGAGTCCACTGGGCATCACCCAGGTCTTCAACAATGGAGCTGACCTCTCCGGAATCACAGAGGATGCTCCCCTGAAACTCAACAAGGTAAGGTTACCTGACCATAGTGATGTCCTGATGTCCTGTAGGGCAGCACAGGATGTGTGGGCAGCTCAGTGCAAGGCTGGAGAAGAGTAAAGGGATGCAGACAGAGTCCAGGCTGAGCTCTTCCTAAGAACTGTCAGAATTCACTTGGACAAGGTGTGATCAGATATCGTCTGGGAGGGTCTTCTTATGCAGATGGAATTATGGGCCCTTCCCTGAGGTGCTGCCCTGATCATTGGTTTCATCATTGTCTGGAAAATTTGACTATTGGACTCAGTTTATATATTCAGAGAGTGCTCTGGAATCATATATCCCTGATACTTAGCGCTATTAGTGAGCCATCCATTTGAAAGTATGATTTCAACCAAACTGGTTCAGAGAAGTTAAAGGCAGTTCAGCCTGGGCAAAATATTCTGGACATCAAAGGTCATCTTCAACACCCTTGTTACGATGTGCTCACAGCTACATACTGACCAGGGACACTCCCGTAGAGGACATTCAGTTCCTTTCCCTGAAGCTATGAGTTGCATCCAAAGCCATGAGAGATGGAATCAGGAAGGGAGAACAGAGGAGAGTGGACCAAGGCAGGCGAAGAGTGAGAGAGGAGCAGTGGTCTTAGGTGGTCCCCATGAAAGGGGGCTTGGAGAGGAGCAGGAAGAGATGGAAGGAGACACACTCCCGAGTGAAGTCCTCCTGGGTGAGTCCCATGTGAGATCTGGCTCCAGCCAGGAATGACAATCACCTCACCTCCAACTGACCTCTGTTCTCTCCCCACAGGCTGTGCATAAGGCCGTGCTCACCATTGATGAGAGAGGAACAGAGGCTGCGGGAGCCACAGTTTTGGAAGCCATTCCCATGTCTCTGCCCCCTGACGTGAACTTTGACAGACCTTTCGCTTTCATAATATTTGATATGCAGACTCAGAGCCCCCTCTTTGTGGGAAAAGTGATGGATCCCACACATTAATGACCATCCTCAAAAGTCATCCTTCCTTCTGGATTGGGTCCCCTTCCCAGTGACATTAAACGCAGGCTGGCCTGGCCCGTGCCTGATGCTACTGCAAGCCCTCGACTCTGTGGTATGTGTGTGTGTGTGTGTGTGTGTGTGTGTGTGTGTGTCTTTATGCTCTGAGTTTGTTGTGGACTTGAGGTCACAATGTGTTTTGATGTCTCCTCCATCCACACAAATAGGTTGTGGGTAGAAGACTATGACTGAGACCACAGACTCTGGTCCTGGAACCATCTGCTCTAAAACAAAACAAAACAAAACAAAACAAAACAAAAAATCCATAACATCCATCATATCTGGAAAACAGAGGGGACCGCGTGGCTCATGCTTAAATGTCCAGGGTCCAGTAAGTGCTCATGTCCTCTAGTGACTTCTCTTCCTCTGTCCTCTGCCCCAGGCCAGTGTCCCTCCCACTGTCAGTGGGTCCACAGCCCATGGTGAGCCCCATGGGCTCTCAGAGCTGCCAGTTCAGGGGCCAGCTGTCAGCTTCGCCATCTCCATATTCCATCAAGGCAGGATCATGTCCCCTCCCATTCCAACATGTCACCTCACTATGGCTGCCCTCTCCATCTTCCCTGCAGTTTTCTGAGAATGGTTGGGGGAGATTGTTGGTCAAGACTGCTGTACGACTTTTCCCAGGGAAGCATGAACAGATACCAATGGTATCTCTGCATGCAAGTCCAGCTTGACTACGACTAGCGGCATCCTGGAGCACCCTGAACAGCCCTGCAGACGTTTCTTTCCCCGGTTATTGCTTACTGCTTTCATATGGTCAGGGAGGGGCTTGTAGGTCAGGAAGGACACACCTCATACCTTTTCTAGGCTTCCTGAGCCTTCCTCCCCATTGTCATATAGGATGCTCCCACCTCACTCCAGAGGAGAATGTCTCAGGACAAAGCAAGTAGCTGTGCTATACAACTGAGCCCGCCCTCCATGGAGCTGGAGCAGGACCCCAGCCTGCTCCTTGCTGTTTCTGTGTTGCTCAGGAGTTTGGGAGAGGGGCTGACATGTCTCCTAGAAGCAGCCCCTCTCCCAGTGAGCAGGGTGGGCATCTCTGGATTACAAGTGCACAGGCATAGCAGGCCTGATTCTGTTTACTCCATATCCCCATCTTATCCTCAGTTACAGGACCATGGTGTGTGGGGGCTCCAAACAGCCACCACAGGGGGAACCCAGGGTTTCTCCATGACCACTTCTATCTGACTCTCAGTGGTACCTGTGCCCCATCTCTTTCCTTCTCTGTCTTCCTCAGTGCCTTCCAGCAGTAGTCACATCTCCAGAGCTGCAGTAGGGGGCTGTCTTGAAAGCCACCCTGGTCATCAGGCCAGACAGCCCCAATGACTACAACACCCATAAGTCCACTGGATGAAGCAGAATAGACCTGTGGCCCTACTCTCCCATGATGCTCCTACTATGGGAGTACCCTGTCCATCCTAGGCTGATCTAGGAATCCTGTCGACTATTCTCAGATCAAGAGTAGACAAGTAAGCACAAGCCTGAGTCTCAGGGCTCCCTGTGAGTGTGAGAGGTCACATCCATGCAGTTTCATAATAGGTTAAAACCTATTGCTGGGTCCTGACTGTTGTCTGAACTAATGGCATATTCACCTTGGAGGCTCCAGCCTCCTCCGTTGCTTCTGATGACACTAACTCTATCAATCATCTCCAGGAAGGATTTGAACCCTGAGGGTCTGGTGATCTGGATTCTGAGGTCCCCACTGTGTGTCCTGACTGAAGTTGGGAAATGACTCGGAACCCTATGCATCGTCACGGATGATCAGAAACCGAACTAAGAGGCTCTGGTTCAGGAACTGCTCTCCTAGGACCATGAGAGCAGGCAAGGGGCGGGGTCGGCTTTGCTGCTCACCTTTCTGAACTGCAAATCAGGCTGACACCCTAGTTCTTTTCACACCATAGTCCTATGGCCACACCACGATGCTGGCTGCAGATGAGATGTGCTCCCATTCACCCAATCTGAAGATGAGAAAAATGAGGTTCTAGGAGGCTGTCTCCCTCCTGCTAAGTCATGTAGCTAGTAAGTGCAAAACCAGTTTCCTGGGAGGCACTGGTTCCTAGAAACCTCAGCAGCTCCTGTTCACTGCTGGCTGCACACAGATCTAGTCCTTCCACACCCTGGGAGCATGTAGGATGTATTCCTGCAGTACCCACCCCAACCTACCGGGAAACAGCACAGATCCTACCTCCTATCCGAGCTATGCTGCCTGCTGTTTTCTGACCCTCAGTATGGCAGGTTAACTAGTTCCAGGTCTGGCTGCCTGCTGCCCTCACGCCCCACCCATCCAGCATCGGAACTATCAAGTGCATGCTTGTGCAGTTACCTCAATTTCTCTGGCCCAACTGAAGTTACCAGCAGAGTTGCTGTGGGGACTAGGTACTTGTTCCTCCACAGGCAGGGACACCCTTGACTCTGGTACAGGCGAGAAGGAATATAGAAGTAGACTCAGTGTATGATGACACAGTAATGGCCTTACACGCTCTCCCTCTGTGTGGTATGGCCCTGCTTCCAGACACCCTGAGGTGGCGGGGAGGGGAGTGTTGCTCCTACTAAACGGGGGTGTGGGGGTGGGTGGGGGGGTGGGGGGGGAGGGGGATCCTTTACCAGGCCGACCCAGATGAACTGGAATTTCCAGTTTTCAGGAGAAACTAGTGAGCTCTGAAATCCCTCCCTTCCTGTTCAGTTTTACCCGGATTATTGGATTATTTTATTTATGGCAACCAATACCATTTTGGTCTGCTTCACTGTGCCAGAGCTTATAGTAGGAGCTCAGGCCAAACCCATAATTCTTCATTAATAGTGTACAAAGCCAGTGACAGAAATTTAGCCAAAAATAAGCACAGACCTATGTCCCACCCTGGGGTCAGAAGGCTGAGAATCTGCTCACCCTGAAGGAGTGTTGAGTTATGGTTGTATGTATCAGTCACTACGGAACATGGCATGGATCTGCATACAACTCACACTCCTCTGAGATCCCCAGAAACAAGCTACAGCAAATGCCTGCTGCCAGCTCTAGGGTGCCCCCTGCAGGCAGAGCTTGGTTCTTGGCTTCCTGGTCTGGTCTACCAGGAGTGCAGTAAACAACTCCTTGGTAGCAGCTCCTATTAGGAAAAGCTACATGTTAGAGGCCACTTGGTGGCTCCTGGTACACGACTCAGGGAAAGATCCTTTCTCCCGGGGCAAGCGTCACCACCAAGGACACAAACAGCCAGATCAGGAGACACACTACAACATTACAATGTTTGTGTGTTTGTGTTATCTGGGGCAGGCTTCTCAACTTCTTTGTGTCTCTAAGTTCTCATTTGTAAATGCATTAGTATCTACTCTTTCATGCTTCCATGAGACCCAGAATCCCTCTGGATTCTGGTGCAGTGGGGAAATGATCTGGACCGGCCCCCCACCCCCCCACCCCCCCGAGGCAAGCATATACCACTAGCCAGCCTGAGTCTAGAAGCTCCACTTTCTTTCTTTTTTTTTTTTGAAGATTATCATGGAAAATTTTATATAGATATAATAATGGTAGGTATAAAAGTATTCCTAAGTTGATTGAAAATGGAATTATAAACATTTTCTGATAAAGTTGAAGATTTACATGGAAAATATTTTGGATAAAATTGAAGAAATATATAGAAAAAATATGTTAAAATTAACAATTATCATGGAAATTATATAGATAAAATGACAGGCATAAAGATAATTCTAAGTTGATTGAAGCTGGAATTATAAACATTTTCAGATAACATTGAAGATTTACATGGAATACATTTCTGGTAAAATTCAAGGAATAAATAGATAAACACGTTAAAATTGACTATTTCATGGAAATTTTTGCATATAAAATGGTAGATATAAAAACGCTTTCTAAATTAATTGAAGGTGGAATTAGAAACATTTGTGATAAAATCAAAGATTTACGTTGAAAACATTTCTGGTAAAATAGAGGAAGTATATAGAAAGACATTAAAATTGAAGATTATCATGAAAAATAATGTAGATGAAATGGTAGACATAAAAAAAATTACTAAATTAATTAAAAGGGGAATTATAAACATTTTCTGATAAAATTGAAGATTTAGAAGTTCCACTTTCTGCAGGCATAAATTAGTCATTCTAAAGTCAGTTCGATTACAAACAAAACACAGGGGTACCAGTTTTATACTTTGTCTCTAGTGGCTGGTACTTGCCAAGGCCAAGAGACACCAGAAGCAGTTAAGGTCCTCCTTGGAGAAGCACTGATGGTCTTACATGTCACTGACAGTGTCACACTGTCATTTGAAGAGCCATTGGAGGAACTTCATGGAGACATGCTAAGGCAAGAGTGGGGGACAGGAGACCTCCCTCAGCCCATCTTCATGCCACCAGGATGGCATAGCACCTTATCTCCTCCTATGTGGGGCAAGTAAAGTGATAAAGAACTCAACCTCAGCTAGATTCAGTCACAGAGGCCCCGGCTCCTTGTGGCTGAAGCATAATCCAGCCCATGTTGACTGTGCAGCCAGGATTCACTAGAGCCACTCAAGGGCATCTATACCGACTAACCAAAACCCAGAGAAGGACAGGGATCTGAAAACGATGGTGAGAGGGACTGGGGAGACGGTGAAACACTTTGCATAAGATGGTGATGGCCTGAGCTCCCAGCACCGGTAAACAAGCTGGGTGTGGTATAATCCTAGCACTTAGGAGGTAGATATGTGCCTGGGGCTCGCTGGCCAGCCTGGCTTAATTAGTGGACTTTTGGATCAGGGAGAGACCATCTCAACAAAATAAGAGTGACAGGAACAGAGAGCATCACTCACTATTGGCCTCTGTGCGCATGCACGCTCACATAAACAAGGGTGAGTGAGGACAGCCTACCATAAGGGGTTCCTTAGAACAGCCTGGCAGTGCAGAGATCCGAGCGGGGGCAGTCAGAACAGAGTTTACACTGAGGGAGGGCAGGTGCCCTGAACCCTAGCTACCCAGGTGCTTGCTATGAGCAGTGAAAGGCACTCTGCCAGAGGCAACATGCTGATTGTACATTATCTAAAAACAGGAGGTCCTGAGTTCATGAAACATTCATTTAGAGATAGCAAATCTAAATCCCATCATGCTATTTACAAGGAGAGTTCACTGAGCAAACAAAATTAGAGACATGCAGTAAGGAAAACCACGGTGGCTGCTCCCTCAGCTAGGACTCTCGGAATAAATGGATTTGGCAGCATGATTGAGATAGTTTCTGATGCATGACAGGTTTATTTTGTGAACTTGACAGGATCTAGAGCCCCCTTGGAGTGATCCTGAGCCTGTCAACCAGGGAGGTCCTAGATTAGGTTAGCTGAGATGGGAAGTCCTGCCTAAATGGAGGCTGCACCTGTCTATAAACAGGTGAGGATGGACGCCTAGGAGACCACAGAGTTCAGTCCCTGCCATGAAAAAAGAATTAAACCGCTGGGGAACACAGAACACCAAGCCACAGAGGAAGGGAAACAACATATATATGGGGTGGGAGAAACCTAAGCCTGGAAATATCTTGGTGTGACTCTAACCAAACAAGTGAAAGATCTGTATGGCAAGAACTTCAGGTCTCTGAAGAAGAAAATCGAAGAAGACCTCAGAAAATGGAAAAATCTTCCATGCTTGTGGATTGGCAGGATAAATATAGTTAAAATGGCCATCTTGCCAAAAGCAATATACAGATTCAACGCAATCCCCATCAAAATCCCAACTCAGTTCTTCATAGAGTTAAAAAGAACAATTCTCAAATTCATCTGGAATAACAAAAAACCCAAGATAGCTAAAACTATTCTCAACAGCAAAAGAACTTCTGGTGGAATCAGTATCCTGTACCTCAAGCAATACTACAGAGAAATAGCGTTAAAAACTGCATGGTATTGGTACAGTGACAGGCAGGTAGATCAATGGAATAGGATTGAAGACCCAGAAATGAACCCACACATCTATGGTCACTTGATCTTTGACAAAGGAGTTAAAACCATCCAGTGGGGAAAAAGATGCTTTCAACAAATGGTGCTGGCTCAATTGGAGGTCAGCATGCAGAAGAATGTGAATTGATCCATTTTTTAAATTTTAATTATATATTTTTATTTTCTATATTCTTTGTTTACATTCCAAATGATTTCCCCTTTGCCAGTCCCACAAACCCATTCTTATCTCCTTGTACTAAGCTCAACTCCAAGTGGATCAAGGACCTCCATGTAAAACCAGTCACACTGAAACTAATAGAAAAGAAACTGGAGAAGAACCTTGAGGACTTGGGCACAGGGGTAAAGTTCCTGAACAGAACACCAATAGCTTATGCTCTAAGATCAAGAATTGACAAATGGGACCTCATAAAATTACGAAATTTCTGTAAGGCAAAGGACACTGTAAAAAGGACCAAATGGCAACCAGCAAATTGGGAAAACCTCTTCGCCAACCCTACATCCGACACAGGGCTAATATTCAATATATACAAAGAACTCAAGAAGTTAGACTCCAGAGAGCCAAATAACCCTATTTTAAAAATGGGGTACAGAGCTAAACAAAGAATTCTCAACTGAAGAATTTCGGATGGCTGAGAAGCACCTTAAGAATTGTTCAGCATCATTAGTGATTGGGGAAATACAAATCAAAACAACCCTGAGATTTCACTTCACACCAGTCAGAATGGGTAAGATTAAAAACTCAGGAGACAACAGGTGTTGGCGAGGATGTGGAGAAAGAGAAACACTCCTCCACTGCTGGTGAGAATGCAAGTTGGTACAACCACTCTGGAAATTAGTCTGGTGGTTCCTCAGAAAACTGGGCATGACACTACAGGAGGACCCTGCTATACCTCTCCTGGGCATATACCCGGACGATTCCCTGGTATGCAATAAGGGCACATGCTCCACTATGTTCATAGCAGCCTTATTTGTAATAGCCAGAAGCTGGAAAGAATGCAGATATCCCTCAAAGGAGGAATGGATACAGAAAATGTTCTATATTTACACAATGGAATACTACTCAGCAATTAAAAACAATGAATTCATGAAGTTCTCAGGCAAATGGTTGAAACTGGAAAATATAATCCTAAGTGAGGTAACCCAATCTCTAAAGAATACACATGGAATACAGTCACTGACAAGTGGATATTAGATCAGAAGCTCTGAATACCCAAGACACAATCGCATATGATTCCCAAGAAGAAGGAAGGAGAGGTCCCTGGTCCTGGAAAGGCTTGATCCAGCATTGTAGGGGAATACCAGGACAGAGAAGAAGGAGGGGGTTGATTGGAGAACATGCAGAGGGACGAGGGCTTATGGGACTTATGGGGAGGGGTGAACCAGGAAAGGGAAAATCATTTGGAATATAAACAAAGAAAATAGAAAGGAGGAGGAGGAGGAGGAGGAGGAGGAGGAGGAGAGGAGGAGGAGGAGGAGGAGAAGGAGAAGGAGAAGAAGAAGAAGAAGAAGAAGAAGAAGAAGAAGAAGAAGAAGAAGAAGAAGAAGAAGAAGAAGAAGAAGAAGAAGAAGAAGAAGAAGAAGACAATCAAATGTTGATAGCAATAATGAAAAAGAGAGAGAGAGAGAATGTTATTCTCAGGAAGCATTGGTGTCTGTCACCATGAATGGTCAGTCCTGGTCTGAGTTCAGGGCCTGAGGTGTGGCCCTGTGTCCTGGAGGCTTTTGCCAATTTGACACAAGTTAGCCATATGTGAGAGTAGGGGTCTTACCTGAGAAAGAGACTATCAAATTGGCCTGTGGGTATGTCTGTAGATGACTGGTTTTTGATTAGTCATGGCTGTGGGTGGTGCCACCCTTGGGCAGGTGCCTGGTCCTGGGTGCTATGATAGAGCTGATCAAGCCATGTGGAGCAAGCCAGTAAGCAGAAGCCCCCTGCATCAGCTCCAGCTTTCAGATTCCTACCTTGAGTTCCTGCCTTGAGTTTCCTCAATGATGGACTGTGATGGACGTGGAACTGTAATCTGAATAAACCCTTTCCTCCTGGGAAGGTTTGAATGAAAATGGTCTTCATAGGCCCATAGGGAGTGGCACTCCAAGGAGGGTGGCCTTGTTGGGATAGTTGTGGTCTTGTGTCCTTGTCACTTCCACCTGCTTGTGGAAAACTAGTAACAGGGAAAGGAGGATTTGGGAATTAAAAATTGAGACCTGGAGACTTTGAGTTACTATGAATCTGATACTGCTTAACTTAAAAGTGTTGTGGTTAATAAGGACACCATATAAAGAACTCCTGGATGCTTCTCTGAGTGTACTCACTAGTCAGCTTAAGATGAGTGACTCTTGAAGCTACAAGAAGAGAGAAGGAAGTGAGAGCATTTGGGCTGGCGGTCTCTGCACCTCACTCCAGGCAGGGGGGAAATGTATACTTAGGTCGTTTGTTCTTGAGTCATCTGTCTCATAGGCAGCTGTTGCTGCAGCTGACTCCTAGGTTAGTACAGCGGCAGAGGAAGCAGTGCTTGCTTTTACTTTACTGGTCTCCACAATCCTTAATGTGTTGTCTACCATCCACAGGAGGGCTGACTATTCTCCACTAGGTAAACTGCTGTGACTATGTGGGTCTGTAAGTCCCCGTTGCTCATACAAAGGTAACATTCAGTCTAATTCAACACGACTGAATGGAGAGGGCAGATGATAGGTGCTGTGCACTTGAATAGCTGAGGTCAGAGCCTCAGCTGCCTCCATGAATGCCCCTTGAGGTAGGTTTGATTAGGTATGCTATTTCTATAAGTATTGTCATATTAATGCAAACATAGATGTAGGAGCACCCGTGTGCCCTACAATTCAGGAAGGTACACCTGTAATTCTCCTTAGAGAAAGGAAAGTAAAAATCCAAGATAGAAAGCAACTCTTCATGCCCACTCACTTTGGGGGCCACTGTAGATGAGTATGTGTCGCTGAGCGAGAGCCGAGTATGGATGCCGTGTCCTGCGGATATTTAACCCAACATGAGAAGCGGCTGAATCTCTGCTCTTACTCCAATAAAAGCAAACTTCTGTCTTTCCTGTTGTAATTAAATGGTGGTATTGTCTGTTCTGGTTATCCAAAGAAAGAATCTGACACCTTACCTAATCCTTTCTTAACTTTTTTTTTTTTTTTTGTCAAATCTTAGTGAATCTAGCCTTAAAACATCCCCCTTCTTTCCAGTACCCTGGCCTTTGTGGGTGTTCAGCATCTGCCTGGACTTCCCAGGCTGCTCTTGGCCACCACCAAGCCTTGTCCCAAAGTTGGAATAACCTAAGACTTAACTATATATTGCTAATGTTCTTGGATCAAAGGTCCAGCATCTGCTTTTGTTTTTGTTTTTTTAAAGTTTAGTGTGTGTGTGTGTGTACCATATTTGGGCAGTGCCTGCAGATGCCAGAAGAGGGGTGTTGGAATCCTTGGAACACTGTACACTGCTTTGTGGGTACTACAAACTAAATCAGAGTCCTTTGCACTAACAGCAAGTGCTCGTAAGACTTCAGCCATCTCTCAGCTCCCAGCATGTATTTTTCTACCTAGAGGTTTTATCACTTTAATCTCCAACTAGCAAAGCTCGTTATCCTTGTCCTGTCTTCCCTCCCTTCTACCAGTCATGTATCCTGTTTCCTCTAATTTTAGGTAGACCATTTCAAGATGGATTGGTGATCCTGGTCTATAAGGGACAGTACTAAATATATTGGTTTTTAATAAATGTATTTTGAATTGAAAAAAAAAAAAGAACTCTCAGCTCCTTCTCCAGCACCATGGCTGCCAGCATTCTGCCATGGCTTCTGCCATGATGATAATGGACTAAACCTCTGAAACTGTAAGCCAGCTCCAATTAAACTTTTTTTTATAAGAGTTGTCATGGTCATGGTGTCTCTTCCCAACAATAAAAACCTAAGACACCTCTCCGTGTTGCTTTTAGTCATAGTGTTTTATCACAGCAATAGAAACTCTCAGTAAGATACTTCGTGGGATGGTGGACAAGATGTGGGTCATTCCTGAGCCTTTCTGCCTTCACAACCAAAAAACAAAATCCATAAAAAACAAACAAACCCCTTAAATCCTTCATTCTATGGGCACAGCGCAAGTACTACCACATGCCAACATTATTATCTGGGCAGATTTTAATCTACTCAGTCAGGCAAGAAAATACTCCAAAGAGACCCTTGGGTCTCTTTTTTTCTGTGGTCAGAAGAGGCAGAAACTTTTAAAACAATGGATCCAGGAAGCTGGAATTTCCCCAGGAATTTCACCTGCTAGGAGAAAGAAAAGGTCAGATCTGTCCTGGGAATAGCTAGATGGGGGATGGAGGTAACCTGTCTCCCAGGAAGAGATTTTCTGCAGTTCTCAAAACATTACATTGGAGGGAGCTGAGACAAGGAGAATGGGTGGGGCCACAGGGATAATGGGTGGGGCCACAGGGATAATGGGTGGGGCCATAGGTTGACCCAGGCTTCTTTGCTTAGCTGAATCCTCATTTCAGGACCCTAGTGAGCTGGGGTCAGAGAGACTGTCTCTGGTCTTCCATTCTCTTTTCCAGTGTGGATACCATAGGAATAATTCTCTTGGTTTTTCACTAATATCCAACTGTTAAATTGGCCTATTGGGGAAGAGCGGCCACACCTAGCTTGTTAGGATTGTCAGGGTTCCAGCTCTAAAACTAACGATTTCCAAGCTAATCAGAAAAAAAAAAAGCACACATTTTATTTTTTATTTTTTATTGATATTTTTTTATTTACATTTCAAATGATTTCCCCTTTTCTGGGTCCCCACTCCCCGCAAGTCCCATAAGCCCTCTTCCCTCCCCCTGTTCCTCCATCTACCCCTTCACGCTTCCCTGTTCTGGAATTCCCCTATACTCTTGCACTGAGTCTTTCCAGAACCAGGGGCCACTCCTCCATTCTTTTTGGACATCATTTAATATGTGGATTATGTTTTGGGTATTCAAAGTTTCTAGGCTAATATCCACTTATCAGTGAGTGCATACCATGATTGATCTTTTGAGACTGGGTTACCTCACTTAGTATGATGTTCTCCAGCTCCATCCATTTGTCTAAGAATTTCATGAATTCATTGTTTCTAATGGCTGAATAGTACTCCATTGTGTAAGTATACCACATTTTTTGTATCCATTCCTCCGCTGAAGGACACCTAGGTTCTTTCCAGCTTCTGGCTACTACAAGAAGGGCTGCTATGAACATAGTGGAGCATGTGTCCTTATTGCATGCTGAAGAATCCTCTGGATATATGCCCAGGAGTGGTATAGCAGGGTCCTCAGGAAGTGTCATGCCCGGTTTTCTGAGGAACTGCCAGACTGATTTCCATAGTGGTTGCACCATCTTGCAATCCCACCAGCAGTGGAGGAATGTTCCTCTTTCTCCACATCCTCGCCAACACCTGCTGTCTCCTGAGTTTTTGACCTTAGTCATTCTGACTGGTGTGAGGTGAAATCTCAGGGTTGTTTTGATTTGCATTTCCCTAATGATTAATGATGTTGAACATTTCTTAAGGTGTTTCTCAGCCCTCCAAAGTTCTTCATATGAAAATTCTTTGTTTAGCTCCGTACCCTACTTTTATGGGGTTATTTGGTTCTCTGGGTTCTACCTTCTTGAGTTCTTTGTATATATTAGATATTAGCCCTCTGTCAGATTGATGAAGATCCTTTCCCAATCTGTTGGTTGACGTTTTGTCCTTTTGACACATTTTAGACGTCAACTGCTCACAGCAAGTTCTCCCCAGACAGAGAGATTAAGACCCGGAAGGTGCCATGCAGCTGCTTCTGAGGGGACCTTTCTTGACTTTCCACTTCAAAAGGCTTCCACAGCTTTTCCACTGAAACCCAGGAAGGTCGAGAAATAAGAATTTAAGCTTTGTTTTAGACTCTCCAAGTTTGACCCTTGGTAAATTTCTTCTTACTTCAGGCACGTTTGTCGTCCTTCCATTTGCAGGCTCCTTTGAGCTACATGAGTTATTTTTAAACCATTTCGAAGACTTGCCAGAATTCATCTAAGCCGCTTCCATTTTGTTGAACCCCTAAGCTGCCTGGCAGCTCTTAGCTGTCTGGAAACCCCTTTGATCAAGGCTGGCTTTCTGTTGGGTATCTGCTACCTACCAGAGAAAGTTGATACATGTTGGTCTTGGGGGGGGGCTTTATGAGGTCATTTAGGGTTCTGTGGGGGACATTTGAGGCAGAGAGACAAGGGTACACAGGGGCTCTCTACAATGATCTTTCAAACCATGGAAAATATCAAGTCTATCCTGATGTCATCTATGATGGCATCAGATCATTCTGTCAGATGATAAAATAACTAAAAGACAAGGAGGTTTGAGAAGTTTCTTATTTCCATTTTTGTTGCCAAGGCAACCTACAAAAGAAAGCATTCAATCGTGGGCTTGCCCACAGTTTCAGAGGATGAGTAGATGGCCATTATTAGCGTGGGAAACATGGCAGCAGGCAAGAAGACATGTATGCATGGCACTGCACCAGGAGCTGAGAGCTTACATCTCATCCACAAATTGAAGACAGAAGCAGAGGTGGGGATGGGGAGCCAACTTTTGACACCTCAAAGCCCACCTCCATTGGCACTTCTCCTCCAATGAGGTCACACCTCCTAATCCTTCCCAACCAGCTTCACCAAATATTTTATTTACAGAACCAGAGCACTCAAATATTTTATTTACAGTGGAAAGTAAGAGAAAGTAGTACTCCTTTAATCTGAATCAGAAGGATCCAGAATGAGAATCCACCTTTTGTCCCAGCCAGGGAATCAGTTAGTTATGAGTTCCCTTCCAACAGGCTCTGTTACAGTTGCTATACAGAGCCCTTAGAGTCTTGTCTTAAAGACACTAGGTCTCAAGCTGACAAAGGGAAACAGACTTAGTCAAACCAAGAAGAAAAAGAGTCCTAGCTGCTCGTGATCTATTCCATGGCAATATTAGGAATTCTATAGGAGACATGTGTGGTGGTTTGAATGGGAATGACCCCCAAAGTCTCATAGATTGAAATGCCTGGTTATTAGGCAGTGGATTAACAGGTGTGGGCTCATCAGAGGAAGCATATCACTTGGGATGGACTTTACGATTTCAAAAGCTCAAGCCAGGTCCAGTGCTACCTGCAGATCCAAATGTAGAACTCTCGGCTGCTTCTCCAGCACCACTCCTGCCTGCATGCCACAATGCACTCTGCCATGATGACAATGGACTATGGACTTCTGAAACTGCAAACCAGCACCAATTAAGTGGTTTACTTTATAGGAGTGGCCTTGGTGTCTCTTCACAGCAAAACTAAGTAAGATACTACACAACACAAGTCAGGAAATATACTATGTCAGCTTAAGTTATCAAACTTGTGTGAGATCTCTTCTGGAAAGGTAAGTCCCTGCTGCTGTGGCTGGCATTGAGGCTTTGATCTTTCCCTTTTCCCCAACATGGAATTCCCGGGAAATTAATTATTTGGGGTCCATTGTTTCAATAATTTAATAACAAAAGTCTTTTTTTTTCGAAACTTTTTGTCTCCTGTCAGATTGGGTCTAGGGTGTGTCTACTGCCTGCTCAGAGCTGCAGTTTCCTTGGCGATACCTTCCACTTCACTTTCAGGTCTTGTGGCTCTAATTGGCTGACTGAAACGACAGCCAGGCCCTCAGGTTATAGCAGTGCATGGCACGGTCCCATGACCAGCCGCACAATCAACCCCAGGATCTTCCCAAGAGTCCCTACCACCTCCCCTCTCCTGAAATTAGCTTATAAGTGTCCAGGGAAAGACCTCGAGGGACAGCCAGTATTACACACCCAGCCTGTAACCTTCCTGCTGGCCTCAGCTGACTCTACACGGTAAGTCCTTCACCTTCCTCCTCTTGAGTCCTCAGGGTGGGCATTACCAGCATCCATCCACTGGGCTGGATATCCCGTTCATCCATGGGAAACCAAGACACCCAGTTCAGCTATGATGGACAGAGTCAAGAGAACAAAGGCCTTGCTTTACGTCTCAGTACACAGTAGGCCCACAGTATGTTCTGGGAAGGACTGGGTTGGTGACCTGCTTTTGGTCTTGGATCTCTCGCCTTTTTTTGGTCTCTTCTTGTAGACAGACAAGAAGCTACCTTGGGCAAGCTTACCCCCTGCCAGGCACACGATCTATTTGGGGGATTCTCATTAGGGTTACCCACTCTAAGCCAGAGACCCAGACATGTGCTCAATGACACATTCTGTGAACATCTACTCCTCCAACTACCTTACAGGAGAATGGAGTCTTTCAGCTCTGAATTTTCAGAGGCAAATTACAAAGTACAGTCTGGGTCCTCGTTCCTCTTCCTTGATGCTCACTTTCCTCCACAGGGACACAGACTTGATCTCCTGGTGAGAACCACAGAGACCTTGATCTCCTAGTGAGAACTCCTAAACCTCAAGGGAGCACTAACTCCTGGGATAGCTGCCCCCTCTGTCCTCTCTTTTTCTTTTGGGTTCATGGGACCTGGCTAGTCCTAACTGTTGACAATTTGCTAAACCCACAACCCTACTTCTCCCATGAACTTCCCTGAGGTTGTAGCTGAGTGATCTTCGTGATGTTTGCATTTATTACATTTACCCTACTAGGAAGAGGGGCCTGCTGTCCTGCTGTCCTCTGTGCCCAGCTGTGAGCAGCAGTTCAAGTCCTCGGTTCAGAAGAGGGAATTGGAGAGGCTGGGGACAGAGTGTAGCCTAGAGGTTCCAGATTCTGGTCTCTCAAAGAAAGGATTCAGAGATGAGACAAAGTAACAAGGAAAGATGGGAGGAAGTTTATTAGATTTCAAGCACATATTCAGAAGCAGCATGTGCTTCTCAGGAAAGTAGCATCTCCTCACCAGGCCTTTAGAGAGCTCATTTGATGGATACCTCAGTGGAGGGTAGGATTGTTCAAGAGGGAGGTGCAAAAGAGGCAAGTTCTTTGAATGGTTCTGAATTTTCCAGGAAAAAAGTTTATTCTCCATTTCTGTCCTTATATGGAAGCTAAAGATGTGGCATGGTGTCAGATGTGTGATGGGAGAGGTAATCTTGCATGACACAGAGATATTGTTAAAATAAAGCAAAGGATCAGCCTTGTGGGTACAACTTGGGTTGGGGTAGTGTCCTGTTAAATAATATGGCTTTCCAATCTCCTCAGCTCTAAGCCGTTGTGGGATTTGCCCCCTTTGATTTGTTATACATGTCAAGCCTACATCGTCAGTACATGTGGTACATGTCAGTACCACAGGGGACTGCTCTAGCAGCACACAGAGCACGTGATCAGAAGTCTGTCTGGCCCCAATTCATTCTAATCTGCGCTGTGCCCTTAAGCAAGTTACTCACTTGTTCTGAACCATTTTAAGGCCATTTTTAAAATGAAGAGAGCAAAATAGCCCATAGGTAATGGTTGTAAATGACTAAAGCCCCAGGGCTATGTCACAAGCTCTTGATCAGCAGTAATCCCCAGATAGAATTAAAGGAAGAAAGGAAAGAGGAAGGGAAGGAAGCAAGGAAGGAAAGAAGGAAGGAAGGTAGATCCATAAGTGTTCTACCATATGATACTGGGAGAAAAGGAAGATGTCAGAAGTGCATGCCATCTGAAAAGCTTGGCAGAGACTTTTGCCTAGGTTTTTATCATAGCTGCTCTGAGCCATAGCTGTGCACTGTGGGAAAGAGCCATCCTCTTTGGCCAGAAGCTTTTCTGCAAATTACATAATGGGGACAAGTAGAAAGCCATGTTTGACTGCTATGAAACACAGCAAATGACTATGATGATTTGTGCTAATTGTCAACTTGTGAAAACAACCTAAAATCACTTGGTACAGGAGTTACAGTTAGGAATTGTCTAGACTGGGTTGACCCATGAACTTGCCTGTGGAGATTATTTTGATTACATTAATTGAGGCCATCCACTGTGGATAGCACTATTCCATGGTGAGCTTGTCTGTGGGTATTATCTTGATTCTGTTAATTGAGGTCGTCCACTGCTGGTGGCACCATTCCATAGGCTGGGAATTCTGGACAGGACAAGGGTGGAGAAACAGGAGCACTAACATGTATGTATACATTGATCCTTCTGATGGTGCATGCCACGTGACCAGGTGCTTCGAGTTCCTATTCATGGTGGACTGTACATTGAACTGTGATCTACAACAAACCTTTATGACATTAAGTTGCTTTTTTCAGAGTATTTTATCACAGTAACAGAAAAGTAACTAAGACATTGACCTTGAACTTGAGCCTTAATCTCTCTGGACTTTGGATTCCTCATCAGTAAACGACGGGCAGTAGTCATCACCCCACAGAACAGTGACAAGAAGGCAGAATTCAGACCCATGGCAGTTCTAGACAGTGCAAATTGGCAGGCACATTTTCTGTTAACAATTAGATAAACTAGGTAAGGTATCATAATAGAGATTAATATTGGCCTACAATTCTGCTTCATGATCAAGTGTCCTTGTAGGCATTTTTGTTGCAAGTCACCAAACAGCAAGAGATAAGGAGTGCATTTGTACTCTGCCTTGCTTCTTTCACAACACAATAATGACTTTGCCATATCTCATCCCAATATCCCTTCAGGCCCCCATTCCAAACACAATAATTAGATTAAGCCTGTCCCCCTCCTAAGAACTCATACTACAGATTAGACTCTAAGGAGCTTTTGAAGGAGAAAAACACATTCATTAAAGCAAATGGTGTTATATAGAATAATTGGAACCACTGAGCACAGATGTCCCTGCTTTTACGTGTAGAAGTTATCGTGGGCCCTGACTTAGGACTCGTGTCCCCATCTGTGTCATGCAGGACCATGCCATCCTCTGTCTCACGAGGAGTCCTTTTGCTAGCAGGCCTGTGTTGCCTTTGCTCTGGCTCCCAGCCTCAAGATCCGCTAGAGATGGATGTGAATGAACATGACCATGAACATGCGAACCACCTGGAATGCCACCGCGTCTCCTACACCATCAATCAGATAACCTTCAGCTTGTATCACAAGTCTGAGAACTGGACAAAACATACCAACATCTTATTCTCCCCGCTGAGTATTTTTGCTTCCTCTTTAATACTCTCCCTGGGGGCGAAGACCAACACCCATGACCAGATCCTAGAGGGACTGAACTTCAACCTGACGGAAACACCTGAGAATTTAATCTATGAATGCTTTCAGTATCTTACATTTATCCTCCATCAGGTAGACCACCAAAAGCAACTGACAATAAACAGTACCCTATTCATTGACCAGAACCTGAAGCTTAAGGACAAGTTTGTGAAGGATATCAAGAGGCTATACGACTCAAGGGTCATAGCTCTCAACTTCAATGACACCCAAAGAGCCCAAAACCAGATCAATGAATATGTAGAGGAAGAAACCCATGGGAAAATAGCAGGATTGGTCAAGGAGATGGAGGCAGATATAGCTTTTGCCTTGATGAATTACATCTTCTTCCAAGGTAAGGTGGAACCACCAAGCTTAGTGGGCCTCAAGGAAGCCACCCAAATGTGTGTTCATGCCCTAGTACTAAATCCCTCCTTGACATACCAGAATGTAGCAGTAGGTCATCTCAATGTGGTTTTCAGTTCCTCCCTGAGAGATAATTAAATAGCATCTATAAACCTAGGGGATGATGGGTTGAAGCCAGCCAGACCATTATCTTCTCTGAGTTAGAACCATCATGGTCCTAATGGTACTGGGATCCACCACTCACAACTTTACTAGAACATTAAGAAATGGGAACACATAGTGCTTTGGGTGACTTAGTTTGGTAAAGTCTGGAGTAACAGAACAGAGCCAGCAATGAAGTATGTGAGACCTGATTTCAAATTCATTCTTCACCACTCATTAGTCATGGTATAATGAGTGGCATGTGAACAGTCGATTCACATGCTCGCAATGTGAATGGACTAGCTCATCATCAGGAAAGTAACACCACTGTTGTTGATTAGCGCAAATGCTTGCCTTGCCACCTACCTAATCAGGCTATTATTATTCATTAAGGTGACTCCCTAGTCAAGGGAACCAGGCACTGGTCTATGGCATGCTAGGAACCCTTCAGGACTGGCTCCCATCCCTTAGCCAGGGATTTAATGGATAGTCTTAAACTTGTAGACAGATACAGCACCTATTATCACAGTGTAGGCCAGGCTCAGGACAGGGAACAATGCTCAGAATAGAGAGGTATCTTCTCCTTGGTGAAGACACACTCCACCCATCCACACATCTAGAGCACAGCACAGGATTTTCAACAACAGCATGTGTAGTTGTTGAAGCAAAAATAAGTTCATAGCTTAACCTTGATTTTCAGTCTGGCTTGTTTGCTTCGAGTTCTTGGCTGGTCAGGGCCTCAAGAATCCATGTCCCAAGTATGCTTGCACTCCTCCGGGAAGTATCCCGTAAGAAGGCTGGGCAGGGGAGAGTCCATGCCGTGGCTACAGCACTCTTTCATTCCCTGCACTTCCCCAGCAGAGCAATGCAGCCCAGAGCACCAAGAAAACAACAGCACAAGGAGACTTAGCTCTGACATGTGTGGGGGAGACTTAGTGTCTGTCCAATGCTTCTAGGAAGGCTTGGGGTTCCCTGAGGACCCTGCTCACTCTGACAGCCTTGATGGGGACACTCATGTGCAACAGAGAGGCTGTTCCCAGGCACATACACTTTATCTGTGGGCCTGAGACAAAGGTTTAAAGGTATCCAGTAGGTTTTCCCAGGATGCTTACTTAAGTACCACTTACCAGGTATGGAAGAGCACCAAAAATGAGGTACCCAGATCTGAGGTAAGACATGTGATCATGCCCATTCCTAAATGAAGACTCCTGTCTCCATTTAGCATCCATGAGGCACTACTAGAAAAACACAAAATAAAACTGCTTCTTCACTGGGATCAGGTTCTCAGAAATCAACCTACATATATCTTTTGGTCTCCTCCTACAGCTGCAGACTATTTTTTTAAGGGCCACCGAACATCCCAATGGGTTCATCCTCATCCATCATTACAGCTGATAAGGCTGAGGCTCAGCAGAGTGTCTCACAAGGCTTAGCTAATTCTTGACCCCACCACTGACTGATGTGCCCTTCTCTTCTCTCCAGGCAAAGTTTGATGATTTCGAGATTGAAGACATTGGGGAACAGGACTTCCATGTGAACTCGGACATGACGGTGAAAGTGCCCATGATTCATCAGCGGGGTACATTTTTCCTGTATCGAGAGTTAGATCTGTCCAGCTGGGTGATGGTACAGCCATATGTGGGCGATGCTATTGCTGTCTTCATGTTGCCTGACCAAGGGAAGATGCAGGAGCTAGAGGAAGCCTTGAACCAAACACACTTTGAAAATTTCTTAAAGATCATTGACATAAGGTGATTTCCTCACTCCTGGGAGCCAGACACTGCTAAGCAGCTTCTGAGCCATGACATGGCTGGGGCCCTTCAAGACTGACCCCCACCGACCAGCCAGAGCTTAGAGATAGGTACAGTGCTCGTTGCTGCAGTGTAGGACAGGCTCAGAAACCAAATGATGCTCAGAATGACATCTTCTTGGCATGGAAATACTCTATCCTCAGCATTCAGAGCCCAGCACAGCGTTTTCAACAACAGCATATGTAATGGCTGAACCAAAAACAAGGAACAGGTCTCAGATCTCAACCTCAGCCAGGAGTGGAGGTCAAGGTGAAGAGTTCATGGGAGACAAAAGAGGAAGGGCCTAGACCAGGAAAAGGCCAACCTCAGAGAGCATGATTGAAGAAGACTCTGCTCCTATCAATCTCCAGTCAGGTTTATTGGGTCCCAAAAAGCCAACAGTTCAGAAATATCCCTCTCCTGCTCTAAATCACTAAACCTGTGCACTAGTCAGGAACTTCAAGCCCTGTTACCCTTGGCTGAGGAAAGTAATGATAAAAACCTTAGGTAGGCCTGAGGTAAACTGTTGACAGTGGTTCTGTCTCACCTCTTGGCCTAACACTTGCCTAGAGGCCCAGGACCCAGCAGAAAGCTGAATAAAGAAAGATAAGGATGGACTGTGACAGGCCTGGGCCTGGTCTGTTGCCTTAGCATAGACCCTCCATGGACCTTGCCTGGTCTATGGAAACTGGGAGCTGAGCCTCAGCCTGGGGGGGTGGGGGTCACACCCAACAAGTCTCAGAACTCACTGAATCTCCCTGGAGGGCTTTCTGGGTGAGATGGGGGCGGGGACGCTGCCAAAATGGGATGATACTGCTGATGCTATCACATTAGATAATTCCTTCATGTTTTCCCACACATCAGGATTGCAGATTTGTACTTTTCCAGAGTGTCTATAAGCACAACCTATGATCTGAAGACCATCCTGGGCACACTGGGTATCACCGAGATCTTCAGCAATGAGGCTGACCTCTCAGGGGTCACAGAGGATGCTCCCTTGAAGCTCGGAAAGGTGAGACCCTGTTACGGTGGCAGTATCCCAGCTGTTGGGAGGCCCAAAGGGAGTGTGGGGACAGATGAAACATGAGGTTACAGAAGGGCCTGAGGAACAGACAAGGTTGTTCTCACAGACTCTACAGATGCATCTTGGAGAATGCAGGGTCAGGGAGCAGAAGCAGGATAAGGAATCATATGCTCCCATAAGGACCACCCTGAATGGGATACTGTGACTCTTAATTTTATATTTGCCCAGGGCTGTTAATTCCCTGGGACTCAACTTACCTATATTCGTATAGAAAGGCACTGATTCAGATCACCTCCAAAACCTTTGTCCCAGCACACACAGGAAAGGGAAGATGTTTACAGGAGACATGAAGTAGAGTGGACCCCTCTGATGGGTCCTAAGGCTATGAGAGGTATTGACTCAGAAAAGGAGCCCAGCTGAGGAGGCAAACAATCTGACTGGGATGGGGAGGAACACAGAGGAAAGGCTTCTACTGACCACTGGGGTTGAGGTTGAGGGGGCCATGGGTAGGGAATGACCACAGTGACGCTTTCCATGGGTGAGGCTCATACATGGACCTGGCTTCAACCTGGGTTGGGTACAACCTCCCTCCAACCTACCTCAGCTTCCCCCCCCCACCCATAGGCTGTGCACAAGACTGTGTTGACCTTCGAAGAGAAAGTGATGGAACCTACAAGGAACACACATTGGAGGAAGAGGTACTTGCCTCAAAGCTTAGCTATCCACTTCAACAGGCCCTTCCTATTTGTCATTAAAGATGAATACACTGATTGCCCTCTCTTTGTGGGAAAAGTGGTTAATCCCACAACAAATGATTGATTTCAAGTTCCAGTCACCCTAATCACACTGTTCCAGCCGTGTCCCCTTTTTGCTGACATTAAACACCAATGCCTGAGTGCAACCAGCAAAGCTCTCTCCTTGTTGTGTCTGTGTCTTCTTCTGTCGCCTGAGTTTTGTGGGGTCTCCAGGTCACTGCATCGCAGTGTCTCCTGCATCTGTGTTTAGGAGATCCCCATGATGTCCCATCTCCAGCACTGAAGGGAGAGAGCCCTGTCCCCTTCCATTTGTACTGTGTCATTTCTCTGAGCCTGGCCTCTCCATTTCACCAGGACTTTCCTGCAAATGACTGGAAGAGACAGTTTGTAGAACTCTTCCTCCTCGGGGCTGGAGCAGGACCCCAGCCTCTGTCGATGTCATTTACTCTCTGCCCAAGGGGACTCAAACCCTCCAATGAACAGAGAGGTCTCTGGATCTTAGCCTTTTTCTTCCTGTCAAGCTAATCAGGCCACAGGGCACGAAGTCATTTCCTCTTTCTTCTCTAGTCATGTGTCTTTTGTACATGGATGAATCTAGAAGGTCCTTAGAATGGATAGGAAAAGCTGGTCCTCCTATGTTCCGGAATCATCTTGCCCGATCACTCATCTGGACAGTGTAAGAGAGCTGGCCCTGTTGGCTTGGGTGCTAGAGAACTGGCCCTACACCTCTCTGGCTGTTCAGTGGTAAGGGCTCAAAAGAGCTGTCCCTACACCTTACTGGCTGCAGTGCTAGGGAGAGCAGGCTCCACACCTCACCTGGGCAGCACAGTAGAAGTGGCTCTGTTGGCTTTGGCAGTGGAGAGCCAGTCCTGAGGGTGTGAGCAACATCTCACCAGGTCATTGCACTAGAGCTGGTCCTGGTGGAGTGGGCATGGAAGAGCTAGGGGTGGGGAGAATAAGAATAGAAGATCCGGCCCTGTCCCTTGCTGGCTCTGCTATTCCAGAGAGCTGGCCTCACCCTCACTCTGGTATAGTAGGAAAGCTGGCCCTGGTGGTGCAGGTGGAGGAGAGCTGGTGGACTGACAGATGCAGCTGCTTCCCAGGCCCAGATCCAGGACTTTGAGTTGACTCAGCCCAACATCCACCCCATCTATGAACTGCTGGAGTGTGTGGAGGGGTGAGTCCTGCAGAACCAAAGCTGAAGGATCTCTGTGACATACCACCACAACAGGATGTCCAAAAGGAGTCCTGATAAGGATTCAGTATTGATGGTATAGCAGAAACCAGAGGCCTCCAACCAGACCAACGACTCGTTGCAATTAGCATTTATATATAAAGCTGTTTGGGCAAAAAGGGTACATTGTGGGGCCACTGCAACATGCTACAGCTTGTTTTTACTTTTTTTTCTTTTCGGGGCTCAGGGGGTGAGGGCGGGGGACAGATGTGGCGGTACAAAGAGATCAACGGAATTAAGGTGCCTGATATGAAGTTCACAAAGAATGAATAAAAAGCTAAAAGAGAAAAATTCTCACAAGTCTTAGAAAAATTATAAAAGAATTGGAAAACAAAACTACAACTCTGAACAACATTCCTCCTCCTCCTCCTCCTCCTCCTCCTCCTCCTCCTCCTCCTCCTTCTCCTCCTCCTCCTTTTTCTTCATCTTATTGGAGAAGAAACACAGAGTCTCACAAATGCAGGACAAATAATCTACCACTTTGTTGTACCCAGGCCCTTTGATGGTGTATACATATAAAGTTATCTTCAACCAAAAACAAAACAAAACAAAAAACAAAAAACAAACAGAACAAAAGAAACAATACTTGCCTGGCAGATAACTGTCTGCTTGGGGCCACAGATTGCCTCTTGACAGACCTAATGTTTCTGACTCTTCTTTACTCCTTGTTCCCTGCCCTTTCAGCTGGCTCATGTAGTTTCTTCAATGAAGACTACAAGCTTTCACCTCCCAGAGTGTTATTGAATTTTTCATGGCTGAAAACTACCAGCCTGTATCCCACCTGGAAGGGACCTTGACACGCTCCTTCCAAGCTGAAACTGTTACCTGCCCCTCCCTCCCCTTGGAAGAAACCTCCCCCCAAACTATCTCCTGTCCCTTCCAAAGTTGGGGAATGTTGGGTAGGAGCCTCAGGTCATGAGGAATTGAGTTGGGATGTACAGGACAATTGTCCCTAGCCATTAAAAAAAAAAAAAAAAAGGCTTAACCCAAGAGTGACCATTCAGCGCCACCTGCTTTGAGGTTTCAAAAGCCCATGCCAGGTCTGGTATCTCTCTCTGCATGAAGATCAGAATGTATCTCCCAGATACTTTCTCTAGCTCAAGCCTGCCTTCTGCCATGCTCTGGCCATGAGGATAACAAGCTAATGTCAAACACTGTGAGGAAGCTGCATGTAAATGCTTTCTCCTTAGAAAGTTCCCTTGCTTCTAGTCTCTCCACAGCGGTGGGACAGTAACTAAGACAGTCAGAACTGGGATATAGCACTTACCAAATGCTTTTTCTGCATATGCCAAGATGGTTATATAACTTTTATCCTTATGTTGGTTAATGGATCATGTTCAGCGATACATGTGCATTGAACCATCATTGCAAAGCTCATTAGAAAGCACAGGACCAGATGGTTTTAGTGCAGAATTCTCTCAGACCTTCAAAGAAGATATAACACGAATGCTCTTCAAACTATTCCACAAAATAGAAACAGAAGGAACACTACCCAATTCATTCTATTAAGCCACAATTTCGCTGATACCAAAACCACACAAAGATCCAACAAAGAAAGAGAACTTTAGACCAATTTCCCTTATGAATATCGATGCAAAAATACTCAATAAAATTCTTGCCCACCAAATCCAAGAACACATCAAAACAATCATTCACCATCATCAAGTAGGCTTCATCCCAGGGATGCAGGGATGGTTCAATATTCAGAAATCCATCAATGTAATCCACTACATAAACAAACTCAAAGAAAAAAAAACACACAGTCATTTCATTAGATGCTGAAAAAGTGTTTGACAAAATTTAGCATCCTTTCTTGGTAACTTGGAAAGAACAGGAATTCAAGGCCCATATCTAAACATAATAAAAGCAATATACAGCAAACCAGGAGCCAACATCAAACTAAATGGAGAGAAACTTGAAACAATCTCACTAAAATCAGGGACTAGACAAGGCTGCCCTCTCTCCCCATACTTATTCAATATAGTACTTGAAGTTCTATCTAGAGCAATTAGACAACAGAAGGAGGTCAAAGGGATACAAACTGGAAAGGAAGAAGTCAAATTATCACTATTTTCAGATGATATGATAGTATACTTAAGTGACCCAAAAAATTCCCACCAGAGAACTCCTACAGCTGATAAACAACTTCAGCAAAGTGGCTGGATATAAAATCAACTCAAGCAAATCAGTAGCCTTCCTATACTGAAAGGATAAACAGGCTGAGAAAGAAATTAGGGAAATGGCCGGGCGGTGGTGGCTCACGCCTGTAATCCCAGCACTCTGGGAGGCAGAGGCAGGTGGATTTCTGAGTTCGAGGCCAGCCTGGTCTACAGAGTGAGTTCCAGGACAGCCAGGACTATACAGAGAAACCCTGTCTCGGAAAAAAAAAAAAAAGAACAAATTAAAAAAAAAACAAATAAGAAATTAGGGAAATGACACCATTCACAATAGCCACAAACAATATAAAGTATCTTGGTGTGATTCTAACCAAACAAGTGAAAGATCTGTATGACATGAACTTCAAGTCTTTGAAGAAAGAAATCCAAGAAGACCTCAGAAGATGGAAAAATATTCCATGCTCTTGGATTGTCAGGAATAATATAGTAAAAGTGGCCATCTTGCCAAAAGCAATATACAGATTCAATGCAATCCCCATCAAAATCCCAACTCAATTTTTCATAGAGTTAGAAAGAGAAATTCTCAAATTCATCTGGAATAGCAAAAAGCCCAGGATAGATAAAACTATTCTCAACAGTAAAAGAATTTCTAGGGGAATCAGTATCCCCGACCTCAAGAAGTACTACAGAACAATAGTGTTAAAAACTGCATGGTATTGGTACAGTGACAGGCAGGTAGATCAATGGAATAGAACTGAAGACCCAGAAATGAACCCACACAATTATGGTCGCTTGATCTTTGACAAAGGAGCTACCACCATCCAGTGGAAAAAAGATAGTCTTTTCAACAAATGGTGCTGGTTAAACTGGAGATCAGCATGCAGAAGAATGGAAATCTATCCATTCTCGTCTCCTTGTACTAAGTTCAAGTCCAAGTGGATCAAGGACTTCCACATAAAACAAGACACACCGAAATTAATAGAAAAGGAGAAGAGCCTTGAACACATGGGTACAGGGGAACTTTTCCTGAACAGAACACCAATAGCTTATGCTCTAAGATCAAGAACTGACAAATGGGACCTCACAAAATTACAAAGTTTCTGTAAGGCAAAGGACACTGTCAAAAGGACAAAAGGCAATCAACAAATTGGGAAAAGATCTTTACCAACCCTACATCCCACAGAGGGCTAATATCCAAGATATACAAAGAACTCAAGAAGTTAGACTCCAGAGAGCCAAATAACCCTATTAAAAATGGGGTACAGAGTCAAACAAAGAATTTTCTTTTTTTAATTTTTTTTTAATATTTTTATTTTCTATATTCTTTGTTTACATTCCAAATGATTTCCCCTTTCCCGGATCCCCCCTCCCCATATGTCCCATAAACCTTCTTTTCTCCATCCCTTCTCCAATCACCTCCCTCCTTTTTCTCTGTCCTTATATTCCCTTCCAACTTGAGGAATATCAAATGGGTGAGAAACACCTAAAGAAATGTTCAATATCCTTAGACTTCAGGGAAATGCAAATCAAAACAACCCTGAGATTTCACCTCACACCAGTCAGAATGGCTAAGATCAAAAACTCAGGAGAAAACAGGTGCTGGCAAAGATGTGGAGAAAGGGGAACTCTCCTCCACTGCTGATGGGGTTGCAAGATGGTATAACCACTCTGGAAATCCATCTGATGGTTCCTCAGAAAACAAGGCATGATACTACCAGAGGACCCCTCTATACCACTCCTCTGGGCATATACCCAGAAGTTTCCCCAGCCTGTAATAAGGACACATGCTCCACTATGTTCATAGCAGTTCCATTTATAATAACCAGAAGCTGGAAAGAACCCAGATATCCCTCAAAGGAGGAATGGATACAGAAAATGTGGTATATTTACACTATGGAATACTACTCAGCTATTAAAATAATGAATTCATGAAATTCTTAGGCAAGTGGGTGGAACTGGAGAATGTCATCCTGAGTGAGGAGACTCAATCACAAAAGAACACACGTGGTATGCACTCACTGATATTAGCCCAGAATCTCGGAATACCCAAGACACAATTCACATATCAAATGATGCCCAAGAAGAAGGAAGGAGAGGCCCCTAGTCCTGGAAAGCCTCAGTGCAGCAGTGTAGGGGAATACCAGGACAGGGAAATGGGAAGGGGGTGATTGGGGAACAGGGGAAGGGAAGAGGGCTTATGGGACTTTCAGGGAGGGGGGATCCAGAAAAGGGGATATCATTTGAAATGTAAATAAAGAATATATTGAATAAAAAAAGAAAAAGAAAAAGAAAACTTGTTAAAGTCCCTTGCGGTCATGTTACTCTCATTCCTTAACCATAATTCCTTTTCAAGTTCTCTTGGATCTGATTTGCTAATATTTTGTTGAGAAACATTTTTTTTCTTTTACTGTATTTGTCAGGGTACGGGGGTAACTCTCATATGTGAAGCTTTCTAGGGAGTAGCCAGGATTCCGGGTTGTCCTTTAAACATCATGAGAATGCTGGAAAAGAAGAAAACCGGTAGCTTTCGATGGTCATTGGTAGGGACTGGGTGAGGGTTTCCACGCACAGTTTGTTCTAATCACTAATACAGTAGCACTGATCTCACCTCATAGGGAACAGGAGTTTAATCTGGAGTCAAGAGTGAGTGTCTGTGACCTGAGAACACAGGCTAGCTTACCCAAAAGACATTTCACCATGCAAACAGTTGTAGTGTGTGTGTATGTGTGTGTGTGTGTGTGTGTGTGTGTGTGTGTGTGAGAGAGAGAGAGAGAGAGAGAGAGAGAGAGAGAGAGAGAGAGAGAACAAAGAAAGCTATAATAAGGACATTTTTTAAAAAGTTTGATTGCTGGCTGGACTAAAATACTTTGATAGCTAGACCTTGGTAGTCAGCCTTAGGAGGAACAAGTGGCCAAATAAGGGACTAGACCTTGGTGTCTGACTTTAGGGATGCATTTTTGTAAATTCAAGAAAAATATATTTATTAACCTATTTGTCACAAGAGTACTAGGTCAAGCAAAGAGGAGACTAAGAAATGACTACTAAGGAGGCTAAAGATAGCCCAGCATAATTTACCTCCAGATCTATAATATTCCCACTGCATAGCCACAAGTTCTAACCAGGCAATCAGCACGGGTACTAACACAGGTACTTTTCCCTGTCTGAGAATTTTTATTTGCAGTCCTCTTTTGGTCAAATGTTCCCATGCCACCTCGGTGACCTGTGTTTTAAATCAGATTTAAGCACTCTTTATGGGTAGAGCACAAACTAAGACTCGAAGGTCAGTACCTCTCACTATCTCAGGCTGGTTGGTCCTGAACATTTGTGGAACTTGAGTAGCCTCAAGGCACAGAGCGATCAGACCATTATGTCTTTGTACCCAACTGACCCAATAAAGTTCTTTCTGACCCAGGAATGGGGTTTCCTTTGTCCGATGTTCTTATGTGGTGGTTTTACATCACGGAGTGTTCCCCTGACACTTCCATGGAACTAGTGTCTTTCTTACCAGGCACCCCCAGAATTCCTAAACTAAGTGCGGTGAGGTTGTAATAAGGAAGAGAGACCACGGAAAATCACAGCATTTGATAGGTTTGCTTTTCTTTTCCCCCTTTTTTTTTTAAATTGAGTATCTTCTTCATTTACATTGTCAATGTTAAAACCTTTCCCAATTTCCCCCTCCCAAAAGCCACCCTACCCAACAATTCCCTACCCCTCCTCCCTCCCCCTGCCTCCATGTATATGCCCCTCTACCCAACACAGTCCCACCTCCCCCCAACTTCCTCCCCGCCCCATCTGTTTCCCTTTGTTGTGGCCTCTATTGAGCCTTTACCTGACCAGAGACCACTCCTCCCACTGATGCCCAAAAAGGCATTCCTCTGCCACATTTTTGGCTGGAACCATGTATACCCTTGGTTGAGATAATTCAGTCCCTGGGTGTCCGAAGTCATTGTTTTTCCCATGGGGCTATATACCCCTTCAGCTCCTCTGGACAACCCTCCAGATGGGGACCTCAAGCTCAGTCCAAGCTTGGTTGCTAGTTTCTGATTCTGAATTCATAAGACTCTGGCAGGGCCCCTCTGGAGACAGCAGGTTTGCTTTTCTAAGGATTTCATTTCTGACCACTGTCTTTGAAAAGGATGTCCTGTTCTCAGGTGTCTGGGGTTTTTGTTTACTTCCCTTCAGCAGTCTGAAAATGTCTTTTCATCCTCTGGGGGAGTGCAAGGTTCCCACTGAGACTTCTGTTATTAGTCTAAGGAAGACTCCCTTACAGAAAAATTCCTGCTTGTTCTTTTGCTGTCTTTATGACTCTTCACCTTTGACTTTTAACAACTTGTTCTGAATGCACTAGTGGGTGCAGCTGGGCATCTATGAGTTTCTTAGAGCTGGAGTCCGTGCTTCTCTCCCAGGCTAGAGGAGGTTTGCGCTTTTTCATTAATCGTCTTTTCTGTTCGTCTCCTCTCTCACTTGTATCTCCATAATGGGGTTATCTGTTCCTATAGCAGAGTGCCAACGGACTTGTGAGACAAACCTATCTTTGATTCTCTCACTCCACCACCCCTAACAGCTTATGTGCTTAAGACAGGTCACAGGAAGCGCATCTTAATGGAAGAGCACACGCCCACCATGTGCAAAGATCTAGCTTCAACTTTTGACACTAAAAAAAAAAAAAAAAAAGACATTCTTTTCTGCTTGATCTAGATGGCTGTTGTGACTCTCAATGATATTTTTAAAAATGCATACATTGACTTCTTCATCTACAAAACCTGTTTGTTTTTTTTCCCGTGATATCTGTGACTTTTGTAATTTCTCATTCCGAGCTTGGCGATTTCACTGAGCTGTTCATCTGCCTTCTCTTGTGTATTCCTGAGTACTCATGAGAACGTTATTTTAAATTCTATTTTCAAGAATCGCTTAAATTCCTTTGAGATGGGAAATCTGGGATAGGGAAATTCCTTTGTCCCATTGGAGATACCATGCGCTCTAACTTTTTCTTCCTTGTATCTTTGTGTGTCTGCCTGCTTCTAAGCAGCATCTGTCTTTTTCCAACAATGTGGGCTTTGATTAATGGCAAGACTCTATTTCCTATGGGTCGGGCTGGATATCCATAAGGTGTGGTGTGTTCATTTGAATCCTGGATACACTCAGCAGTGTGGTTTCTGTGCAGCAAATCTATAATTCTATCAGCAATATTTATGGCTGCATCAACAACCTCGGTTGTAGATGTTGTTTTGTTTACTTGGTTTATTTTGGATTTCTGTTTTCTTTTACTATGGTGATGTTAACCCCAATGAGATGTTTTGGGACACCTTTGTTCTATCTGAATAGAGATAATGGGTACACAGGGAGAACCTCTGTAAGTGCTGGTCTATAAAGGACTTTTGTCAGTGTCTGCCTGCTAGGAGGGACTGCAGAAGAGAGCTGTGGCTCAGGACACCCTCTAGTGGCACAATCCGAAACAGGCCTTGGGTAGCAGGAGCCCTTTGGAGATAGTTACTGGAAGGGCTCATCTCCAAATATCTTCCACTTTGTCCAATTCTGGTGACCAAATGTTATAAGGCTTTAGTCCACTGTGCAAGGGTTTATTCTCATCAAATCAAAGAAGCTTTTCTTAGCCCAGTGTCTGACACCAGCCAGACTGTTCACAGTTAAGAACTGCATGGCTGGTTCTCCTAGAAATTACATACCAGGGCCACTGTCTTTTGACCTCACCGACCTCACTGGAAATAAACCTACCAATTTCTTCTCACTACCTGTCCTGCAGCTAAAATTAAGAGTATAAAAGCATGGATTCACATTTGACAACTGAAGACAATCCTCTTAGCCCCTAGGAATACACACCCATTAAACATAAAGATGAAACTAAGCATACAAAGTCTTCAAAGAAGAAAGGCTTGTAGAACATAGGTCATGTAATAGTGAAATATAATTGTCAACTTGACACAACCTACAATCGTCCCTGAAAAGACTCTCTCTGAGGATGTCCTGGGGGCATGTCTATAGGGGATCTTCTTATTTTAATTAAAGCAGGAAGAGCCAGCCCACTGTGAGCAGCACCATTCCCTACGCACAGGGCCCTCAACTATATAAGAGTGGAGAAACCAGAGCCGAGCACAAGCAAGCAGGTAAGCACGCATTCATTTCTCTCAGCTCTTGACTATGGGTTGGAAGCTCCTGCTTTGACTTCCCCACAGTTATGACATCAATCTGAGACTATGAGCTAAAACAATCCATTTCTCCCTTACATTGCGTTTCTGTCTGTGTGTTCTATCACAGCAACGGGAATGAAACTCATAGTCAATGTGTAGCCAATCACAAAGTCTGTTGCCGTGATGACTCTTTCTTCTTAGCAGCTCCTATATTCCAAGCCTTTCTACGGATCTTCATCTCCTCACAGGTTGACAACAATTTGTGGCTTTACCAAAGACTTACAATGTAGGAGGAAATCAAAATGATTGGGGGGGGGGGGGCATGCCAAGTTGACCCAAACAGGCATGCAAACAAGCAAATGAGACAAGGAATTCTCCTACTAAGTCCAAGTCCTTTGGATGTTTGCAGTAACTACAACCAGAAAATTCTCTGTATAGCCTTAGGTTTCCTTTGCTGCAAAAACATGAGATCAATAACTTGTAGAGAAGCAATGTGGGGTCAGATTCATGGCTGCGCATCCCATATTTGAAAGCCATGATCCGTACAAGCCACTAGGTGATGCTCTTCTCTATCCCTGAAAGTTAGAGACACCAGGCCTGTTTTACCTACACGATTTAGGACTTTGCTACTAGCAGCACCTCTCTCTCTGTGTGTGTCTCTCTCTGTCTCTCTGTCTCTCTATTTGTGTGTGTGTGTGTGTGTGTGTGTGTCTGTCTTTCTCTGTCTCTCTGTCTCTCTCTGTCTCTCTGTCTCTGTGTGTCTCTGTCTTTCTCTGTCTCCCTGTCTCTCTCTGTCTCTGTGTGTGTGTGTCTCTGTCTTTCTCTGTGTGTGTCTCTGTCTCTCTGTCTCTCTGTCTCTCTCTGTTTCTCTGTCCCTCTCTGTCTCTCTGTCTCTGTCTGTGTGTGTATCTGTCTGTCTGTCTGTCTTTCTCTGTGTGTGTCTCTCTCTCTTTCTCTGTCTCTCTCTGTCTCTCTTTCTCTGTCTCTGTGTGTGTCTCTCTGTCTTTCTCTCTGTGTGTCTCTCTCTGTCTTTCTCTGTCTCCCTGTCTCTCTGTCCCTCTCTTTGTCGCTCTGTCTCTCTCTGTCTCTGTCTCTGTCTGTCTCTCTGTCTCTGTCTCTGTCTCTGTCTGTCTCTCTGTCTCTCTGTCTCTCTCTCTCTCTCTCTCTCCTTCTAAATAGATTTCTCTTGCAGCTTTCTAGAATGGTGTCCTTAATCAAGTAGTCATTAAGTCACATGCCTTTATCAAAGTCTTAAGCACACTGAAGTTCCAGGCAGCTGGGTAATGATCGCAACTGAAATTTAAAGACGGCTAGGAAAGGTAGGCATGGTACATATGTCTGTAACCCTAGCACTTAAGAGGTATAGGCAAGAGGATTAGAAGTTCAAGGTTATCCTCAGCTACACAGTGGGCAGTTGGTTGAAACCAGTGGAGTCACTTGAGACTGCCAAAAAAAAAAGGGAAAGGAAGAAAAAAGTTGGAATTTGTAGCCAATCAGACAAGTGGAGCCCATCTGTGCCTAATGCAGCCCTTCACAGGGCTGTGAGTGGTACTGAATAAAAGCGAATACTGTTGTATTCCCCAGTAGTGACACCCTGGAGAGTGCAACCCAGGTTGGCCAATGCTTCCATTTCGTGGGCATAAGCTACATGAAGCCTATTGCTCAAAGGCTGGGATGCGTGCAGTCAGTCTGAGGTCTTCTGTCCTCAGTTGGATTTCATCAAAACTGTTCCCCTCACAGTACAGGAAAGCCATGCTGTCTCTAAGGCATTCTTACTTGTGGTGGCATGGTGGAGTGCTGTGCTCAGTCAAAAATGTGTGACTTCCCTAAGTAGGAGACACGGCTCAGCAGGTGACAGTGAAACCTGATGGCTGACCGGTGTTCGACTCCTGGAATCCGGACAAAGGTAGGAGAGACCCATCTCACAAAGTTCTCCTCTGACACCATGCCTCGAGACAAACACACACGTGCGCACACGTGCACACACTTACAACATATGCTAATAATAATAACAATTTCAGTAAGTTTATAGGCCACATTTGACCATTGTTCTCTGTGTATCGAATGATCTCAATGTCATGGGAACAGCATAAACATAAAACATAAGTGTTGTCGTCTAACTAACTTAGCACCATGAAGTCACGAATACGATCCTAATATTCAGCAGAATCTTGTGATGGCTGCAGAAAATAGTGGTCCAGCCTGTGACCACAGTGGTGACCCATCGTGATGCTTTTGGGCCTTTTTCTGCAAGAACAGAAGGTAGATGTACTCAAATGAATTCACCTTGGCCCCGAAGTGGCTGGCATACTTGGATGGTATGTGTGGTTCAGATTTACCTCTCTACAAAGAAAACTAGGACCTAGATCAATAAATACATAAATCGTAGCCTAATACATAGGAGACCCAAGTAAAGTTGTGACTGAGCCTCAGCCCATTGCAGCAGCTGGATCATAACTAGTCCTAGGCAGAAATCTACCAAATTAGGTCCAAACAAAGTCAGGTGTGAGGGCATTTAAACTAACCTGATGGCCTTTCTTTTTTCAGTGACGAATACAGCTCACCTCATGGAGGGAGTGGCCTTAACCTTCTTCAGTCACCACGATGTCCCGTTACAGACACTCTTTCATGCTCAAATATCTTTGCTAAATTTACCCAGTCACAGGACATTTACCCAGCTGTGTACGTGAATGTAGCTAGAGGATTTTGATAAGAAATGTGTAAGCAGGGTTTGAACAGTGTAATTCACTGCAAGTGTCCATCTGTACATGAAGGAAAAGCAAAAGTCACCTAAATTCCCCATCAAGTGACCAAGATATATTCCTGAAGCAGCCAAGTTTATGGAGTGATGGGATTTATTTTGCTCACAGTTTTGATGGCTTACATCCAAGATCAAGCAGCATTATCTGTCTAGCCTCTGCATATCACAATGGGAACAGAGAGAGATAAGGCAAACCAGAGAGAGTGGTTTGTCCCACAATCCCCTTGGTGAACCTTTCCCAAGGACCTTCTACTATGCTCCACCACAGGAGGTGGGACGTTACCATAGATGCCTTTTGGGGGAGAGGGCTGTCAACATTCAGGTCACCAAGGTCTCTGCTCCTAGTCCCTATAGGCCTCTGTATTTCAAAACCCAAAACACGTTTCTTCCACCCCCAAAGAGCCACAAGGTCTTAACCCTTGCAGGATTGCTCAAAGCCTAAGCACACTGTCTCAATTGAGACTCAAGGTAAACCCAGCTGATGCCCTGCCAAAGGCCAAAAGGAGCAACGCACTTCCAAGGTATGATGGTGGAGGCAGGCACGGGAGCAGAGTCCTATTTCTAATGTGATAAAGAGAGGGAAAGGAAGTAGGAATTACTCCAACCCACAGCTGAAAGTCAGTAGACCAAGCACTGAGTCTTAGGAAGTCTGGCTTCTTGGTCACATTGGGCGGGATGTGGCCCGAGGGCTTGGGGCAAAGATCCCAGCTTTCTCTGCTCTGGGACAGAGAGATCAAAGTAGGATACAAAGAAAACTCTGAGCTCAGTGAAGGATGACTTCCTCGTGTCCTCGTATGTCCTGAGAAAGAGAGAGGCAGAATAGCAGCCACCCCTCCTCCAGCATCCCTGTGTAACCTGCAAGCTGAGCAAGGCTTCTGCGGTCTTAGGAAGGTTCCCAGGGTACAAGGAACAACACACAGCCTCCTCAGATCTCAGGGCCAGCCTGAGACAAAGCTACATCTTAGAGCCCATGTGGTGGGTCATGGAACAGGAATTAGGGAAATGTGCTCTCCCTGAAGCAAGTCCCCTCTCCAGCAAGAACAAAAACACAAGCCTGGAGGTGTCAGGCTGCTGTGTGGAAGAGTAGGCTGTACAACCTGACTAAGTTCCTCAGCAGCTCTGTTTGCCTTGCTGTCTTTGCCCTCGGGGCCCTCCCCTGAGGTCGTATCAGTAGTCGTGTGCAATGGTCCCATGACGCTAACTTGACTCATTTCCCAGAAGTCCCCCTTATGCTGGTTACACTCGTAAAGAATAGTCCTTCCCTTGCTTCCTCTATCTTTGTCTGGTTATTCTCTTAGGAGCCACTCTCCAATGAGGCTCCTTGGGGTTACAACAAGAGGCCAAAGCCAAAGACTTTCCCTGTGTGAACACTCCTGTCCTGATTATATCACCAAATGCCTTTTTCCATGTAATTAACACTGCAAACTCAGGGCCAAGAGCCCAGCAGGGGGACAGCCTTCCCAGAGAGGGGACATGGGGGGCACAGAGGGCACAAGAGAAGTAGGTGATGCTAAGCATTAGCCTCCAGGATGGCCCTGAGTCCCACCTCCAGCACATGGAGAGACTGCAAGGATGTGTGGAGTATAAAAAGGAGGGAGAGGTACACGCTTCACAGAGGCCATCGCTGTTGTGTGCAGAGGACTTTCCTGGATGATGCACGGCCTCCTTCAGTAGCCCTCTGAGGTAGACTGCGATGGCCACAGGGCTCCTCAATTTCCCTTTCCAGATGGGTGGCTCTGGCTGGTTATGCTAGACTAAGTCAGCTCAGGGAAGAACAAGCAGGCCCTCAGGTCATGCCATCGTCTGACTGGGCTCACACACTGCCCCAGGCTCTCCTTCGGCACAGAGGGTCCAGGGCACAGAGGATCAAGTATCTCATGCCCTCTGTCACCCTATAAAGCCCCAAGATAAGAGAATGAGGAACAGCCGGTACTGCCCAGCTAGCCCACAAGCCTCCCACCGGCCCCAGGTGACTCTGCTCAGTAAGTCCTTCACCAGCCCCATCCTTAGCTGACATGTGGGCACCGTTAATCAGCATCCCAAGCTGGGTTGGCACCATCTGCACAAGAGGGGAGACAGGCATTAGGTGTAGTTCTTGTGGGCAGAGCCTGGACACAAGAATAGCCTCTTTCTAGCACATAGCACGTAGTGGGGACACTGGTGAGCATTGGTCAGGACTGACCTGGTCCATTGCTGAAGTGCCTCTTCAGCCTGGACTAGCCTTAGCCACCCTGTCTTCCTCTGGATACTCACTTCAGAAGATCTGTTTAAGGGAATCCTACTCTTTTTCCCCCTACCCTTGCTCTGCCTCTGGGGTTCTTATTCCCTGGTGCTTTTAGAACCCAGGCCTAGCTGCAGACCTAGAATGCAGCTTCTGGATTTAATGGCCTTCAACGCCTTGGAAGAGAAAGGATTCCTTTCAGGCCTAGATTTTCAAATCCAAATTTCAGAGCTCTGTCTGAAGTCCTTGGTCCTCAGCTCTCTGGGCTCCACCCTCCTGCCCTGGTGCCATCTGTTCTTGATCACCTCATCGGGACTCCCACTCCCAGGAGGAAGAGATGTGTTCATTAACTCTCCTGATAACCTGTGTGTCTCTCTGTTCCCTCCTCCACACTCATTCTTATCTGGGTTCATAACCCCAAATTCCATCTCTGTTCCATGCCGCCAGCTAGTGTTGACAGCTAGTTTACAAAACCTATCTCGTTCCTCCCCAGTGAATGGCCCCAAGGTCACATCCTGGTGAAAGATTCATCTCTCCTTTACTTCTTCTTACTCTACCCAGCTACCTTGTCTAAAACGAGATGTAGACAAGTGTAAGTATTTGTTGTCACAAAATGGCTGGGGTCAAAGTCCAAGTCAGAATCTAGATTTGTTCTTCCCTTCCATCCTCCTGCCCCCCATAACTGTGTTTCTCTAGAGGGTCCTGATTCTCCTTGACTGACTTCAGGTGGCCAGATATGGACAGGGACTGTTGAGCTGGCAGAGGCATCATCCTACAAGTTAATGGATCCTCCTACCCCCCCATGCCAAAGACAAAACAAACAAACAAACAAAAACTTGTTATTCCCTGTGCTCCTCTCTGAGCCTAAGCACCATGTTCCTTGGAGGCAGTGCCACAGGGTCTGCCTCAGCTGCACGTGGAGCACACGCCAGCAGCTGAAGACCAGCCTGACCCAGATCAGCTGTCCTGGCCGAGTAACCTTGATGAGTAGTAAACTACTCTGAGCCTCGATTTTCCCTCCTTGTCAAACTAACAGAGGCAGTTGTCTGGAACCCATAGGTAACGGCCACGAACGCCTCCAGAACCTACTGTATCTCATAGGCTGGAGATCAACAGGAATCCCCAGGCTCAGAATGTCACAGAACTTGGACGAAAAGCAAGTTCATGGTCAAGTAACCTATGATGTGAAGGTATCTGGAGTTGGGGTAAGAGGGAGGTGACAGAAGTTTGTGCTGTCACGGAGACCTGAGCAAGGCTGAGGGATACCACAACCACTCTGTGCTCTCCGTGTCAGCAGCACAAGATCCTTCCCTCCCTGGCCAGCAGATTCTCTGCCCATGAAATCATGAAGGCCAATGGAAACCACCCACCCTTCTATGAAACAGCACACTCCTCCTCATCCTGGTCGAACCCCCTTGTTGATAACGTTTTGTGATTCTATTTTAACTACTAAGCTTTAGTCCTCACCCCTAGTAAAATTGGGCCATAGAGCTTGCATCTCACAATCACGGCAGATACAAGATCTGTCAACAGCACAGGCTCTGGACGTAGTCAGCCCACTGTGGGATCTGGTTCTGCTACTGTGCCTGAGCGCCGGCTTTGGGATTGGGCTTTCACCTCACTGGACTTTGACTTTCTCATCAGGAAATGGAAGGCTATCCACTGTAGAACTTCAACAAGAAAGCAGTGGGAGAAGGGTGTGGAGGGTAAGACAGCCTCAGCCATGCTTGGTGATCCTTGGTGATTCATGGAGCCACATGGTAACATGGTAGAAAAGACCAAACCCTCATATGTTGTCCTCTGACCTGTATATATTTATGTTGTACTCACATGCATGCTCAGGCATTTGCCCATGTACATGCACATACACACACACACACACACACACACACACACACACACACACACACTGTAAAATTTTAAAAAGAAAACCAAAGTAATGAGTTAATATAACCGAGCTCTCGTGACTGTGATGGTCTCCTCTCTCTAGCTCTGTCCATCATGAGGATTCAGAGCTTTCTTGGCCCAGTTGGGCACACAGTTTTAGGAAACTCTTTGCTTTTACTTGTTGTCAATGGTTGGGTTGGTCAATGAGAGTTACCTTGGTCCTGATTTAGGGCTTTTGTACCCTTCTCTGTCTTACAGAGCAATGCCACCCTCTTTCTACCGCAACTTCTTCTTGCTAACCAGCATATGCTGTACACTCTCTGGCTCCCAGACTAAAGATTACCAAGACACAGGTGCCTTATACGATGACAGCAAGAACGAGGAGCTCTCCCAATGCCAGAAAATTATCCCCAGCATCACCAACATCTCCTTGTTCTTGCTCCAAAAGGCAATCCACTGGCCCAAACAAACCAATGTTGTGTTCTCCCCAGTGAGCATCGTGGCCGCCTTCGAAATGCTCTCTCTGGGAGCTAAGGGCAGTACACACCATCAAATCCTGAAGGGGCTGAGGCTCAATTTCATAGACATGACTGAAAAGGAGGTGCACAAGTGCTTCCAATATTTCCTCCATACACTCTCCCAGCCAAACCAGCAGCTCCAGCTGACCATGGGCAGCAGCCTGTTTATCGCTAAGCATCTGATGGTGGCGAAAAAGTTCAAAAGTATGGTTACAGAGACATACCACTCGGAAACCATTCCCCTAGACTTCAGGGACACTCAAGAAGCTGTGATGGAGGTCAACAAACACGTGGAGAAGCAGAGCTATGGTCATATAACAAAGGTTGTCAAGGAACTGCCAGTAGATACAGTTCTGGCCTTGGTGAACTACATCTACTTTGAAGGTAAGGTAGGGCTTGCACTGGGAGGGCAAACATGGAAATAAGAACCCTGGGGTTTAAGTCCTTATTGTAAACTAGAAAAGAATTTATAGATAAGCAAGAGAGTGAGCAGGTAAGAGTTCATTTAGGAGAGGAAGTACTAGTCAAAGCAGACAGGCTGGGGAGAAGCCTGGTGGGCTCATAAATGATAATCGTCTTGGGACAGTTGGGGTGATGTTCATTATGGGGTCAGAAATGATGAGTAGGGCATGTGTCAGGGACATCATTTGATTAGCTGCATCTTTTGATGATGATTAAGTCACACAATGACCCATGACCATGCCTTGGGAGCATAGATAGCACTAGCTTTAAGTGAGAAGTGGTGGAGTTTTACATATATTTATTCTTGTGAGTAAGTGTAGACTTACACATGCCGTAGAATGCACGTGCATGTCACACCTTATACAACCCATGGCTGTCAATTCCTTCCTTCTACTGTGGTTCTTACCTACCATCTAGGCTCCAGGGATCATAATCACTTCATCAGGCATTGAGGCTCCTGTTACTCAACCACTTAATAACCATGGTATCCAAAAGAGAAAAAGAAACAAAAAGAATCATTTTACTATTTGGGATATGACCATCTCACCGTCATAACGAAAGCTAACCATTGTTCTCTGTTGATGGAAGAGCTAATAGTTACCCAGAGCAACTAACTCCTGGCTCTCCCAAGCCTGACATCCTGTCTGAGAATATTCAGGTCATGACCCTTTGGTAGGGGCTGGGAATCAAGGCCAAAATGGCTTCCCTCCACTATCCTTGTCCCTGGGCAGAGTCCTGCACAACTCTGCTGTGACAAAGTTGGGTCTTGTCCCCAGCCTCATCGGCTACTCCTTTCCCGTGAGCTCAGTCCTTGAGGCTCTGCCTTCTCTGATGGTCTCAGTGGTGACACTTGTACACATCCAAGGAGACTCTGTCCTGGCATCTGCACATATGAACTTTCCCCTGAATACAGACTGAACAATTATCTGAAAGGAGCAAGGATCTTTCAGCAGTGAAGTCTGACTTAGGAGCTTCCAGTGCTCACTGGGAATCTCCAGGCAGGAGCAGAGTTGTAGCTCAGTGATAGAAAGGGAGCTGACTACATGGGAGGCCCTCAGTTCAGTTTCTACCACAAACAAGTCCTAAGGAAACTACCAAATATGTATGCCTAATATCCAAAAGAGAAAAAGCAGGAAGGGAGGAAGGAAGTCGCAAATTTTCCAATAATTAATACAACACAAACCTATTCTATAGCTTCTACAGCTCCAGGGATCACCACAAAGTCTGTTAAACAGACTTTCGTGGTCACAGTCAGCATGCCATTTATACTTGATAAAGCTGAGGCTAAGAGTGTAGCATCTCACTAGGGGCCAGGGGAGCATTTGATCCGACATTTAGCTAAATTTTGATCCCACCACTTGCTGATAGCCTCTTCCCTCTCCCCAGGAATCCAGAATGATGAAACTCATGCTGGGGATGTTTTCGACGCTAAATTCTACCTGGATACAGGCAAGATGGTTTTTGTGAGCATGGTCAGCCGTGTGGGTGAATTTTACCTGCACAAGGATGAGAGTCTATCCAGCTGGGTGCTGATACAACACTATGTAGGGAATGCCATGGCCCTCTTCATTCTGCCAGACCTCGGGAAGATGCAGGAGCTGGTAGAAAACCTGAGTCATGAGTACCTCAACAGCATTCAGAAGCACATTAATCCAAGGTGATTCCCCAGTATGTGTACCTGTTCAGAACTGTCCTACCCTCTGAGGTCAGTCACCTGCTCAGGACTGACCAGCAGCCCAGCTGTGGCAGGTGGACCCCATTCCTGGGTCTCAGCTACCGTTCAAGACCTAGAACCTCTTAAAAGCAGTGCTAGCCAGGTTGTATACCCCAGTAATGCTCACTGTGAACTCTGTGGTCCTGGTGCTTGAAATTGCCTTCACATCATGCACACTGTGCCTTCCAAATATGTCTTTCTGGAGATTGTGAACAGAGATAGGCTTTGAGGCAAAGGCCCCAGTTAGCACAATTGCCAGGACAGAGTGTGCACAAGGGATGTCACACTGCGAATTTCCATAGAAGACAGTTGTCCTGGGGCAACAAAGAACAGCCACCAGCACACAAAAGGAGGACAGTGCAAGGAAGAGGTTAAAGGGGACATGGTAGGAATTTCCATAAGCTTCTTGGACACATGCAGTCCACTGGGCAAGAAACCCTAAAGCAGGAAAAGGGTATTAATGCTGGGTGAGCTTTCTGTCCAGAGTGCTTGTCTGAATGGCTAGAGTCTTGATGAGCATCATACAGACTGCTAAAAAAGAAATTGACATGTGCCCCAGAGTGGGATGTGCTTGGGCCTCAGATTCTCCTTGAAGAGGTGCTTCTCTCCAAGAATGAGTTCATCTGGGTGTGATGACTCTCTCGGCAGACACCCAGGCAGAACTTGGCTGAAGAGGCCTGGAGAAGAAAAGGTTAAGGGTAGATCCCTGGGGCACATTTGCAGGAGTCTCTGTTCTTTTGCCACTCTTGAGTATGGTTTACTGGGTTCCCAAGAGCCAAAAGTTCAGAGTATGTTCTCCATCAGTTACCCATGGGCCCTGCTGTCCCTTTCACTGGCCTGAGGCAAGTGTAGGCAGAGGTGCTGCTCTGCTGAGCACAGCCGTAAGGCCCTGGACTCCCAGCAAAGAACAGAGGACAAGATGGGGCTGAGATTAGAGCTAGTCACAGAGCTGAAGAACATTTTTTCCCAGGCCTCCTTCAGTGTACAGGGTCACTCCACTCTTCTTGTCTGAGTAGATGATGTCACTCTATTGTCAGCTTCTGCTAGCTCTCAGGAGTGTTCCTAGCTACCAAGAGGGAGGTGAGGCAGGGGTTCCATGGGAGCCCCTTGAATCTGTCAGGAGGGTTTCTCAGAGGAGGTGGGACTTGAGGAGCTACTGCTATGGTCAGAGACAAGAAGCAGTAAATGAGAAAGAAAATACTTCCCCAACATGGTGGGTCCCAGAAGACCAGGAAAGGCTATGAGACTTTGTTTCTCTTCCACTTGACAGGTTTGCCAACTTATTTTTACCCAAATTTACCATCTCTGCCACCTCTAACCTGATGACAGTCATGAGGAAACTGGGCATCACCCAAGTCTTCAGCAGCGAGGCTGACCTGTCAAAAGTCACAACAGATGGTCCTGTGAAACTATCCAAGGTGAGGTCACCTAACCAACGAGTAGTTCCAGGTGTCTGAAAGGCAGAAGGGAATGCAGAGAGCACAACTTGGGCATGATGCTGAGGATGGAGAAGGCACATGAACAAGACCCAGGTCTCAGGAGGTAACTAGACAGGGTGGGGTTAAAGGTCAGAGCTGGGAAATGACTTCAGGCAGTCATGCTTTTTTTTTTTCTGAGGTGTTTCCCTGACAATCTTTGCCCAAGTCCTCCTACTGTTTCAGTGTTGGTTTGCTGATACTTACTGGGAGAGTTTTAGGCTTAGTTCCTTCAGAGAATGTTCTAGAATCTTCCACAAAGTGACAAGTTGAACCACAAAGTCCAATTTATGCGTAAGTTAACCAAGGAAGTCAACAGTTCCAGGAAAATCGGTAAACCCAAAACAAAGGCGGGTGAATGAGCTGTAGATTTGGTGACTTTGGGAACTCTGAGGGTCACATTCAGAGTCTTTGACTCAAGAAGCTAAAAGCTATGCACTTGGAAGGGGACACAGAGAACATAAGGGACAGAGGGGTCCTTCCCCTCTGAGGTTTCAGGCTGCATCGAAGGGTATGAGACATAGAGGTCAGAAAGGGAGAAAACGAAAAAGAAGGCCAAGTCAGGGAAGTTTCTGAGGGATTATGGAGAGAGGTGGTGATGGACAAGGTAAGACAGTCCAGGAGGAGTCTTACTTCAGCCTAAAGTGGGGATGTCATAATTTCTGATCTCTCTCTCTCTCTCTCTCTCTCTCTCTCTCTCTCTCTCTTCCTTCCTCCCTCCCTCCCTCCCTCCCTCCCCCTCCCCCTCCCTCTCTCTCTAGGCGGTGCATAAAGCTGTGCTGGGAATTGAAACTAGAGAAGGCCAAGATGATACAAAATTTTACCACACTTTTTTGCCTGAAGTCCTCACTGTGGTATTCAACAGGTCCTTCCTACTCATCATCAAAGATGAAAACCTTAACCTTCCCTTGTTCACGGGCATAGTAGGGCATCCCACACTACACTGACACAACAACACTTGAGCATCAGTCTCTCTGCTTTCTCTACCAGATTCTTGTCCTAGATGACTTCAAGTTCAGGTATTATATGAATTTTTCCAGGGAGGCTAGTTCTATTCACCCCAGACAGAGAAGGCAATGACAAGCCAAAATAAAATAGTTTTTTTTTTTTAATCTAAGTCTGGCTTGGCGAGCGAAGGAGTGAATAAACGTACTGAGGTTCTTGACAAAAGTGTGAGTGTGTGCATATTTACAGGAGCATGGGTGGCTTTAGGGAAACTGAACTTCTGAGCAGCCTCATCCTTGACAGCAACAAGGATGAGACGTCTGGAAATCGGTGTGAACCAAGTTCCTCACACAGCTTGTTCCACACACAAGTGACGAGATGCCCATCTGAGCAGTTATGCCTTGCTTATGTGGTCTCGGGAAGGGGCCTAGTGAATGCTGTCATCTCGGGAAGGGGCCTGGTGAATCTTGTTTCTTGAGCCTCTGAGGTTCCTCTGCCTCCACGAGAAAATGTTTCAATCTGGAAAAAGAAGCTACACAACACCTGGCCCCTTCCTTGACTTCCTCTTCAACCACCCCTGAGGCTTAGATGGTATGGTCATTTTCTTGCCTATGGAGTTGAGAGCATTGGGCCACTAGGCCACAACAGCTGGATTAGCATTAACAATTTGACTGACGGTAACTCAGTGTGGTGAGTTTTGCATCCACTGCAAAAAAGAAGCTTTCGTGACCTAGGCTACCAGTAACAGTAATCCACGGGAATAAATACCTATTCAGAAGGTAAACTGACAGGCACATCGCATACATCTAACAAAACAACGGCATGGACTTCCTATTGGGTCTCTAACCTCCTGAGCCACAGATTTTTGTGAGACCTACAGTACCAAATAAGGATTCCCTCCCGTGGAGCAAAGTTGACTCCACCCATCAGCCATATTATTAGTCCACCATATCTTAGTTACTGTTCTACTGCTGTGATGAGACACATGTCCGAAGCAACTCGTTAAAGAAAGCATTGAATTGGGAGCTTGCTTGCAGTTTCAGAGGCTTGGCCCATGATCATCATGGCTGGGAGCACAGCAGCAGGCAGGCATAGGCTGGAGAAGGAGCTGAGAGTTTACATGTAGTCCACAAACAGGCAGAGTGAGACTGGGCCTGACATAGGCTTTCTGAACTCTCAAAACCGACCCCACGATGACGCAGTTTCTTATACTGCTGTTTTACTGTTTCTTGGATGCTTTTCTAATGGCACTGTAAGGTTAGCAGTATATATAGACTTTTTTAAAGGGGGTGAGAAGAACCCCTGAAACCCTGAAGGTTCACTGTTATCCACCACAAGCCAGTATCAATTGATTTTGGGATTTGGCAGCTAAGGAAAAAGAAATCATAAAAGCTAAGCTAAAGATATGACTCAGCACCAACCAAAGAACATACAAGGGCTAGACCTAGGCCTCCCTGCACATATGTAGCAGATGTGCAGCTCAGTCTTCACGTGGGTCCCAAACAATTGAAGTAGGGGCTACCCCAAAAGCTGTTGACATACGTGCAGCCTGTCTTGTCTGTCCTCAGTGGGAGAGGATGCACCTAACCTCTCAGAGACTTGATGTGGTGGGGAGGGGGATACCCATGGAGGTCCCCACATGCTCAGAGGAGAAAGGAAGAGGAGATGGGGAAAGGATTATGGGAGAAGTGGCCAGGAGTGGAGCATTAAATGGATTTAAGTTTTAAAAAAAGATATGACTCAGCTGGTAGTGTTAGCCTAACATGCTCTGGGTATAACCACCTGGACTGGGCATGGTGAGGCATACCCACAGCCACAGCACTTGGGTAATGACTACAGGAAGATGAGGAGTTCAAAGTCATCTTCAGACTACACAGAAAACTCTAGGTTCAAGGCCAACTTGAGATATATGACATGCTATCAATACATACACATAATCATACCTAATAAAGTTTAACAGAACATAAAAATATTGCCTGTCTTAGTTATTCTACTGAAAGAACAACATTGGTACAAATGCACGGATGGGAAACATTGCCTTCCCCAGATCTCCTTAGTCCACAGGCTCACAGTTCTCCATGAACCATCTAGCCCCTCATCCTGGGGCACTGCCATGGGACATCTCACATTTTCTTGGGTTCCGGTCTCTACAGGAGGGCTTGAATCACATTCACGGGAGGTTGTAAAAATAGCACTTTGAATTTCTAACATCATCACACAAAACTCCATACCAACGTAAAATATGAGATTGTTTTTGCCTTCCTAGGCTAAAAGGAGACACAATAATAAACAGAGAGCTCATTGGGACTAAGACGTTTTATAATTGTTGGCCGTGTAAGTGAATGCTGTTCCTTGCTCCTTCCACCAGCCTCACAGGCCCAATTCATCTCTTGGTTTTCTGGCTACCAGATGCCTAAAATAATAGGGATTCTGATGTTACTTAAATATGGATAACTTTGAAATTATTTCAGACTGCTCTTCTGCTATGTTATGCATTTTTACTTTATTGATAGCTCTGAAAATGGGCTATTACATACTCCTTTCAGTCCACATTCAAGACAGGTCAGAAATAAGCATACAGTGGATATGTCCTAGAAAAGACATAAATATAGTTAGGCATATATTTTAAATTAGTTTTCCTTAATCTGAACAGACCTTTGTAACCTTGAAACTTCATCATCATATAAGGAATATTTTATACCAGGTTTGAATCACATACACAGGATGTTATAAAAAAAACTGAATTTCTAACATCATCACAAAAAAATCCATACCAACTTATGAGATTGTTTTGATCTCTTGGTCTAAAGGAGACACAATCATAAATAGAGCTCATTGGAACTAAGGTGTTTTGTCATCATTGCTATGGACAGACACCCAGGGACTGACTTCCTCCAACCAGGAAGTTTCTTACTTCCCCCCAAATGGCGTCATATGATCCCATCCACAGATCAAGCCAGAGATGATATCAAAGCCCTCATGATCTAATCAGCTCTAGAAAAACTCTCAGACACATCACTAGCTGTCTATGCCTCGCCAATTCCCTAGGGCTTTCAAAGTCCAACCAAACTGATCATCAGAACCAACCAACACACCCCATGCTCCAGCAATGTCACCTCTCCTTGCTGGTGAAAGGTGTGCTCACACTCCTGTTCAGGACAGCATGGTACACACAAGCTGAAATAAACCCCTAAGCCATGCGTCCATCGAGGAATGGCTGAACAGGCAAACAGCAAACGGTAGGCAAGATTCCAACAGAACACTGTCCATTCGTTTAAAAAGGCTGAGAACTGTGTCTGCATGGAGTGAGCATAGAGTATTCTATTACCAGATGCCAGCCTCTGCAGCCTCAAGACCCTCACAGCCCTTCTAGGCACAGTATGGTAAAGCTTAGAGAGGCAGGAAGTGCCAATTGCATGTATGCTTTACATCTGAATCCAGGTCTGGGTCTGTGGCCCTGTATGTGTATTTTAACATGTGCATCTGAAAGGGTATTACATGAGGACGAAGGGATTTTATCCTCCCTGTCCTCAAGGTAAACATAATCTTCCTTGGAGTGGACACCAGCATTTCCCTCTCTGCTACACCAAAGACCTCTTCTGAAGTTCCGGCTAGTATCTATCCCCAGTCTGTCCTAGACAACTAGGCTTGAATGCCATACAGCACAGGTTCTAGCACGCACGCGAAGCTTCCCAGGCTGGGAGTAGGAACACTCGCTGACTTCAGGCAGGTAATCATTATTGAAGATACCAAGACCTGGCATATGTATGAACCCATTACCTCCTCTCAGCAACTCCCAGAGGGAGGCTGCAATAGCCACAGGGCTCCCTCTGTCTCCCTTGGAGAAGGTTGGCACTGGACAGTTCTGCTTCACTAAGTCAGTTCAGAGAAAGAAAACCTGGTGCTTAGGTCACAGCAACACATGGCACGCCATCTTCCGGTCAGGATTACAAGCTGCCCAAGGCTCTCCTCCAGCATGAAATGTCATCACACACATAGAGACTGAGTGTCCCCCACACTCTGCTGTGCCTATCAGTCCCCAGGGTAGGAGCTTAAGGGGAAGCCAGTGCTACAAGACCAGCCCAAGAGCTTCTCACTGCCTCCACCGCCTCTGTTCAGTAAGTCCTTAACCAGCCTCCTCCTGAACCCATGGGGTGGGCACTGCCAGTCTTACAACCTGCCTCCATAGTGCTCCACACAGAGGAAGGGGAGGCAGAGGTTCAAATCCAGAGGAGAACAAAGACCTTGTTCTGCGATCTGAGCACACAGAATACCCACTACTGAACACTGGGTCAGGCTGACCTGGTGGCTCTCCCTCCTTGAGGAGGTCCTGGGCTGGCTCTGGACCGCTTACCTTTGTGTGGTCTCTACCTGGGGTGGAAGGGACTAAGGAGACACCTCTTGTAGTCCTATCCATCTCCCCCATTCACACACCCAATATATTCTCAGTTTGGGCATCCTTCCATACCCAGTTCCATGCCCCTCTACTCAAAGCCACAGACCTCAATCTCTGCTTGTGGATTCAAGGGTGTACATGACTCCACACACAACTCTCTTAGAGGAGAAAAATGGGACTTTAAAAAAAAAAAAAGCTGCTACCCTTAAAGGTATGTTTCCCAAGATTCTCTATGGACAGCCCACGACCCTAGGCCTCTTCTCTCCACCCTGGGGCCATCTGCCCTTGAGCACCTGGGAAGAACTTCTGATCTACAAGGAAAGATACGCTCATTAATTCCTCACTGAGCTGTTGCCATTCCAACCCTTCCGCCCTCTTTGTCATTTAGGCTCCTGCTCTGATTCCGACCTCACGGCACTCGGGCTAGTCCTAAAGGCTGAAGCTTGGCAAACCTACAAACCCAGATCCCCCCAAGATCATATCCAGGTACCAGTAACCATATCTGTATTTATGTAACTAATTCCATTATGTTTGTTTGTAAAATGAAGCTCAGAAATTGATTTTTATTACAGGTCACAGGGGTTCCAGTGACTTTTTATTAAACGGGGCAGTTTCTCTTGCATGGAATTATTGCCAATGGGAGTGGAGTAGGACCCAGTCAGCCTGCTGTGTATGGGAGCTGGCTCTGCCAAGGTCCCTGCTCATGGACCTTAAACATAGTCTTTAACCCCTCTGGCCTATTATGTTCTCATCAAGAAGTGGAGAACTGTACAGCTCCTGAGTTGGGACTGGAACAGGAAGGCAAAGTACTTTTCTATATCAGGGAAGCACAGACCAGGAAGACACGACCTGCCCTGAGATGTATCACTGGGTCTTTCAATAATAAGGCTATAGAAAGTGCCCGGCCCATGTTGGGCACATAGGACAGGAATAGGAAACTATGGTTGCTTTTACACATATCGATCATTGATTAGTGGAAGTTGTCATGGCTGACTCTGGGCTGTGTGCCTCCCTCTGTCTTGCAGGATGACATCACCCTTTTTCTCCCGAGGACTCATCTTGCTAGTAGGACTGTGCTGTCTGCTTCCCACAACCAAGACTAAATATGAAAAACTCTATGAAGACTCAAGCATTGATCCCTTCCAGTGCCGGAAGGTGGCTCTCACCGTCTGCAATATTTCCATCACCTTGTTCAGAGAGATGGCCCGCCTGTCAGCAAATGGAAATATCTTATTCTCCCCTATTAGAGTCATTGCTGCCATTTCAATGCTGTCCCTGGGAGCCAATGGTAACTTAAGCAAACACATCCTGGAGTCCCTAAGGTTCAACAAAACAGGCTTGCCTGAAGCTGAAATCCACAAGTGCTTCCGGTATCTGCTCCGTCCCATCCACTACTCTGAAGAGCCATCGTCACTAAAAAGTCGTAGCAGTGTGTTTATCCACCAGGGCCTGACATCAGTAGACAAATTTGTGAAAGGAGTCAAGGACCTATACCACTCTGACATCATCTCCATCAACTTTACAGACAGCAGTAGGGCCAAGACACAGATCAACAATTACGTAATGGAGAAAAGCAAAGGGGAAATAGCAAACATGGTCAAGAATATGGAGAGTGACACGTTCCTGGCTGTGGTGAACTACATTATCTGGAATGGTAAGGGTGTTACTTGGCCGAGCTGGCTCCAGGGGATCTATCCAGATAGATGCTCACATTCCAATGTTCTGTCTCCTTGGAATCTCAAAATGTAGGAGGGTAGGATGCATGCATATAACTTCTTCAGTCTTTCACCATCAAACAGCACAACGATTTCCAGCAGTCAATAAGTTTGGAGGATGATATATTAAAGTAACCCCTAGGCTGGGCTTGACGGATCATTCTCTATTCTATAGACAAATGCTCTTTTGAAATCGGTGAAAACAAGAGAATATGTAGTGTTTTCTAAAACAAATGATAGCTCAGTATACATAGGGCAGTTTCCATAGGATATGAAACAATAAGCACTGTGGAGAGGGTCAGCTTTGGAGTCTGAAAACATTGGCTTCAAATGTGACCTCTATCATTCATTTCCTGTCTACACCGCACACGCCATTTTATCTGCTCATGGCATGACTGTCCGTTTCACAAAGGTAGCCCATTGCTCTGAGGTAATGAAAGAATTCTGTGAGGTTACACAGTGCATGGAACTTTGTGGAGCACTAAACTTATTAAATGGTTCCTCCAGGGAGGCTAAATGATAACTAATGCAAATGACCAGAGGTCCCCAAGTCACATGGGTACTCCTTTCTTTTGGACGCTCCTTGTCCTTTGTTGACCCCAAGCATGATCAGGTCCTGCTTGGAACTGGTAAGGTCAGGAGCAGCTGATCCCCAAGGAGTCTATACCCTGGGTAAGAACTAAAGGCTAAGGGTTGTTCCTCTTCGCCAGAGCTCAGTTTCCTCTGTGCAAAGTCCTGCCAGGCACAGCACTCAGAGTACAACTTCATTCCCTCCCATGATCCCTTCTTTTCCAATGAGAACATGGGTTCAGGGTCTCTGAGGGGTCTACCTGTTCTGATAACCTCAACAATAGGTTCCCAAGGCACCTACCTATTCTGATGGCCAAAATAGTCATCATCTTATATAGTATCGGGGAGGCTACCCAGACATAGGCACTGTATCTGTGGGCTCAGGAAAGGACTCAAGGTACCATAAAGGTTTGCCTTGACTACAGACTAAGCCATTGTCAACAAAGGACAAGGAGCCTCCAAAAGAAAGGAGTACCCATGTGACTTGGGGACCTCTGGTCATTTGCATTAGTTATCATTTAGCATCCCTGGAGGAACCATTTAATAAACATAACATTTTTATTTAACATTTAAATAAAATAAAAATATTTAATACTGAAATAAAATATTAAAGCTTTTTCCAAGGTGCTTTACCTTTGGAATCTACCAGAATATAACCAGATTCTACACCTATTCCAAGTTCAAATGACTCTCACAAAGCTCTTGTGCCATATTATATCCACTCTTATTCTATTTTTAGCTCATGATACTGGGGCTCCAAGAGGAGGCTCCAGGCTCCTTTCTTCTGATATACTCACAGACCTAGGCCCACCCCTGTCTGACAGCCTTCTTCATCCTCTCCAGCCAAAATTTTCAACAACTCTGGCTGCCGGTCCGTCAAAATGAAGGACTACCACTTAGGACACGGAATGACAATCAAGGTACCAATGATCCATACGGTGGGCATGAATTACTTGTTCCGAGTCGAGGATTTGTCTAGCATGGTGCTGTCCTTTACTCTGCTGGATGTCAACATCACAACCTACTTCATCCTACCTGATATAGGGAAGATGCAGAAAGTGGAAAAGAGTCTGACCTACCCACACTTCCGCCGGATGAGACGACAATTGTCACTAAGGTGATCCCCAGCCCCAAGAACCACCCAGAGGCACCCAACCTCTGTTCATTAAATAACAAAGGCCCTGGAAGACTGGCCAGAAGCTGGGGCCACAGTCGCTTAGAGCTTCCAAACAGACTGTGTTCATTTCTGTAACGCAGGCCAGGTTCATTGACAAAAGCAGTGCTCAATATAAAGAGGTAAACATGGTGCCCTTGGGGGGAATCACACCCCATATGGACATACTCCATTCCAGAGATGCAGAGGCCACAGTTGTAGTGTATATTATGACTGAGCCAAGAAGATGAAAATGACTCTCAGGCCCTGGCCACATTCAAGGTTAGAGGTCAAGGTGGACAGTCCATGAGGGTGTTTCGGTGATAGGAGAGGAACCTGTATGGAAAACCTCAGGAAAGAGAGCCCAAAGCATGACTATAAAATGCTCAATTCTTCTGACACTCTTGCATGGGGTTTATTGGGTCTCTAGAGCTATACTCCACAAATCAGTGCTTCTGGTGCTCTGCAAACAAACCTGGGCCTTGCTACCTATTGCATGACATGGGCTACATGAAACCCAGGGTCCCTCAGGCAGGCCTGCATGAACTATAGCCCTCACCAGTAAGCAGTTGTACTCAGCTGCGGCAATTCCCACTCTCTTAAGAGTCATGTCTTGGGGGAATATCTGGCTGAGTAAGAGGGGTGGCCAAAAGTGCAGGGATTTGGTTCCATGTGAATACCCTGAGTCTGCCTGAAGGACTTCTCTGAGGGGATAGCATTTTAGGGACTACCAGGAGAAAGGTATTGGTTTTTCCACACTAAAGCAAAGCTTCCTTTTCTACACAGCCAGATGTCTGATTTAGATACACCAGAACTGTCATTGTCTGAGACCCATGACTTGGAATCAGTGATGAGCTTACTAGGAATCACCTATGTTTTCAACAATGATGCCAACAGCTCAGTGGCCATGAATGACACAGTTTGGAAGTCCTTCAAGGTAAGGTCACCTCACAGTGACATTCCTGTGTCTGTTTGAGTCAAACAGGGTAAAGGTGGAACCAGGGTAAGGATAGCTAGCAGAAAGGGTACGGGCCAAGGCAAGACTGCGCTCCTCCAGAGGAACCATTGAGATTTATCTAGATGGGGACTAAGGTCAAAGCTGAAAGAGGAAGATACTTGTGTTTCAGATAACAAAGTAGCTCTCCTGAACAGCCTCCCTGAACCTCAGTCTCACAGTTGCCCCAGCCATCTGAGACCTTGGAGTTCGATTTGCCTATATTCATACCGAGTGGATTGGGCTCACTGACCTAGGACATTATCCTAGAATTTTTCCACGTGTGGCATTTAGAGCAATTCAAGAGTCCAAAGTATTATTGAGTTTTCCAAACATACCACTGGTTCAGGGAAACTAAAGGTGGTTCAGGATGGACATGCTTGGTGTCTGGACACTCAAGGTCACCTTCAGAAACCCTCTCCCCCAGAGAGTTCATAGCTACAACTGGAAAGGGGACCCTTGGGCAAAGGACATGAAATACCAACAGCCCTCCCACTGTAACACTGTGGGCTGTATCTAAGGCTGTGAGATGGAGTCAGGAAAGGAACATGAAAGGGAATGGACCAAAGTAGGCAAAGGCTAGAGATAGAGGGAGGGAAAGGGGCTTTGGGTCACCACCATGGAGCAGGCTGAGGGCTGGGCAGAACCATAAAGGGTGAACACAAGTCATCGGAGGGTCTTCCTGTTTAAGCTCCCCATGTGATCTTACCCTAGGCCAGAGCAGACATTGCCTGCTTCTGACAGGTTTCTGCTTCTCTCCCTACAGGTGGTGAGCAAGGCCGTGCTGACCATGGATGAAAAGGGGTCAAGGCTTGGTACAAACTCGTGCTTTAAAAATGACGGATCGGTTGATGTAACTCGTGTTCAGTTCAACAGACCTTTCCTAATCTTCATCCAGGATCAGACAAATGATGCCCCTCTCTTTTTAGGCAGAGTGGTAAATCCCAAAAACTACCCTTGAAAATCAGCCTCTCTCCCGAGAGCCATGTCCCCTTCTGGATAACATTAAACACGGGGTAGTTTCACCCATGCCTGACTGCAACCAGAAAATCCTCTCCTTGTGGTGTCTATGTCTTCCTCTGTCCCCTGAGGTGTGTAGGGGGTCTCCTGCATCTGTGTTTAGGAGATCCCCATGATGTCCCATCTCCAGCACTGAAGGGAGAGAGCCCTGTCCCCTTCTGGTTGTACCGTGTCATCTCTCTGAGCCTGGCCTCTCCATCTCACCAGGACTTTCCTGAGAATGGCTAGAGAAGACATTTGGTAGAACTCTTTCTCCTCAGGGCTGGAGCAGGACCCCAGCCTCTATCACTGTCATTCCTTCCCTCCCAGAGGGGACTCATAAATCCTCTAGTAAACAGAGAGGACTCTGGGTGATTTCCCTCTAGCTTCTCCTGCCAATCAGGCAACTGGACACAAAGCCACTTACTTTATTCCTGATGTCCTCGCTGACTGTGAAGCCATGCTATATGAATGGCTCTAAAAGGTCATAAGGATAGATACCTACATGAGAAGGACACCTTTCCTTCCCCTAGGTCCCCCTGAGATCTTCCTGATGTGGTATGCACCTGCCCCTACCAGGCTCTCGGTGTAGTATTCCAAGGATCAATACAAATCTAGTGCCTCGTAATAGACGTCAGGATTCACCCTTGTCACCATGGCCAGGCAGTCTTCCCCATCTTCCTCAGCCCTTGTTATGCCCAGGTCTCAGGAACCCCAGAAGAACTCTAAGAATTGCCAGTCCGATGCAATGGAAAGAAAGAGCCTTTATTCGAGTCAGACCTGGATCACAAACCTTTCCCACTGCGTAGGTTAGGAATGCGGGGTTTGGATATTTTATAAGTGCATATGCATAAGCAGGGATCCCGTGGGCTTTAGGGTTACATGACAGGGGAGGTGACAAGAGGAAGCCATCCTTCAAACCTGTTATCATTTGTTCAGACTGCGGGGTGGAATCGTGCAGCTGGGAGGGGGGACTCTTCTGACCTGGGAAGTAACTTGAATAGTAAGATTGTTACATTTTAGATATTAAAACAAGTCATAGTTGTGTGATTTCCCAGGACTAAGTAATTAACACACATCAAGTATTTCTCTAAAAACGACACTTCCCCTTATACTAATGCCCTGGTGCCTCCAACCTCCTCCAACTCCATCAAAGTTCAGACCATCGTAATGTCTGCACTGACTCTAGACTGAAGGGTGTCAGGACCTGGGTTTTAGTTGAGTGACACACACTGGATGTGTGACCTCAGAGCCTCCATATTCCTCTTGGGGATGATAAAATCTATTTTGATTTAGTACGTTCCCTTTTTCCATCTCAGTAGCCTATGTGCCACTGGGAGGGATAGTGTCCTTCTGGTGAGGGTATTCACTGGGAATCAGACCCACCCTCCCCCAAGGAGGTACTATAGAACATTCTTTCCCTGAATATCCATAGTAGCGCTTCACAGGTCTGGTGAGAAATGAGGCACCATTCTCCTCGTTAGTAAACTGAAGCCAAGCAAGCCAAATTGACCTGTCATTTGCCCATGGTTATGGGGCTGCTCACCTAGATAGACATAAGGAGAAGCTAGTAACTAGGGTTTTATGGTGGGCTAAAGCTTGGCACTTTCCCAAACTTTATGTCATGCTGAGCATTGTTTCAGAGCACTTCATGCTGGAGCACTCTGGCCTTGAGCTGAGAACAGGATGCTTCCCTGATCCTCGCAGCTGTCACTGGCAGCCAGGAATAAGTCACTGTCCTCGACATTCAATGTGAGTCCAGAGCAAGGTCACTGGGTGATAGTCTGCATTATTTGAACAGCTTTTCCTTCTGTGTCAGAACTGGGGCTCTGGGGAGAGAGTCGGTGTGTTCCCTGTTGTGTTTGTGTGACCTCCAATGACAGAGGCCTCCATGTTGGGATGTATGTGCTTGTGTGTTCCTATAGGCTTATCTGTATGTGCGCTCTCTCTCTCTCTCTCTCTCTCTCTCTCTCTCTCTGTGTGTGTGTGTGTGTGTGTGTGTGTGTGTTTCTGTCATTGTCAGTCTTTGTGTATCCCTGTATCTGTGTTAGAGTGCATGCGTCTGTCCGGGAGGCAGATACATGGAGCAGGTGGGCATGGCAGGATGAAGAGCCTTCACTCTCTCCTCCCTCAAGGCAAAGCTCCCCTTCCCAGGAATGGACACCACTGGTCTTTTTCTCAGCCACACCAAGGACTCCTTCTGTGGCATTAGGTACTTGACCCATCTCTTCTCTGTTACCAAACAATCAGACTACAGGGCACCTGTGCCAGGCCCCTCTGTGAGACCTCCCAGGGCAGGAGTGGAAGCGCATGCAGTGACTGTGGGCAGCTAGTTCTGACTGAAAACACCATGGCTCAGGCACTGCCATAGGCCCCTGACATCTGCAAACTGCTTGCTCTAGTCTCAGCTGCTCCTTATGGTGGACTCGGGAAGCCACAGAACCCTCTCCCTTCGTTGATTCCAAGACTTCTAGCTACTTCTACTGGACCAGACCTAGAGGACAGCTAGGCCTCACAGCAGCACACAGCCAGGCTCACAAGCTGTCTTAGGCTTTCCTCCACTAACAGTCCCCTGGGCACACAAGCACTGAATGCTCCTTTTCCCACTCAATTCATCATTCCCCAGAGCTTCAGCAAGAGGGACAGTTGGTGCTGCACATCCAGCCCTGTATCTTCTGCTGGCCTTGGGAATCCTTATTAGTACATCTTTTCCTAGCCTTTTCCTTAGCCCACAGGGAGTTGGGGAAGTTGCCAGCCATCCACCTGGTTTAGCACACTTTGTAAAGAGGGACTCTGAGGCACCCAGCTTCAGTTGTGACAGAGACAGAGAAGGAACATAGCCTTCGTCTGAGCTCCCAGCACATAGTGGGCCTACAGGTGAGTGATGGGTGCTGACCTCATGACCAGCTCCAACTTACAGCACCTTTCCAGACCTAGGCTGACCCTGGGCCTCCTGATCCCTGGTCTCTGTTGGCAGAGGATCTGGGGCACACAGGGCACCTGCTTCTCTTGTACTTACCTCACCTGTCTCCTGAGCAATTCCTAAGAATCTAAACCCAGCCACATACCCACACCTTGACTGGGATTGAATGAGCCCTAACCCATCCGTCAGTACTGGCTGATAAAACACACACACACACACACACACACACACACACATACACACAGTTCCCAAAACTGCTCCTGGCAACAGTCCAAGATCCTCTCACTCCTTTGCTTTCTGATCTCATCCTCTTGTCCCAGGGACCCTTTGATCTCCTGCTGGAAACTCCAGACTTTCCTCAGATAACCTGGCTGCCCCTGTGCCCACCTCTTCACTCTTTCTTATGTGGGTCCATGACCCCATTCTTCACCTTTGGTGCCTTCCTGGTTCCCTGGCCTGTTTCTACTGCTGCGTATCTCCCCTCACCTTAGATATTTCCAGAGTATCAGACATGAAAGGCAGCCATGGGCAAAAGGACCCATCTGGAGGTGAGCTAGGACACGTAACAGAGTCTTTAGAGATTCATTGTAGCAAGACAGTCAGAGAAGACACTGGAAGTGCCAGATTAAGATCAGAGAGCTGAACAATGAGGCCGGTAAGGGAGCACCTCAAGAAGAGGCACAGACAGCTCAGGTGGTAAGGAATAACCTTCAAGGCAGACATGGAAACACAGAAAATATAAATGTGGTACCAAGTAGACACACCCTTTCTGAATAAGACTATTCCTAGAACTCATCAAGAGAATTGCTGCTTGACATTACAAAGCATAAAGAGTATACGGGGGGTTGGTGCTGATCATCATGACAGAATATATATGCATATATATGTCCCAAACATAGCAGCGCCTGACAGAGGCTGAACAGAGTGGACAGACTGATGGCTATTCCCTCTGTCGACATAGTAGGACAACAATCAATAATCAACCAGCAATCAGGTAGATGATCAGTAAGGGAGCTAAGATTCAGAAGCCATCGAGAACATTCTACCAACAGCATCGCACACATGGCCTATGGACTGCTTCCCAAGTCTGTAGACACTAGGAACGTGGAACGGGGCCATGAGAGGGAAACAGAAGCTTTAAGGGAGAGAAGGGGTGCAGGTGAGAGCACCCACATGGCATGAGAGTGAACTGGGAAAAGCTGGAGGGAGGAGGGTTTAGAGTCTGAAAAGGAGGAAGAAGAGCAGTTGGGGAGAGAGCATCAACCAACACATGAGAGGTATGAAGGGGTCTCACGGAGACCTGCTACACTGTGGGCTATAAAAAATAGTATACTACATTTCACAGTAAAATATGTGAGATTCAAATATAAATAAAGAAAAGTGAAATGTCATAAACAAACAGTGAACTGAAAATCTGGATCGCATGTTGTTTTAAAGATTTCTTTCAAACATTTTTATCAGGAAACAATAAGCCTTGAGGAGAAAACCCAGCAAATGATAGATAGAAGAAAGCAAACTTTTAAAAAAAATGAAAAGAAAGAAAGAAAGAAACAGAGATGGCCAGATGTTTCTTCTGTGAGCACACATGCTAATTCACCTGACAACTGTTAACTAAGCATGTATTATGTGCCGGGCACCTGGTGTGCCACTGGAAACAAGACAGAAAAAAACCCAAATGAGGACTTGGCCTGCAGGACCTAACTTCATCAGGTTACTAGGAGAGGTTCCTTGGTCAGGGTCAGGTAGTTTTGGATTAATCTTCACTGAAGGGCTTCTCAGGGCCTTTAACATATTCCCACCCAAGTGGTGTGTGGGTGGCAGTGAGCAGTGGAGTTGGATGGAGGCAAAACTAAAGGTAGTAGACCCCAGGCCTCCCCCCACCTTACACATGATTCTTCTGCCTGTGTACGTGTTTCCTGTGCTCAGAGATACTGACACAAATGGCTTCAGAAGCCCTATGCCCCCAACACTCACATCCTGCATGGAAAGACACTGATGTGCTACGACACCAGCTGGCATGCTTGGTTCAAAGTGACATCATCACAGCAGGTGGTGACACTCTACTGCCCAGGACTGATGTCCCCCATCCTGGGCATTACAGGGAGGGCAACTGAAGTCCAAGACATATGGGAATGGTGAGACCATCCATGGAGCTAGTGGCCTGGCCCTCTGTTGCACAACCTCACATCACCTTGAGTCTGTTAATATTAACCTACACTCCAGGCTAGGGAAGCACCGACAGGACCCAGTCTCTACCCTCATATGGTTGTTTTGTCTGCCTTGTTGGCTAAATCACCTCACTTTCTTTTTTTATTTTCCACAATAATCCTGCTCAATCCTCCACAAACACACAGGCTTTTATTTGGGGGATGGAACAAGGGACTTCAGCGTGCAAGGCTACTTCTCTCCCCCTGAGCTGCATCCCCCATCCAATACATGGCTTTAATCTCTCTTTACATGGAGGAGATGGACGAGGACTAGAAAAGTTAGTGAGAGCAAAGCTCCCGAGGAAAGGGCAAGAGTTGTCAGCCCCAGGGTTGCCCTAAAGAACCATATTTAATAGAACCACTTTAAAAACTCTACCATCAAAACTGCTTCTAAAGGGCTAGTTCTTCCCAGCGGGCATCCGCTATGTTTGGACATGTTTTGAGGCTGATTGCTAGTCGATGACCCCGGAAATTAGGCTGGTTAAATTAATCAAGTCAACCAAGTTGTCATCCATTGAGCTTCTCATTCTAAATTACACGTTTAACTCGCACATCTTTGTGCTGTGTATATGTCAGTCCAGGGTTACACACTGTGGACACTGTGAGATCCAAAAAGGTTCCTAAATGAGTTTGAATTGCCAGCATTGTTGTGATGAGAGACAAGGGTTCTATAGACTTTGTGGTGTCCTGTTATTTGTTCAGAGGACTGTCCTGGTGCTCACCATGGACAGTGATACAGGTTGTGCAGCCTGCATTGGGTGGTCCATCATGTGGTTGGACTTCCTCCACATGCTTAAACATCTGAAATTTTCCATAATAATATAACATCCCTTGTTGTATTATCCATGAAGATACAGTTTCTGACAGGTGCTGATGTGGATAATTATATTTCATATGTTGACATTCTTACCTCCAGCAACACAGAACAAAGACATATTTTGGAACCAGGATCTTCCCAGAGTCAATCAAGTGAAAATGAGTGTGATGGATGCATTTTAACATAATCAGTATTGTTATAAAATTGGATGAGAAGACATGGGTGTGGGTAAGCCACTTGAACACACAGTGGACCTCACAGGCTACTGAGGGATCACCATGGATGTGAACATGAATATGACCACCTGACAGCCAAGAAGAGGTCTGGGCAGGGCTAATGAATGAATTGGGTCAACAGCATGTCTGGCCTATGGAACTGTACAATGGAATGAATTCCAGGGGGTGAGCCACCCAGTTTGTGGGTCACAATAGCAGAGTAACATAGTCTTCAGAAAAGGAGGGACCTGGAGACTAGCACACCCTGAGTAGATCTTTGTCCTTGAACTTGAGGATCCAAGTAAGGATGGCATTCAGAAGAGTCTGGGGAAAGGAGGTCCCTCTTGCAAAGTTGGGAACCTGGGAAATGAGCATATACTAACATCTGCCTTTGGAGGAATGAAGCAATAGAGGAGTGTGGTCCTCTGGGATCTGAAGGAAATTCACATCCAGGACTGAGGCAATCAGCATGGAGTTATTATCATGACTGACTCTGGGCACCCAATGGTATTACCCAAGAAGAAGCATTTTAGCTTAGAGTCCATTCCTTGAGCTAGCCGCTCGTGAGCTGTGTCTTATTGGGTAGTACACTTGAACTCCTCTTTGCCTTTCACAAAGGCAGGGTGCTCACAATTCCTTCTAGGGTTTGAGGCTGGTTTGAAAATATGGTGCCACACCTAAAGCTCCAAGCATGCAGTAGGTACTCAAGCAGTAGGGGCAATCACCCTGAGACAGCATTGAGACCAGCCACGTGAGGGTCAGGAAACCGGCTCAAAGGCTTGTTTGTTCCATCAACAGAGGCAGGTGAAGGTCAGAGGTATGTGGGTGTGCATGTGTAGAGATCAGAATCAATACTCAGTTGTTATCAGGTGTTTATTCCCATTGGACAGGCTGAGAATTGGTTACGGCTTCCCACCAGTGCCCAGAGAAGGCATGGTAGAGCAGAGAGGAATTTATGGTGTGGAGCATAAAACACATAAAATGAGATTTATTAAATAATTCTCCCTTCAACTCCAGTGGGGTAGCCTTGGAAAGGTTCGAGCTCTTCCAACCTATACTTTCTCATCTCTGTGACAAGAGCTCTCTCTGGCCTCTGTGAATGGCAAGCACTGGTCTATATGCCAGTCCTTCTGCCCTCCTGCCCATAGCAGACATCACTAATCACCATGGCTCTATTTCTTCTCTGTTCAAACAGATCCAAAAACCCCTACTACAATAATCCTCCAGGATGTACTGCACAGGACCCAAGATGGTGACCAAGGTGGAAACAGCTTACCCAGTTTTCCTTTTGATCGCTAAGGTGCCTTCAAGGCATTGATTGTCTGAGCCTATTTGTCTTTCTTTACTAGAAATTGACTCATTGTGCATCTTCAAAGGTCTCTCTCTCTCTCTCTCTCTCTCTCTCTCTGTGTGTGTGTGTGTGTGTGTGTGTCTGTGTGTGTTTGTGTGTGTGTTACAGTTATGTGGTTACATGCAGATGTGTACCTGGCAATGTGGAGCCCAGAGGTTGACACCAGGTGTCTTCCTATATCACACTGCACCTTATCTATTGATACCAATTCTATGACTGAACCTGAACTTGAGATTTTTATGTGGGCTAGCTAGCCGGTAAGCTCCAGGAATCTATCTGCTCTCTGCCTTCAGCAAGTACTGGGGTTACAGGTGTGTCTTACAACACCCAGTTGGGCATGGGTACTGGGAATCTAAACTCATGGCATCACACTTGCATGGCAAACATTTTACTGACTAAGCACTACCCTACCCCTCTCCCAAGGTTTTCCTGTGCTGAATATTTAGCCTTTTTAGTAGGTGGCATCTTTCATCAAGATTTGCCCTAATGCACCATCCCTCTCTTCCAACTTCTTTTCCAACTCTCTTCCATATCTTTTGTTCCCTATGGGACCATAGTCCCACACCTTAGCCTACCCCACCTCCCTGCCTCTTTTATGGCTCCTGTATATCTGGACTAGATGAATAGGACTACCAGCCCACCAGACTCACAGATGAGTTGTGTCTCCAGAGTCATTTGTTAATGGTACAAACATCATTCAAGAGCTATGGGGTCTAAAGACGAGTGCTTTAGAGAACAAATAGGGCAAGATAAGTTAGGACAGAGCTCCTAAGACTGAAATCTGATGGCTTCAAAAGAAGTAGGAGCGGGACCAGACTTGTAGGTGTGGACATAGATTCCTTTCTACATGGTATCACTAGCTGCCTGAGGACACTGACAACAAGAAAGGTATGTGAGGAACTGAGCCAAGGCCATGAATGTATTCTTTAATCCTCGAATCAGTTTTATTATTAAGCTAACCTACCTCAGGCATTTCATTTTGATAATGAAGAGGTGATTGCACAGAATCTAGGAGTAGGATTTGTACAGATGATTGCACATGCCCTCTGCTCACCCCACAACCATGGTTGGTGGGTCACAGTGCTCTCCCACAAAGAGACAGAGTCCCAAATGCATTTTCCAGATGAGAACAACTGCCCATTTCATCCTTAGGAAATAAAGCCAAAGAAACCCCAGGGCAAATTATTCAACTGAGGAAAGGACTGGATGTGTGTGGGATTGTCTGTGTGGAGATCTCAGATCTAAGCTGGTGATTATGAAGATGTTTGGCACTCAAGAATTTCACCAGCCCTCTGTGTTCTCTTCCTCCCTCGGCCTTTGAGGTAACCCAAAATGTACTGGTTCCCACGAAGTTGTTCACTAGAGCAGAGAGGACATGAATCTTGGGGCCGTGTGGCCCACTTTGGCCCGCCTCCCTCATTTTCTATGTGTTGTTCTCTTTGAAGAAGTCACTCTAACTTTTCTGGGCTTACCTGCAAGATATGACTACTGCCTTTTGTGGGGAATCCACAAAGGAACACCCTAGTAGACAAATGAGTCAGAGCACTGCTTGTGCTTCTATGTAGAGGGGAAAGTATTGCTCATCCCTGGAGACACTCCGCCTTTACCTACACATTCTTCTCTCTCTCTCTCTCTCTCTCTCTCTCTCTCTCTCTCTCTCTCTCCCCCCATCCTTCCCTCCCTCCCTCTCTCTCCCCTCTCTCTTTCTCTCTCTCTCTCCCCTCCAAACCATACCCCCAGTAGCCTCAGAAACCCACCTGCAAAGAGTTACACATACTCTCTCTCAACAATAGTAGAAGCTTCTCTGCCCCTAACAACAATAAAGTTCTATTCAAGGACAAGTTCTATTCAAGTTGCTAGTCGGGTGTGCTGGAGTAGGAAGAATAGAAAGGCTGATCTGGCTTCAACTGGGTTTTGGTACCAGTGCAAACTGTCCTTGAAGTGAACTTTTACTATATTCGCCATCTTATGCATATGCATAATTTGGCATGCATACAATTTGAACCTGATGCGTATGGGAAGAAACATAAGCAGTAAGAAAAAAGAAACATATGACCTAATCCATCAGTCAAAATAAAAAGCCATCAAACTACACCCCTAAGTAATCAGCCCTGCCCTCCTTTACACCCCATAAATAGAGATGCCAGGCTACAGCCTGGGGGCCTTGAGTACTCCTCTTGTGGTCCACTGTCAAACTTAACTCCATACTTCTCTATAATCTGTACTAAGGCTGCCAGGAGCCTCCCAGCCCAGAGAAGGTAGTGGTGGAGTCACAGAGTAAGACCCTGGTGATGGCTTTAAAGTCTGAGGCTTTCTAGCTCTCTAATTGTCCTGAAAATGTTGATGGTAACTTCTAAAAAGCAAGAATCTTTCTTGCTCTTTCTGAGGGTGAAAGGCTGCTGGCTTAGGTGATTAACAACGCATGCAGCCTGACAGGGGAGGATTAAGCAACGTGGCCTTTGTTCTATCTCAGCAGGAACTGCTGAGCTCTTTCAGCCTGTGAGTCAGAAGTCACTGGGTGAAAATGGGACACTTAGAAAAGTGCTTATAGTTGATTACTAAGTTGTAAAAAGTTTTCTAGGAAAGCTATCTAAGAGGGAAAAGCAGAAAGATTCTAAGTGGAGAAGGGAAACATTCTTCTAAGAGGGGAAAGGCAAAAATTCTACTCTACCTTGGGGAAGGGGAAACATTTCTACTCTAATTCTTCTTCCTCTCTTTGTCCTCAGTACTTACACATCCTTCAGAATACATGATCACATGTTAGAAAGTTCATCACAAGCTCGCACAAAAATCAAACCATAAATTGAAATAGAAGTTTATATCAGAGAATTTTTACATGCATATCCATTAGGAGTAATTATCTAGTTAAATATTTATCACCTGTCTGAGCTCTACAGGCTCACAGAAAGTTTAAAACCATAACTAAGTTATTTGTGAAGTTTTGTGTAGATAAACCCAGTCAATATTTTATCTTCTGTCCTAGCACCTATAATAAATCATTAGTTCCCTTTTTATGATCTTTGGTTAATTGTTTTACAACCTCTTGGAATGTGCTCTGAGTAGGAGAAAGTCTGGTTACCATCTAAGAGCAATTAACTTGTGACGCTTGGGAGACTGGCAGAGTTCTCATTGCAGTTTTGACTATCAGAAAAGGACCTAATAACAATCTCACTATAAAAGTGCTTAATAATCACAGATATAATTTCAGAAATTCTTATAGGATCATCATTAAAACTTAAGTCATCTATTTGTCTACATAGCATCACTATAAGACAGTACATCTCCGTGGATCTGCAGAGATCTGCTCCAAAGGGGTGTGCTATTAGTTATTGATTATTATATATGTTTAATAATAGCAGGAAAAGCATATTAATAGCAGGAATCTTTCCTAAAATAGTCCCTCACAGCCTTGCTTAATGAGGGCTCACCTGTCGCAGATTATATAATAATCCGAAGCAGGCCATTTCAGGATGATCACCTGCTAGTGTATTAGCTTGCCCCATTGTGGCTCCGGACATAAGGCTTCTCTCCAGATAAAGTTATTGTGTTGTTTGAACACCTTTGTGTGCCAACTTTCAATTCTTTGGATAAGGAAACAAGAACATAGAATGTGCTGGCCAAGAGCCCATGCACAAGCAATAGATACTTCATCCAGTATAGGGTTGCACCAGTCCAGGGTCCCCACACCCTTACCACAGCCCCAGAAGGTGACACAGTGGTGAGATGTGCTCTCAAATGATAGCCACCTTACTGAAAACTGGCAGATAGGCAAACACACACACACACACACTGAACACACACACCCCTACTCCCTCCTCAATGCCTAGCCATTGTTAGATAGAAGGAAGTGCTTCAGGTGTGAGTGGATGGAAGGATGTGTGAATGGGACAGGAGAGATGTCCCAGGTTGTCTCTGTTCTTGTTTTTTGACTTGACCAATGTGTGACCCCATCCACAGCAGGAGGCCTCAGCTGCTTCTGTGCCTCCAGGTTCCCCATACACCAGTGAGCACTGCACTGGGGCTGGAAGACTTGCCCAAGATGGGTACATGCTGACCTTGTCCTGTGCCCATGACTGCCTGGACTGGCAAGCTGTGTTTTCTGTTCCCTCACTCATCTGTCCGGGGCAGCTACGGGTGAATCAGACTCACAGTGCACGTCTTGTAAGTAAAACTTACTTTCCTCTGGTCTGAGGCCTGGGCCCCAGAGCTCCCCGTTTGCCTCTGGAGATATGGTCCTCTGCATGATCAGAGACCACTGTTGGGCTCAGCTCCAAGAGTTCCTCAGCCTTGCTGGGAAGCAAATCGCAAGCAAAGGCTATTTTTCAGAGGGTCTAATTATAGAGGAATGCCTAATTCTGACCAGGGGGCAGTAAAAGATACAGCTGCATCTTTGGGACACAGACTGTCTGTGACAGGCTCTGTCACTAGTTGGCTGTGGTCCCTGAGTAGGGCACTTTACTTCCCTGACCTCCCTGGGCCCAAGATTTTGCATAGCTCTAGGATTAAACGAAGCCTTGCCTAGCTGGAGCCCTCTCAATGACTGGAAGGACAAGACTGTACTGAGGAGATTTGAGGGTAGGGGTGAAAAGAGTTGGGGTGAGAACTCAAGGAGGAGGTATTCTGAGGTGGGCCACAGAGGTGGATAACAGTGGGGAATTGTCCCAAGTTATAAGAGTAGAGAATGGCTGGGAAAAGCTGGACCCAGGGAGAAGGGTTTTCTTGGCTGCAGTAGGATGCAGGAGGGTAGATCTGCACCAACAAGGAAATGTAAAATCCATCAGCCTCTCCTCTCTGGCCAAACTCAAGGACAAGCCAGTGGATACAGAAGGGGTTGATCCAGGTCCCAAGCCTCAGACTACAAGGACAAGCAGGACAGAGAGAGGCAAAGGCGGGCGCCTGAGCAGCCACTGGCAGACAGGTTTCAGGTGAGTAGGTGTTAGACTGAACTTGTCTTGGTGTTGAACAGATATTGAGAACATATGCACACAGACCATAGGAGGTCACAGCTAAATCCCAGACTCCCATAGGTAACCGTCAGAGCTGGTCTGCTACATTCTACGGTTTGGTGGAATATCTATCCACTTCTCCCTACTCCCGTTTATACCTGCAGCCTCCAATGAGAGGGGAAGACGTTGGCAGTCAGGCTCAGATTGGTCATACTCCCAAGCTTGTGTCCAAGCTTTTGCCAGTCCCTTAGCACTCCCAGCCCTTCCCCAACCTAAGGCCTCTGCAGAGGGCCTTGTAGCTTTGTGTCTTCTGTTGAACCACAGGGCCAAACTGAGTGATCCTACTGATTTTTTTTTTTTTAATCTAGGATGGCATTCACCATCCTGTTCCTCTGGCTGTTCCTGCCTGGGCTGGTTCCCTGTTCCTGTGACCCAGAGACACCACCAACAGAGACTTCAAATGTGTCTCGAATACCAGCGATCCAAGGGGTACGGTCATTCTTCAACAACCAAAATTTTGCCTTGAGCCTGTACAAACAGCTACCACAGCCCAAAACTGGCAGGAACATCATCTTTTCTCCACTCAGTATCATTGTGCCTCTCGTGCTGCTGGCCTTCCAGCAGCCGAAGCCGGAAGCCCGACACCAGGTCCTGCAGGATCTAGGATTCAGAGTCACAGGAGCCTTAGATACTAAAGCTGCCATGCAGTATGGGGAGTTACTGAGTACCCTCCTGCATGCTGACCACTGCGGGGTCCAAACAGGAAGTTTGCTCTTTATAGACAAGACTCTAAAGCCAAAAAAGACGTTTCTCACGCTAGCCAACAGCTCCTACAACAGCGATGTCATCCTCATCTCTTTTGGGAACCATGAGTTGGCCAAAAAGCAGATAGACTTGGCCATCCGTGCCAAGACCCATGGCAAAGTTACAAGGCTCCTGAGAAATCTGAAGCCACCAACTAATTTGTTTCTGGCCAATTATAATTTCTTCAAAGGTCAGTGAACTATGAATGAAACCTTTCTGCCTCCTGCTGACTTAAGAAGACTTCCTCAAGACTCTAGCTCTTTCTGGGTATTCTCTGTTCTTTCAGCTTGGGGTGCTGTCCTTTCCTTGCCATCTCTGGATAGCTCCCTCTGGAGTCAACTCCCTAATCCTTTCCACACCTATGTCTCTCAAATCTCCTCAACTCCAGCTACTCCAGAGATTCTCTTCCTCTGGGTCCCTGTTACTGGTGTCTTCTAAGATTATCCAAAACTCAGTTTTTATAGTTATATTACAACTCATAATAGTAGCAAAATTACAGTTATAAAGTAGCAACGGAAACAATTTCACAGGTGGAGGTTAGCACACCATGAGGAACTATAGTCAAGGATTGTAACCTTAGGAAGGTTGATAACCACTGATCTAGTCCTTTGAGTCATTAGGAAGGTATTGAGCAATTCTGGGGGGTAGGTTGTAGAAATAAATGCAATACTGCTCAATACATTCCTAAGGACTCCAAGCATGTGATCAGTGGTCCTACAGCCTACCAGGCAGTGTTGCTCAATACCATCACAATAACTTAGGAAGTAGAGGGTTGAGACAGTAGGATCGGGTTAGGGTAGCAACCAGGTGGCTCTGGCAGACATGCGGATCTGACATGGAGTTGGGAGACTCCAAAGCACAGGAGGGTTGTAGACAGCTGACATGGTCCAGCTCACTAGAGGGAGAGGCTGTCAGCTTTAGCAAGAAAACAAGGGAGCACAGAAATGTCACCTCATTTAATAACTGTTGTACCTCTGACATTCACACATAACCTGGTCTCCTACCTTGTCATGGGCACCCCTCCTGTTGATACTCTAAAGAGTATAGAAAAAGAAGGCTATGTACCTTTGGTTTGGTCCATGGAGTCTGAGTGGCTTCTTGGTAGTTTGGATGGATGGCCAGGTGGCAGACTGGCTCTTTAAGAGGAGGTTCAGGTTGGATTTTGGAAACCTAGAACCCTAAAAAATGGCCAGTAGGGCCAGTAGTTGAGCTGCTGGAGGGAGCAACTTGCCCCTGAGTTCATTCCTCTTTCCTTTTAATAACAGTTTCATGACTTTCTGATTATTTTTCCCAAGACAGTGGGCTGCTTTATGCAGAAGGGAAGGTTTGCCATACCCAGTCAGGATTACAAGGCAAGAAAGTCATCTTTCTCATCTTCCCCAGCTCCTCTAGCCCCAACTGGAGCTCTGAGATCCAGTGTTCCCACAGCCCTGTGGGCCAGCCCAGAGAGTCTTTAAGAGCTCACCACCAGAGTCCATGCCAAAACCTTAGCTGTAGGGAAAGAAGCCATAAAAGGAGCCCAGGGGAGGCTGGGCTGTAGAACCTCTTGGGCTCATGTCCAAAGGATTGCAGTCCAGCTGTTCCTGCAGATGTCAGGGGAAAGAACATGCTCTGACTTGGTAGAGTTGCACAATGTTGAAACAGCTCTCTAACAGCTGCTGAGTGATTGCTGCGTGAAAGGAATGTACGCAGGGCTTTGCTTCAAGCACCCCACTGGTGCTCAGGGGTGTGCTTCAGAGACCTAGTACTCCTACCATTGACCCGGGAACTGGTGGACTCCTGCCCTCTTTGGCCTCACCTCTCATGCGCTCTTCCCTTCCCATTCCAGCTGCTCATCTTCCCCATGTTCCTAAGTCAATGCCTTCCCACCACTGGGCTGCTTCATGTCTCATCTTATTCTCTTAGGAAAGTTCCTCCCCCAACTGTTCTATGACTTGACTGATGTATGCTTAAGTCTTTAATTGGCACTACTTTCTAGGTTGTTGTTGTGTGTGTATGTAACTGTCTCTTCTGTTTGATCTCTCTCCCTGCTCAGTATCCCCTGATAGCTCATTGGCTTTCTTATCAATCATGTTGTTTATATTACCGGCATAAGATCTGTGTGGACAGGGATCCCACACTTGTGCCTTTGTGACTTGCCACAAGGAACATTCCTGGCATGTATAGGCCTCAGAGCCTACCTGATAGACAAAGTATGATGTGCCCTAGATGTTGCTGCCCCCTCTGATTCCTGTGTACTTTCTTATCAGGGAAATGGAAACATTCCTTTAACCCGAAGTACACAGGGATGAGGTACTTCTCGTTAGGTCATGGGACCAATACCCTGGTACCAATGATGCAGAGGATAGGCTGGTTCCAGCTGCAGTATTTCTCCCAGATGCACAGCTATGTCCTCCAGCTGCCGTTCACCTGCAGAATCTCAGGGGTCTTCTTTCTTCCCAATGATGGAAAACTTAAGGAATGTGAAAAGGCACTGTTGGAGCAGAGTTTTGACACGTGGATTCAACCCCTTCCACTGAAGTAAGAACCCAACTATTTTGACTCCCTCCCTCCCTCCCCCCAGTGCTACTAGACCTTTTCCATGGCCACTGTGGCTCTGATTTTAAGGTAAGGAGCCTTCAAGTATTTGGGGCATGACACAGGATCGGGTACTTGGTCACACAAAAATGGTCAGACAGGATTCAGCAATCCACACCTTCCAAAGTTGGGAGAAATACACAAAATCACAGTCATCACCAGCATCACCACAGTATAGGCCAACTGTGTCATTGTGTGAGAGGTTTACTATGGAGTTACAATAGTGGATGAGGGAATGGGAAGATGGTTCAGTTGGCCAAGGGCTTGCCTTGCACGTATGAGAACCAGAGCTGAATCCTGAAAACCCATGTACAAAAAAATCTGGCAATCCTAGCACCAAGGCAAGCTGACAGAGTCATCTTTTCAATCTCAGTTGAGGCTCCTCTTCCTAGACGTCTTCCTTAGCTGTTTCAAGCAGAAAAACCAAACCACCAAAAAAACACTAACCAACACACATCACACACTGAGTTTCAGACTGGTGAGAGACTTGTCTCAAGAAAAAACGAAAGGTTGGAAAGAACAACACTACTGTTGTCTTTCTTTGACCTCCTCATATATGTACACACATGAGCAACTACACTCACCCACAGAAGGGACAGATCACTGTGTCACTAAGAAGGCTATGAACAGACCACAATACTATGCAACTGGTGTTTAGATACTTACTTATGATGGGTGGCCACTTATGATGGGTGACCTGTTGGTGACCCTGCTAAGAAGCAGAAGCCAGCCTCTTTACTGGCTGCCTTGTGCAGAGGGTAGCACAGGAAAGCTTGGCTTTCTAGCCATTTGCCTTCCTCTGTCCTGGTCTAACAACAGTTTGCCTAACATCTCTGGAACTGAAGCTCTCAACCTTCCTTATGGCTCTTGAATGCAGTTCCTCATGTTGTGGTGACCTCCCAACCATAAAATTATTTTTGTTGCTACTTCATAACTGTAATTTTGCTCCTGTTGGGAATCTTAATGTAAATAACTGTGCTTTCTGATAGTCTCAGGGAAGCCCTGTGAAAGGGTCATTCAACACCCAAAGGGGTCACAGGTTGAGAACCACTGCCCTTATGTATCTAATGCTTTTGCTACACAAAGTCTAGCCTGTGACAGCATCTTTTGCTTCATCTGAATGTTTGTGGAAAGCTTGAATTCTTGGGTGCACTTCAAGCCCTGCAGGTTCCAGGGCAGTTGTGTTTGTGTTAAAGGCTGAGAAGCCCTGACCCAGGCAAGTGTCACTGAAGCACAGACAGAAATTCAATTGCAGCCTGTCTATGAGGAGTAGCAGGACCACTCAGGGGCTGGCAGGGTTTAAAACAGTGCACCTTTGTGTCCCATCCACTAACCTATGAAGTGAAGAATATAACTCAGATCTGCACCACCTCAGAAGGCACTGGGTGGGAACTTTCAGAGTTTGAAATCTAGGTCTATTTTATTACACATTTAAACACAGAAAAATGTTAGGGAGAGTTTTCCACATGACAATAACAAGAAGGCTTTAGGTATGGCCAGAAAGAAACTCTACAGCAAAATAACAAAGCACCTGTGACCTTTACAATAAGGCCTTCTAGGGAGCAAAGATTGGTAACCAGTGCAAGGAGAGATTCTGTTGATGGAGGATGAAAAGTCCATGGGACACACCTTTCATAAGGATGGCTTCGACTGACTGACAGATAAAGCTCATGATTAGGGCCTAAGCACTGCTTGGGATTTGGGAGGATTCGGGAAGGCTGGCTGTGCTTCCTAAAGCTTGCAACAAACTCATAGTCTCTTAGATGTCCCCATCTCAGAGTTTAGAGAAAGCTCACTGATCATTTCCCAGGGTTGCCAAGGGGAAGCAAATTGCCTTGAGGAGTCCCTGGCACAGCCTGCCTGTGGCAGGTGTGCAGTAAACACAGCTGCTCTTGTTTGTGTGCTGGGAGTGCACTGGCTGGGGTGGATTACAAGACAACGGGATTTCAACTCTGTTTTCTTCTTCCATTTCCCTGAGCAGAAAGAGGTGGCTGTTTTTCCCTAAATTCTCCATACCCGTTGCTCTTCAGCTGGAAAGGTTCAGGCATGTTAACAGTAACCTTAAACTGTTCAACGAACACATGGACCTCTCAGGAATCACTCTGCAAAAAGCACCCTTGAGGGTCACCACGGTAGGTGAACGCCCTGTGGCCGGGCTCCTTATGCCTGAGGCTTCATGTGATTTCCCTTTCCGAACTTGTTCAGAGAGCAACAGTGAGAACTCATGGTGTTCTCTGAGGTTGAACAAGGAAATGGTGACTCTCAACACCAGGCACATCTTGAGCTGGCTGTCCCTCAGAGGTGGCTAATTTGGGGAAATAAACAGTTGGATCCTCGGCCTTATTATCTGGTGAGGGGGAGACAGGAGCTTGGATGCACCAATGCTGGGTGTGTGGATGTAATCTGATCCCCTGGGGACAGGAAGGAACCCTAATGGTCACTAGAGAGTGGAGTCATATAGTTTGCATCATCCCTGTGTTCCACTACCCACTGCAGAGGTTAAGAATTTAGCTACAACAGAATGTGGGGTGGAGTCAATGAATAGGGTAAGGACCACAGGAGCAACACAGCACAGTTGAGGCTATATAGCCCTCGGCTCCCTGAAACCCAGGCAGCCTCTTTGCCAGGAGCACAGCGAGGAGATGAAGAGAGTCACTGCGTGCTGCCAGAGGTGGAGTGAGGGGAATTTATGGAGGATGCAGACATTGTGGAGAACAAGCCCTGGTGTCCTGGAACACACAAGGATGCAGAAATGAGCCTCCTTCATTCTGCAACATCATCTGCCTTCCTCTAGCAGGATGGCATGGCACAAGGCTTGTATTCTGGGCATCCTCCGCCCAGTGCAGAGAGAGTCAGTGTAACATGCTGGAGGTGGGGTTAGCAAGAGCTACCGCTCCCTCAACACTGTGAACTTTGGTCTCCAAAGGCAGTACACAGGGTGGAGCTGACTGTGGATGAGGATGGAGAGGAGGAGGATGTCTCCAACATCAATTTCTACCCTGAGCCAAGCCTTGCTACCCTCCACTTCAATAGATCCTTCCTACTACTAATTCTGGATGAGGCCAGCAACAGCCTTCTCTTCATGGGGAGAGTAGTGAATCCCACTAGAGTCAACATATCGGATATTGTACACAGTCCCTGAATTGTGATTTTTTCCCCTCATTACCTGAGTTGTAGCAGAGTTATATTCTTTTGAAGTTTGGCTCAATAAAACAAACAGCAAGTGAGACTTTATGAGAGGTGTTCTTGGACCATGGGGCAGGTTGTCTTCCTAGAGGGACATGGAGATTCTGTTACGATCAACCTGGAAGCGTGAGCTCCGGACTATCTGTGCTTGGCTGTCCAGCTGGCCCAGTGGCTCACAAGGGTGTCAGCTAAGCTTCTATCTTCTTGACCTGGGCCTGAGAAGGAAAACATATGGGGAATTTCCCTGGGTCTCTTTGAGGAAAGAAGTTGCTGAAATTTCAGTTGGATCAAGGACATCTTCACAGAGCCATCAGCTCTGCTCTCACACAGGACTCTCCATGCTCTTTCCAGAAGGAAACCGTCCTCCATGAGGGTAAATGTCTTCATACAAATCACTAGAGTCAGTATCCACTGAGCACCCAACTGTGTACAAAGCACAGTCATAAAACTGAGAGATCAAGACAGAGGAATATCTCCAATTTCCAGAGCCCCATTCCAACAGCACAAGATATGACACCATTCCGCAGTTATCATGGCTGTGTGGGCATGTGTTAACACTAACACACCTTCTTGATCTACCCACAGGATTCATGTTCTTACTGTCAGGTATCTACACTCCTCTCCCCCCAAACAGTACTAATAAGCTATAGTGAACAAGTTGCTCAAATAGATGGGAACTCATAGGGACTCGGTCTGTGCCCTCAGTCACCCAAAGTCTCACATCAGCTGCTGCCTCTACGAAGTCTCCCAGATTCCTGGCTCCAGCTGCAGGGGATCTCAGTAGCTGAGCTTCTAATATTCCAGATCATTCCATTTGTATGCAACTCCAGCAACACTTCCGCCCCACCACGGCACACACAGAGTCTTACGGCTTGACTTCCGTCTTCCAGCAGGTCACCTTTGTTAAGATTAATGTTCATGAAGATCAGTTCCATCACAGCCTGTTTGTTCTTAACCCTGTGCAAAAACATCCAACTCCATGCTTGAGGTTCAGTTGCCTCGGGAAGGACAAAGACTGAGTGCAAACTGATGATCTCACTTTACCCTTGACCCTGGCCTCTGAGGCATCCTGGTACTCAGGACAGTGACTCTGTTCACACGGGCCTTTCCTTCACACACTCCACCCTTATCCCATCTCCTGCTCCACCCACTCCCCTAATCACTCTCTGTACCCATGACCTCACTTCTTTAACAATAGACTACTGCCATCCACCCTGCCTACCCTCCTGGGACATTAGGAACCTGTCATGCTCAGACTGAGGTCAGCCTCCACTTATGCCCTTGTTGCGTCTTATGTCTCTCACTCAGATGATGCTGCAGCTGTCCTCACCTTAGACTCCCTAATCACAAACCTTCCCTGTCACCAAGTTTGTGCAATCAGAATACAACTAGGTTCTTAAATGTAGTCTGCCCTCATATTTAAATAGAGAGATTGATAGGCACTAGGTGGGTACATAGGTACAGATGATAGGTAAGTAGTGTTGTTGTAAATGCCACAGAGATGGTAAATAGATCATGGGTAGATGCATTGAGCATAATAATTAATAGACAACTAATGATACAGTTATCTGATGAATGACGGATGGATAAATGGATGGATGGATAGATAGATAGATAGATAGATAGTAATATACAGACAGTCAGACAGACATAAACTTTCTCATTCTCACTTCTGCTTTTAGAAACTATTATTCGTCTGAATTCACATGAGGGTAACCAGTGATACCAGTTTACCTGAGAATAAAAAGTGTTCCAGGGTATGAAATTTCCATGAAATCTGAGTTTGAATACAAATAAAATAAAATAAAATAAAATAAAATAAAAATAAATCACCAAGACTCAAGACTTGTTCAGCCTGCTTTATTAAACTACCACAGCTAGGGGGCACCACCATATCAATAATTGATCAATAAAAATGGCCCACAGACTTGCCTACAGGGCAAGTATAGAGGTATCTTCTCAAGAGATGCTCGCTCTCCCCAGATGACTCTAGTTTGTGTCACGTAGGCAAAAGTCTCTACAAAAGTAGACAAAAATGTGTCAAGTGACACATCTCTATTAAACCATGGCCTTTCTTTTCTTCTTTATTCCAAAGAATTCATCTTAATATCAATATCACAATATAAAACATATTCAAACTTCCAAAAGACTAATAGTCTTTAAAACTTCCATCTTTTTAAAATATCCTACGTCTCTTAATTCTGTGTCCCAGTAAAATAAAAAAAACCAATTTTATATACTCCTTATTCCAAAAGTAAAGACTCAAAGCACAATCACACTCTGAAAAAATACTAGAAACAAAGCAGTGTAAATGAAATCCTGTCACCCAGTGGCCGCCGTGGAGGACTCACTCATGATCTTCTGGGTTCCAAAGGCTGAGGGACTCGACCTCTTCACCTCCCCGGCTCGGCCACTCACAGCACACACAGTTCATCTTACAGGCTCGTGTTGGCTCCACTCCACAGCTGCTGCTAACCTTGGTAGTCTTTCTGCAGTCACAACAGCTCCAATATGTTGGGGTCTGCACAGACTTTACCACTTCATCTTTACCCCTGGCCTCCTGGGGGGTCCCTGATCCCTTTACTTCTGGAGTCTACACTGCTAACGAGATTGCACCTTCTTCACCAATGGTCTCACCTTGTCTTTCCCTATGTCAAGTTTCATATGCTCTCCACCATATCTCAATCCTGAAGCTCTCATATTGTAAAAACCAGTAACGTGGGAGAATCTTGCACAAGCGCCCTCTATTAGCGCTAGGGAACCACATTGGAGAACTGAGGATCAACAAGGAAGATTCATGCCTTTCGTTGTTGATCTCCCCATTAATCTCTGGGGACGAGACATTCAACAACAAATGAACCTAATATTAACTAATGACTACTCCAAGGCCAGCAGACATATGATGAGAAAACAAGGATATATACCAGGAGAAGGTCTTGGGGCTAGATTGCAAGGCAGGAGATCCCCAATCAAGACTAATCAGAAGCAAGATAGAAAAGGGCTGGGTTTTTCCTAGGGGCCGCTGAGGAAACATTAGCTATTCCTTGGACTACAAAACAGGCTGTTTGGGTGCCTCAGTGGCCCCTATCCCAAGAAAAACTCCTAGCAGCTGAGACCTTAGTGCAGGAACAACTATCTTTGGGCCACATCGAGCCTTCTACCTCTCCTTGGAATACTCCAATTTTTGTCATTAAGAAGAAATCAGGAAAATGGAGATTGTTACATGATCTCCGAGCTGTTAATGCTCAGATGCAAATTATGGGAGCCATACAGAGGGGGCTACCCTTGCTTTCTGCGCTACCCAAAGCTTGGCCTATTTATGCCCTAGACATTAAAGATTGCTTTTTCTCCATTCCACTTCACCCTAAAGATAAAGATTTGCTTTCACGGTGCCCTCTATTAATCACGAACAACCAAATAGAAGGTATCAGTGGAGAGTTTTACCTCAGGGTATGGCCAATAGCCCCACTATGTGTCAATTATATGTGGATGCAGCCCTTCGACCTGTGAGGAATAGTTTTTCCAGCGTTAGATTCCTCCATTACATGGACGGTGTCTTATTGACTGCTTCTTCACAGAGGGTTCTTGACGATGCCTACACCAGCCTGACGAAGGCATTAGAACAAAAGGGGTTATACATTTCCCCTGATAAAATACAGCAGTCCACTATTGTAAAATTTCTTGGAGCGACCATCCGTTCTAATCAAGTAAGACCCCAAAAGATCTGCATTCAAACCTCTCATCTGAAGACATTGAATGATTTCCAACAATTATTAGGAAATATTAATTGGCTGCGGGGATATCTGGCTATTCCTAGAGCTGAGCTTCAACCCCTTTTCTCCATCTTAGAAGGGAATCCTGATGTTAATTCTCCTAGGTCACTCACCCCTATGGTGGAAGCTGCGCTTCGTAAGGTTGAGTTGGCCATTGAGAAGGCAAGTTTGGATCGTTCTGACCCAGAAAAACCTTTGAAACTATGCATCTTACAGACTAAAGCCTATCCTACAGGTGTCCTGTGGCAGGACGGTCCCCTGTGGTGGCTTCATGGGCACTCATTGGGGGCAAAAACTTTGCAGTACTATCCTGCTCTGGTTGCTAATCAGGCCTTAATAGGGATAAAATTCAGCCTTACACATTTTGCAAAACGCCCCGATGTTCTAATTATCCCCTATACCAAACAACAGGTTGAGGTACTTGCAGGTACCGTGGATGAATGGACTATACTGATGTGTGCTTTCTCGGGCATAATAGATAATCATTACCCTAAAAGTGAATTATTGTCTTTTGTTGATAAGAATTCGGTTTATTTTCCAAAGATCACTGCCACCAAACCTTTGACAGCTGCTGTGACTATTTTTTCTGACGGATCAAAATCAGGAAAAGGGGCTTATGCCATCCAGGGACATGAGTCCGTAATTTGCACCTTCCGCCCAGATGCACCTCAAGTGGTAGAGTGTCAGGTGGTCCTGGAAGTGTTTAAACACTTTGAAGAACCTTTTAATTTGTTTTCAGATTCACTTTATGTTGTCAATGCAGTTTCAAATTTAGAAGTAGCCGCTGCTATCCATCCCTCTAGTATGGTGGCTCCTATTTTGGTACAAATTCAGAATTGTATTTTACAAAGGAGACATCCCTTTTATATTGGTCATATTAGAGCCCATTCCCTTCTGCCAGGACCATTGAGCACCATGAATGATATCGTGGATAGAGCAACACGCCAAACAATTATGGTGGCTATAGATCCTTTTGAATCTGCAAAACATTTTCATGACTTATATCATGTCCCAGCGAATACTTTAAGACTAAAGTTTCATATTACCAGAAATATGGCAAGAGATATAGTTAAGAATTGCCAATCGTGTGTTCCTTTTCATCACCCGCCTCATATCGGGGTGAATCCAAAAGGCCTTAAGCCTTTATCCCTCTGGCAAATGGACGTGACACATGTACCCGATTTTGGGAGGCTTAAATATCTCCACGTATCTGTAGACACGTGCTCAGGCATTATTCACGCCACGCCTATGGCAGGTGAGCGTGTTTCCCTTGTAAAAACTCATTGCCTGGAGGCTTGGGCGGCCTGGGGTAAGCGCATGCCATAAAAACAGATAATGGCCCAGCTTACACCTCCCGTGGTTTTCAAGCATTTTGTGCACGCCTTGAGGTTTCTCATCATCTGGGATTACCCTACAATCCTCAAGGACAAGGCATTATTGAAAGAGCCAATAGAACTATCAAGGAGATTCTACAAAAACAAAAAGGGGGAATAGCTGAACATGCTACCCCACGAGAAAGAACATCTCTAGCTCTTTTTACACTTAACTTTTTAAACCTTAATGAGTCCAATACAACTGCTGCTGACAGGCACGTAAACTCAGTTCCATCTCCTCGCATGCATGTCATGTGGAAGGATGTGCTGGACAATAACTGGTACGGACTGGATCCTGTGATTCAGAGATCCAGGGGAGCTGTTTGTGTCTTTCCACAGGACCGAACTGACCCGATTTGGGTTCCAGAGAGGCTGACCCGCCGAGTTGAAAGCCCAAGAGAGGAGGATGCGAATCTCAGCAATGAAAATGTGGAGAAGAATAACGATGCTGTGGTGGCTGACTCACCTGATGCATGCCAGTGAAAATTATTTTTGGTCTTTTCTCGCACCTGGATGGTGAAAACTTTTTCCTATTTTAAGGAGTGGATCGGAGTTGGCATGTTTGGCGCGTTTTGCCTGGCAGGATTACTTTTAACCCTATTCCTTCTCTGCAAAATGCGAGCTGTCAGGAACAGGGAAAACGTTATCATTGTTCGAGCTTTTGCAGCTCTGGAGGCTGGCCAGTCCCCTCAAGCCTGGATTAGCCTCTACAAAGATCTATGAGGCTTTGCACGACACTCAACTATTCATCCCTGGGCATAATTATAGAGGGAGCTGACCCTAAGTAGCCGTTTCAGAGACGGGCAACTTCTTCTGTCCCCTGACCAACCTAAGACATGGAACCTTGAGGATGACAAGGTGATCCGATGACGGGTAAGGCTGAGGGACTAGAGAGGTCGATCCTAAGACAGAGACGGCTACATATATTTTCGGTCTGGCCCTCTTGCCCAGTACCTTGTTTATACAAAAGAAAAGGGGGAAGTGTGGCGATCCACACCATTTGCCATTACAAGATGGCGCCGAGGAGTGCAGTAAACACCTTTATTTTGGCCCATGTTCCAGCACGAGTCTGCCCGGCAACAGCTGCAACCTATCCCAGCCTGACTAGCTTATCAACAGGGGGAAGTCCCTGCCCTGCCTATATATGCCGCTCCCTCTCCTCCTCCCTCGCCCCTTGCCTCCAGCTCTCCCACAACCAAGAAGCGCTCCAATAAAGTGTGATCAGAGAAGAATCCTCCTGTCGGCCACAGGCGACCACCCTGAGACAGCATTGAGACCAGCCACTCGAGGGTCAGGAAACCGGCTCAAAGGCTTGTTTGTTCAATCAACAGAGGCAGGTGAAGGTCAGAGGTATGTGGGTGTGCATGTGTAGAGATCAGAATCAATACTCAGTTGTTATCAGGTGTTTATTCCCATTGGACAGGCTGAGAATTGGTTATGGCTTCCCACCAGTGCCCAGAGAAGGCATGGTAGAGCAGAGAGGAATTTATGGTGTGGAGCATAAAACACGTAAAATGAGATTTATTAAATAATTCTCCCTTCAACTCCAGTGGGGTAGCCTTGGAAAGGTTCGAGTTCTTCCAACCTATACTTCCTCATCTCTGTGACAAGAGCTCTGGCCTCTGTGAATGGCAAGCATTGGTCTATATGCCAGTCCTTCTGCCCTCCTGCCCATAGCAGACATCACTAATCACCATGGCTCTACTTCTTCTCTGTTCAAAGAGATCCAAAAACCCCTACCACAATAATCCTCCAGGATGTACTGCACAGGACCCAAGATGGTGACCAAGGTGGAACAGCTTACCCAGTTTTTCTTTTGATTGCTAAAGTGCCTTCCAGACATTGATTGTATGAGCCTATTTGTCTTTCTTTACTAGAAATTGACTCATTATGCATCTCCCAAGGTCTCGGTCTCTCTCTCTCTCTCTCTCTCTCTCTCTCTCTGTGTGTGTGTGTGTGTGTGTGTCTGTCTGTCTGTCTGTCTCTGAGTTTCTGACTCTCTCTTGCTCTGTGTGTCTCTGAGTTTCTGACTCTCTCTTGCTCTGTCTGTGTCTCTGAGCTTCTGACTCTCTCTCTTGCTGTCTGTCTGTGTGTCTCTGAGTTTCTGACTCTCTATTCTCTCTCTCTCTCTCTTTCTCTCTACCCCTCTTTTCCTCCTTCCCTCCCCCCCCCCACCCATGTGAAGGAAGGGAGGAATGAAGGAGAGATTCTGTCTCACTGTGTAACCCTACCTGGCCTTGGCCTTACAGAGACCTGCCTGCCTCTGTGTCTTGAGGACTGTGATTCAAAGACACGTGCCACCATGCCTGGATATCACAATTTCAGTTTAATCACAGCAAAAACAGAGAATTAATTAAGGAAGGTATTTTAATGTCAACGTCTTATCTCCATGTCTGGTCCAGCATATGTGTGTGCACACATGCATAACCCACACTGATATCACAATACAACACTACATACACACAAAGTTTTAAAAAGCTAAAAGTTATGATTTGGATGTGCCTTGTTGTGTACAGTTTGGGATTCTTGGTATTGAGGAGATATGACTTCTAACAGATAAGGCCTGATGGGAAATTCTCAGTTAATTGAGGTTGTTTTCCAAGAAGGGGTTAGTGTAGGTCTTGTTGGGCCTAATTTGGTTTCCCAGTTGCTTTCTGGCTGCTTGTCTTGCCTTGTGATCTCTCACACCCGTGAGTTCTCTGACCACTGTGCTATCATCCACACTGTGGTTCTCACAAGGGCCAAGACGATGACCTTGAAATGCCCTCCCTGGAGAAGCCATTCTGAATCTGTGGGTCACATGTTCTATCCTCAAAACTCTTTACAATATGATTCATAGCAGTAGAAAAACAGTTATGAAGTAGTAAGGAGATAATTTTATGCTTGAGGTCACCACAGCGTGAGGGCGGCGGCATGAGGAAGGCCAAGGAGCTCTGCCCTGGAGCCTCCCCAACTGTGGAGTGAATTAACTTTTTTTTTCTTTTTAAAGTTTCCCAGATGCTAGTATTTCATTACAGAAATGGAAAACAAACAAATTGAGCCTCAGAGAATTCAGACAACTTAATCAAAGTCATTGATCTCAACCATAAGAGAGCTCCAGGCAGAACTCAGTTTCCCTCAAGAGAGATGACGGCCCCAGCACAATCTGTCTCCTTGACCTCATGTTTCTGGAACTTTCTTGGGCCACTGCTAACTTGTGCGTCCATGGAACACTTCTGAACAAATGGCAGGTAATCACATAACCACTCTACCCCAGCTCAGCATCCTCCTTCAGACTCCGACACCGGATGTGGTCCATAAAGTTCCACTGGCTCAAATCTGGACTGCCATGACCTTTGCCCCAGTGTGAGGCATAGCAAGAGAGAGCTGAACAAGGAGAGGACGGTAGAGGTTACTGGGAGGAGCCTGGGCTCTGGCTGTGGTACATGGTTTCAAATTGATAGTCCATTTTGCCTGGCGTAAGTTTCTTAGGAAATTTGTCTGACATCTCTGCCAGTTTCCCAAATGCCCAATGGAGATACCAACATTCACTGGCATCTGTAGTAAGTAAAGTTACAGTACGTCAACACTATCCCATGCTCTTTTAATGCATTCCCTGTGCTAACCTTCATGACATTCCAGAGCGATTCTGGGGACTGCTGTGTTCCTAGAGACCACTGAAGGGGGAGATCTGGATATGAATCCAAGGTCTTATTCTTGTTACGTTTCCCTGGATGAAAATACATCTACTCCATAAGGTTCTTGAAAAGATAAGCCAGTCAGTCAACACACATCCAACAGCAGAGCTGGGAGCTGGTGAGAGGTGCCAGGCACAGTACCCAGCTCAGCCAGCTGCTGGATGAAGAAGAGTGTAGCTGCACTCCACGAATGAGGGGGAAGGGAGACAACACAGGTGACTAAATAGACTCAGACCCCTCGTTAGGAAAGCTGTGGAAACTAAAGCAAAATAAATGGCCTGGCCACAGTCATGAGGGCTGATGGGGGCTTGAGGAGCACCTGGTTCAACATCTGCCCCAGGAGTAAGGACAGGTGGCCCCAGTGGCTATGACCAACAGGAAAGGACGTAGGTGGGTCTAGTGGCCCAAAAGACAGGTCCTAGTGTCAGGGACACCCCAGCCCAGGTTCAACATTCTCAATTCAAGATTTAAGAGAAGCATTGGAAGCCCCCTGGAGAGCAGACCCCCAGCCTCCCTATGTCGCCCACACACTGACCATTGGCACTGCGTTTGCCAACAAAGCTCATGACTCCTTGAATAAATAGCCCGGTGGGGGAAGGCCAGCCAAATGCCTTCTCTGAAAACTGATCACTGTAGTCTTTGGCTTGGCATGATCTTGCCCATGCCAGGCAAGGCCTGTGCCCAGTTTTTCTGAACATGAGATTCCAAAGAGCACTGTTGTTGTCAGGAAAAGTCCCACTGTGACAGACCCAAGAAAAGATTCCAAGGAAGCCTCACTTAGTGAACTAGTAAGGTTACTGGGCCTACTCACAGGAGCACGGGTGACTCAGTTCACCCACATCAACAAAGCTTCTACCCTAGCATGCATGGTGGGTCACAAAAAAGACTCCTTGGAGCACCTGGAATGGCTTTCAGGGTGCTCAGCCTGTGAAAGAGTCTCCTCTCCCTAGTAACTGTTACCAGTTATATAACCTTGAGGGAAGTCTTTGTGAATCTTGTAACTTTCAGGAGTTTCCTGAGCACTGTGTGTTCTCTGTTGACTTCCCGAGTCTTTCATGATTCTCTCCACCTGGCTGACTCTCACGTCATCCACATGGCACTGGCTTTATGGATATGGAGAGTACACATGTTACAGGTTCACTAAGCCATCTGCACACAGTTTTACAGAAGGCCAGGGAGCTGGACTGCATGCAGTGGGAACAAATCCCCCCAAGAGAGCTCCTGGGATGGGCAGCACACACCAGCCTATGGAAGCAGGGCAGCTCAGGCCTGCTGGAGTGTACACCATGATATCACACACCTGACTCTGCCTCCCTCGTGCCAGGATTAAAGGAGCACACCACTACATTCAGCTAACTATGAGTAATATTTAATCTGCAAGTACAGATGAGATAAATCCTTGGCTATAAAGTCCAAAATTGGCTTATGAAATAGAAAGCTTGAAAGGGGCAACAATTATTAACAAAGCTGGACTGCCCAGACTTCCAGGCATGACCTCTAACCTTTCTTCTTTCCCATAGGAGCAGCGTCCTTCATCCTTGGTTGGAAGTGATGTTACTGTGAGTCAAGCACAGGGCTCTGGGCTCAGTTCTGTGTTTGGGGCTCGGGGCTCCAGGTTCAGGAATTAGAGCACAGGCCTCTCTCTGCACTTGAGGCTCAGGGCTCATGGTGCATATTCACAGAGGCCCATTCCCCTGGACACTGTGCTCGGTTCAGGGACAGACAAATAGTGCTATCCACAGTCCTCTGAGGGACTGAAAGAAACTCTGAGGCCATACATATATACATACATACATATAAACATACATACATACAAGCAAAATACATACATACAAGCAAACATACATACATACAAACATATATGCATACAAACATATATACATACAAACATAAATACATGCATACATACATACATACATACAAACATATAAATTTTCCCTTTGCTGTTAGCCTGTGAGATCCAAGAGATTGCATCAGCTGAGGCTCTGGAAGACTCTTTCTCCCCACTGTAACAGAATGAAGTTACTGTGGGATGAGAGGAGAAGGAAAAGAAAGCCTGAGTGGCTGACCGGAGACCCCGCAGCCCTTTCCACTCACTGGAAGTCCTATTTATAAAGAAAAACAAACAAACACAAATACTATTTCTCTGATGTGTGCCTCCTGCACCAAAAGTGCTCTGGGGGAAACGCACGTGGGTGGGAGGAAGAGGGCTGGACTTGGGTGTGGAGACAGACGGGTGCCAGGCAGCTCACTTCATCTCCAGCCCTTCTCCGTGTCCTCATTTAAAGAAGGGCTGTTGCTAAGGTACATAGCTCAGTGGCAGAGCCGTAGACCAGCATGCGTAAGGTCTCGGGTTCCACCCCAGTAACTACAGAAAAATCAAACTAAAACCAAAACTAGGTTAAGTCAACCCCATAAAGAAGGAAGATAGTAGCAGTCTGTTCAATGAATCACTGGGAGGCCTGGATAACCCAGGGAAAGTCCTTGGATGGTCACACATTCATTCATTCATTCATTCATTCATTCATGTATTTCTGTATCTCCCACCCTTGCCTGGTTCTTCTCCTCCTGGTGCCAGGCACCTGGCTCCACACAGAGTCCATGCCATGGCACTTATCAGTGACACCAGTGAGTCCCCTGCCAGATCCACAGGGCAATCACGAACCCTGACGCAACGCCAGCCACTCTTTGATATTAAAAATAAAACTTCAGGGGGCAAAATGCAGTGCTGAGTTAATTTGCAGAATTGTTGTGTTTACCCTCACTTTCTATAAAGCTTCTCATTGGGTGATGCTTAGGGGGCGGGGACCACCAAATGATGAAGGCCACTGCCCCCCTCCTCTAACCATTAACCAGCAGGACACCAGCAAACAAGATTTAGTGGGGAGTCTCCCCAAAGCCTTACTGTACTTGTGCTAGGATCCCAGGCAGCAGAGCAGAGCGAGAAGGAGCAGCCAGCGCCCACAGCAGACGTGAGTCGCCCCTGAGAGCATTCTGTCTCTTGCTCCTGCCAGGGACCCTACCTCTACTCTGCATCTTCTGCACTCCAGAACACAGCGTGCCAGTTTGCTTGAGATTTTTAACAGATGAGTATGAGGGCAGCTAGCTGTGGCATGAGGCACCCATGTGGGGACTTCTCCGATCTGGCAGTCTATGGTTTCCAGCCACTGGGGTTTGATTTCCCCCGGGCTTCTCCCTTGCAGGAGGCTGTCACTGAGAGCCAGGGCTATGTTTTATTGCCTGATGGAGCAGCCTTAGCATCCAGGAACAAGAGGGAATCTAAGAGCTGAGATGGGTTAGTGCCAGGTAGCATTATTGGGTGGGGTTTTAGTGCACAGATGGCATAGCCGCAGGCACCCTCTAAAGAGTGCCTACACGCCCTGCCATAGTAACTTGGTAACCGCTAGTGGGGGTGAAACAGCTGGACTCTGTATCTAAATCTGGAAGCAGAAGGACCTGCTTCTCTCTGCATCATACCAAGGGCTATGATGCCTAAATCCCCGCCTCAACCAAGGCGCTTCAGAGAGGAGTGGCATGGGAGGTATTACTAGAAAGAAACACATGACCCTTAGCCTTTTTTTTTTTTTTTTTTTTTTTTTTGTAGGCTGGCTTTAAAGAGCCACCTTGTTGGCCATGTGGTTTTCAGTAGAGAAAGCAAGATGTGTGTGTGTGACTCTGAGGATGCACCCCCTATCCTACAGGGAAGCCCTGCTTCCCCCCAGTTCTGGTGTCCCATCTCTACGATGAGGTGCAGGATGATTCATGAAGTGAGTCTGCGTAAATCATGCACTGATGGCGGCCGCACCAGGCATTCACACCAGGCATTCACACCAGGCATTCACACCAGGCATTCACACCAGTCTTCTGGGCAGGGGGATTTACTCTCCAGCCTGCAGGTTTGACACAGGGAGAGTGAGAAACACAGTTGCACCCAGAAACAGCAGGAAGGGAAAGAAGGGCCAGCCTACTGTCGACTGGGGTCCTTCCCCAAAGGGGATGCACAGATAGGTGTGGCCCAGTGCTGAAACCAAGATGAAATCAACAAGGACAGGGGCAGAGAGAAGAGAAGAAAGGCTTCCTGGAGGCAGTGACCAAGCACCTGAGTCTCAAAGGCCAAGAAGGAATGAGCCAGGGGAGAAAGGGAGAGATGAGCCTAGAGTGGAGCCACGGTGGGGTAGAGGCAGAGGATGGCCATCTTTATCTCTAGGTTTCAGGCCAGGACAGAGTTCAGCAAACAATGAGGGCCTGTAGTGACCTGCCCTGCCCTGCCCTGCCCTGTTCTGCCCTGTTCTGCCCTGTTCTGCCCTGTTCTGCCCTAACCTCTGACCTGGCTTGCAACAGAGTAAAAATGTGGTGTGGAGGGGTAGGGGAGGGAGACCTGTGACACTCCACCACGCTGCAGCCAGATGGTGGTCAGTCTCACTTGAGAAGGACTGGGTCACAGGACCTCTAGCCCGCATCAATGAGGGTGTGCCTCAGAGGGGCACTGGGGAACTCCTGCACAGCAGGGTCCTACCCCTCTCACTTCAGTCACAGATGCCATCTTTCTGGATTGGGTAACTCCCAAAACACTGGTGTCTAATTTTGATCCCTGGCTCATTTTGTTGTTATCTGAAAATTCCATATAGGGATGTGCGTTCTGACCAAATCTGCTCACGATTGCCTCTCCCCCAGGTCCGACTCTTCTATGTCCTACAACCTTCCCAACTTCATGTGCTCGTTTAAAAAAAAAAAAAAAGATCCTGAGGCTGCTTCGTGTAGCCAATATGTGCACAGGAGTAGGGCCATCTATTGAAGCACGGCTAGTCTCTCAGGAGTGGCATCACTAAAGAGAACTGACTCTCTCTCCCAGAAGTCATCAGTGGAGAGCCTAGTTTTAGTCATAGATCAGTGTGACTCTCAAGCCTACCTTATCAGGGAAGCTTCTTTTTGGCTGTAGACAGTGGCGAACACCAAGGCTTTGACAGAGTCAACACCAAGGCTTTTAAAAATCATGTAGAATGTAAAAGGTGGGTTTGCACGGTAAAAATCCCAACAGCCCCAGCTTGCCCATTGTCTGTACACTGACCTTCAGGGGCTAACTTTAACCCTCCCTCAGCTTCCGGCTGATGTCCAGTGACTTTTCATTCTGATCTGGACTTCAAAGGAAACCCATTTTGCAGAGTTTAGTAATGTGCAAACTGAGCAGTTTAGCAGTTTAGGTTTTAAAGGAAAGCTTAGTCAGATATAGATCCTTGACTGACCATTTTTGTTTGTTTGCTTGTTTTGCTTGCATGTTGAATATATATGACTTGTATAGGCACTTTAACCTATCTGAGTTTCTGGCTGCCTGCAGACAAGTTAATAAAGTCTATTTTGAAGGTTTCTTTAAAAACAAACAAACAAACAAACTTGCATGAGGGCATGGGCAAAATGCTTGGGAGTGTGTTAGGCACACTTGGGAGTGTGTTAGGCACTTAGCAACCACAGGGTAGAACACTTCCCAAATGAGGATCCTGAAGTTCAGAACGCTGGTATGATTGCCAATGTGAAGGAAGGATGGGGACAAAATGGCCTTTCTGCACAGTGCCATGTGTGACTGCCACAGCGCCTAACAAGCCCTGTTGATTTGGCAGGACCTGGTCAACCGGAACAATGTCGCTCGCTCTGTATACCTGTCTCCTCTGGCTCTGCACCAATAGCCTCTGGACTGCTCAGGCAAGCACCAATGAGGGTTCAAGCCCTCACCGAGGCCTGGCTCCTATCAATGTTGACTTTGCCTTCAACTCATACCAACGCCGGGTGGCCCAGAATTCTGACAAGAACACCTTAATCTCCCCAGTAAGCATCTCCACGGCCCTGGCCATGATGTCCCTAGGTACCGGGAGCTCTACCCAGTCTCTCCAGAACATGGGCTTCAACCTCACAGACATGCCTGAAGCTGAGATCCACCAGAGTTTCCAGGATCTCAATAACCTTCTCAAGCAGTCTGACACTGGCTTAGAGATGAACATGGGCAATGCCATGTTCCTCCCCCAGAACCTGAAGCTGAAGGACTCGTTCTTAGCACACAGCAAACACTATTATGAGTCGGAGGCCTTGACCATCCCTTTCAAGGACTGGACCAAAGCCAGCCAGAAGATTAACAAGCATGTAAAGAATAAGACACAGGGGAAAATTGAGCATGTGGTCTCAGACCTGGATAGTCCGGCCACCCTCATCCTGGTCAACTACATCTTCCTCAAAGGTATTGCTCCCCCCCCCCTCATCCTAACTTCCATTCCACAACAGATCTCTCTAGAGCCCCTAAAGCCATTCCACTTGAAATGGCATAGAGCTCTGAGCCATCTCTGACAAGGTCCAGACCCCTAACAAATGCCAGTCTCTACCAGGTCGGAACTAGGATATCTGCAGTGCTGTTCCTGAACACTTCTTAAATGAATTGTTAAAAATTATAGATTCCAGAACTCATGACTGACCTCCTGGAACCAAACCTCTACAGGAAAGCCCAGAAGGCATTAGTAGTGTGTGCCCCTCCACCAATCTAATGTCACTTTGGACGCACCTCATCCCAGAGAATCAAATCTGTAATTCTCAAGTGAAGGTAATGTTTCCACTTTCCTAGGGACATTAGGCAACCTTGGGGAGCAGGTTTTTATGTCACAACTAGGGGTGAGATAGGATGAACTATTGGTGTCCAATAAACAGAGGCCAGGAAGGCTGCCAAATACTCTGCTCACAATGCTAATTGCAATATACACAAACACAAATGCACATACACACAAATACACAAAGTATACATATGCAGAGAACACTGACAAATACACAAACACCCTCCCCATGGTGCCATCATCCCTAGATACGCAGAGTATCAAGGTTGAAAGTCTTCATCTAGAATCTTCTACTCTGTCTTCTCTAAAGTGGTGTCTCAGCTCTTTTCTTCCTCTAAGATCTTAATACACAGTGCACGAGCACACGCACAAATGCACAGACATACCCACAAAGACACATGTGCACACTCACCAAAAAACAAACACAGCACACACACAGGCAGACACACACACACACACACACACACACACATACACACACACACCCCACTGATAAAAAACACATTCTCTCTCTCTCTCTCTCTCTCTGTCTCTCTCTCTGTCTCTCTCTCTCTCTCTCTCTCTCTCTCTCTCTCTCTCCTCTCTCTTCCTCTCTCCCTCCCTTACCCCTCCCCCCTCTCTCGCACACATAGCTGACTATATCAAATTCCTCTCCTGCCCTTGAGCACCCTGCCTCTACCAAAGCCCATGTGACCTCCCAGTATAGTGCTGTGACAAATAATGGCAGATGAATGGCTGTATGCATTTCTTATCTGACAACTATGGAAGTCACGAAAACTGAACAGGTCACACTGCTAGGAGCTGGCTCCTGACAGAAGAGCTGAGGGGGAGGTGCTGCAATCACACAAGCTTGGACTCCTTCTAAGGAGTTCCATTCTGTCAGAACTGACCAGTACTACAGCAAGCGAACAGACTGGATGGTGACGCCACCAGCTGAAGGTCAGAGAGGACTGTGAGCCTGAAGGCATACTGTGTCCTGGCTCTATACACAGGAAGCTTCATTGTCTGCCCTCTTTCCAAGTGGCTGAAGTATGAACCAGAAATTGAGCACCACATTGTCAAGGTGCTTTCATTTTCCCAAAACCCAGCTCTTCCCTCTTCCTACCAGAGACCCCTGAGTTCACAGCTTGAGTTCCAGGACCACCAGAATTCTCAGTGCTGAGGCCAACTTCTGACCCAGGGGCCCAGGCAGGCATCTAGCTTAAGTGGGACCTACCCTAAACCCAAGGCTCAAGGCCTGGAGTTTTTTCTCTTCCCTGCCCCTCATCTGCAACCTCCTGGGTTTGGTAGCCAGTCTCAAGCACAGCTAATCCTCAGCAATCAGAGAGGCAGGGAAAAGAGCAGCCCAGCCTCCTGCTGATGCTCCACTCAGTTGCTTGTAGAAAAGGCATTCAGCCCCTGGGGGAATCATCACATCTCTGGAAATCTGGGGCTCTTCCGGGAACACTGCAGGTGGCTGCATAGCTGGTTTCTGCAGGAAGAGTTGATAATCTGCTGCCCCAGAAGAGAGTGTCCAAGAATTATTTTTAATTTCCCGGTCTACAAACCTAATGATCAATACCTGCCCCATCTCTTCTCCCTCACATCTTTCCAGGCACATGGAAACTTCCCTTCAGTCCAGAAAATACTAGAGAGGAGGACTTCTACGTGAATGAGACGAGCACAGTGAAGGCGCCCATGATGGTCCAGTCGGGCAGCATTGATTACTTCAATGATTCGGAGATCCCCTGCCAGTTGGTACAGATGAACTATGTGGGAAATGGAACTGCCTTCTTCATTCTTCCAGACCAGGGCCAGATGGACACCGTAATCGCTGCACTTAATCGGGATACAATTGATAGGTGGGGCAAGCTCGTGACCCCAAGGTAAGCCCTGCAGCCAGCATGTATGTTTCTGTAAGGTGTATGTCTCTAGAAAATGAGGCAGGTAGACTTTCTTCTCTCCAATATACACCGTGCCCTCCCCCACACACAGACACACAGGTTATACTTTCCCCATAGGCTGTAAGGGTCTCTAACCTGCAAGTTATACTGATGATCCCTCTTATCCAGAGGTAATTTGGGGCATACCACAAGTCCAGTTCCACTTTCTTGTGAATTTTATAACCATATCCACCTTGTATATTATATTCTTATATTGATTCCTTAATGGGATCTCACCAAACACTAGCCTCCCCACTTTTTTATTTTCTTTGCTGGCTTATTATAAAGCAAGCTTCACTGTAGATCTTTGGGGCCTCTGCAAAGTACAGTGCAATTGGCATTTTGTATCCTAGGCAACTGACTATAGTGAAAAAAATCATGGAGAAGCAACTGACTAGGTGCCCAGTGTGATCACAATGCTCCAGCTGCATTACTTTCTTAAGAAAATGTGTTTATACTTATAAATCTGGACCCTGTGGTATGTAGAATCTAACCTCAAGGCATGGCCCCTATTTCATTTTTAAGATTCAGTACTCAGAATTAAACCAAGGCTCTCTTTTTTGTAGACTTACTACTGAACTATATCTTCAATAACACTTTTTAAAGGCAGTGTTTAACCAGACTGTCTATGAACTCATTCTGTACCTCAAGCAGGCTTTGATACATCAAACTCCTGCTCTGGGGTCTGGATCCCAAGTCTGGTCTAAGATCACAAGATTGTAACACAAAGTCCAGGTTCATTTCTTTGCAATCATAAAAATGTCTTTAACAACTATACCCTCCCATCCCTGTTCACAACTTTTAACATGCTTTTTCTGTTAAAAAGATTGTATATATTTTTTTTTAGATCTTTCCACTCTGCTCTTTTGTTCTCAATCTCACAGTAAATCTGGTCAAAAGCAGCCAGCAGAGCCCATGCCATGGCCTGACTACGGAGCTGCCTTCAAATGTCCCATTCTATGTGAATTTGTTCATCATCTTTAAATCCATGCTAGTCTCAAGGCATGGACAAAAAGCATATAAGTTGATTGTCAGAATGTAACATGAATGTCCTTTTGTCCTGTTTCCCACTCAGCTCTTGTTCCCACTTGAAACTCAAACAAGAGCAGTCTTTACTCTCTATATAGGGCCATATGGGTCCTACATAGATATGGTCCATGCTACTCTTCTGAGATCCCACTCTAATCACATGTTAGGCTCCTTTCTACAGGCTTCTACTTCTAGAGTTTTTCTAGCCTGTATCTCCAAGAATTTCCAAATTCCTTAAGCCATTTCTCAAGACTTCTAAACCATAGTCAGTATTTACAGAAATCACCCCACTCCTGGTACCGTGTGTGTGTGTGTGTGTGTGTGTGTGTGTGTGTGTGTGTTGGTTCTTTATTCATTGCTACCATGAATACTAGAGAGAAGCATTTTAAAAGATGGAAAAGATATGTTTCTGTCTACTGTTTCAGAGGCTTCAGTCCGTAACAACTTGACTGTTGTTTCTGTGGCCATCTTTGTCACTTGTTCAGTCAAGACACCCAACTCTCATTTAGTATGGGTCCTCCATGTGCAGTTAAACCTCTCTAGAAACACCATCACAGATACACCCAAAAGTGTATCTCCTAGGTGATTCTAAAATCCAATCAACAATGAAGAATAATCATCACAAGTCCATCCCTTGACAACTTAATACTCAAAACCCATCACTTTTAAACTATTAAATCCCATTACTGGACCCCATAGGTGCATAACCATCTCATAATGCAAAATGAATTTAATACTTCTTTAAAAGTTCAATAGGCTTAACAATATTGATTCTGTTCAAAAGTCAAATATATCTTGGGAGGCAATTATCTTGACTGTAAGTCCTTGTAAAATAAAGAAGCCAGTTTATAAACTTCTAATATACAACATTATATAGCAAAATTTCCAATTAAAAATTATAGATTTGGAGGGAAGAAATAGAACAAAGCAAGACTGAAATTCAGAAAGACAAAAACAATATCCTGCAATTTCTTGTCTGGCATCTGGGCCTCTTGGTGTCACGACTTAGGCTCCAATTTTTTTACTTTTTCTACCTGTATATGATGTAGTCTCTCTCCTGGGATGACACTACTCTATGCCTAAAGTTTTCTTTGGCAGCTATCCCCAAGGTCCTGGCATTTTCAACATTTTGGGGTCTCCATTGAACCTTCATGTAGCCTGCTCAGGAGTTCTGCATAGGAAATCTATATTATGCATTGTTTGGCCTCAGAGACTTTCTGGAAACTTGGTGCCAGCCTCTATGACCCTTCAATTTTCCATCTTTCATGCCTACCAAATTCTACAATGTGGATGATGCCAAGTTCTGCTGACTGGTTGAGATGCCACCCCTTTAACCACAGATGTGTGCCTTTGTGTCCGATACTTAAAAGATACTTTCCTAGGCAGAAATTTTCTTACGGGTATCTTAAAAGCTCTATTATTTCAGGTGCTATCTTTTCAAATGATAATTTAGAGCTCTTGATGACTGAGTGGGAACTTGCACTCACTCTTTTCTATTATCCCAGTGCAGAGTTCCTGGTTTCTCATTAACAATGTTAATCTCTTTAACAAAAATATGATCACTTTATCTAAACCCATCCTATCCTCAAGACAGTTACCCAGAATAAGTTCCTTTCATTACCAAACTGTGTATTCTCCACACCATTCTGTTCTGATTTTCTGATATCTCTCCCTGTAAATCTGAGTAAATTCAGCAAATAATATTCTCTTGAAAGGAATTATCCAGGGGATACCTTTCCCTGTGTCCCTAGTGAGTGACTCAGACTGGTGGTACAAATGCTGGTGGGATCACATACAGAAGCAAACATCTGTCTGGAAAGGGGTGTGCTGCTGTCTACTACCAGACCTAGCCTTGAACCCTCTAACTTCTTTTGCTTCACCCTGAACAGGCAGGTGAACCTGTACATCCCCAAATTCTCCATGTCTGATACCTATGACCTTAAAGATGTAATGGCAGATATAGGCATTAAGGACTTGTTCACCGACCAATCAGATTTCTCAGGCACCACCGAAGATGTTCCCTTGACATTAACGGTAAGTGTCTTGGGAACCTTCTCCAAAATCTAACTAAGAATCTTAATAGTAAGCAACACATCCCATTTGTTAAAGATCCCATAGGTCCCAAGCAGTAAACCCCAGGTCCAAGCCCCTTCAAACACAGCTCAGTAAACAGAGGCTCAGCAAGAAAACAACCATACAGAAAGCTGATGACTAGGGAGAGTCATAGCCATCTTGGCTACCATGGGATGGGCAGCTACCCATCCCAAGAAGCCTCACAAAGGATGGACACTGGAAAACAAAGTTGTTTTGGCAGAAGTGAGAGCAGCCTCTGGCAAAAAGAACTAGAAGGCAGGGTGAAGGTCTCATTAACATCACTCAGGCCTTCTACTCAAGTCCATGTTTCAGTCTTCAGCTTGATGCTCTGAATTCATAACTCTGTTCAGAACATTTTGATTGAATATCTACTATGTACCTGTGCTAGGATCTGGATCTGTTTCCATTACTCAGATATGGATGCTGTCCTCCAAACACAAGGGTTTTGGGGTGCATGGAAGCCTTACTTAGTGATGTATGGGTTCAATAAATGTGTTATATGAATGGGTAAAATCCTTGAGAAGGCTAAGCCACACAAAAGTCTCCTTTTCACCATTAATTAATTAAAAAGAAAAAAGAAGGGATATTTTTCAGTATAACTATACTAGAAGTGCTAAAGGATTGACCTAAGCCCTAAAGGACACTAACCAAATCTATATGGGGATGGTAGACATTGTCCCAATGCTGAGGGATCCTTAGAAGGGGTGAAGAGCTCAAAGTGCTCACAGAGTTAGCAAAAACAATCATTGACAGCAACAAAAACAGTGGAATATTTGACCTTTGGTCTGTCAACTCAAAATCTCAAATCCTTAAAACCTACTGCAAAGGACCATTCCAATCATGGTTCAGCCTCTGCCTGACTGCAGGAGCCCATCCCAGAGAGATCCAGAGCCCCTCAGACTTGCTGTGAAATGAAGCTGATGAGAGAGGTTTCCCCAGGGGGTGCAAAGAATTCATAGACTGTCATCTATTGTGTAGCTGCCAGGGTGGGATCTGTCCCAGGTTTTCTAAACCAGCTGCTGACTGTTTGGCTGTCTTCAGACAAGTATTCGGGAACATATCAACAGCCAGGGCTTTCCATTTCTGCTTCCATCCAGGCTTCTTCCCTAAGCCAAGTAGGCACAAGCACATCATGTAAGCTCCACTCTGCTGTTTCCACAGCAGGGTAGACAGAATGCAGTCTCTTGAAGCCTGGGGTCTGGTCAGAAGAGCCCAAGCTGGAGCACAGGATTTCCTCTGATCTCGTGTGGTGGGTGCAGCCCATCATTCCAACAAAAAGGCAGTTAGGTGCAGTCTGGAGTCAGAGCTGCTGCTTTGATACGGAGCAAACACATGATGTTGGGGGCATTTTGGCTATTTCATCTTCCGTGGAACAGACAGTGAGAGGTTCATGTGAGGAGATGTGAACAGTTCCTGCCTCCTGACTGATTTATTTCCTGCCTTTTGGTGTGTTTCTCACAGGTCATCCACAAAGCTACACTCCAACTGGATGAAGGGAATGTGCAGCCTGTTGCCACCACTGGGACTCCCCTACACCTGCCCTCTGAATCACTCACCGTCAAGTTCAACAAGCCCTTCATCCTCCTGATCTTTGACAAGTTCACATGGAGCAGCCTGATGATGAGCAAAATCTTAAATCCAGCCTAAGAGCATGTCCCGAGAAGCCATGTGCCATCTGACTTTGGGGGCATAGAAGTCTTTCTCCAGTCTTCTTCAGGGTCTCCCCAACCCAACCAGGCCTTCCTACTTTTAGATATCTAGTAATGAATGGCCCCTGTTGCTACTCTCAAGACAAGTCTATTGAGAAAGGACCACTGAGAAGGAAGTAAGAGTTATTAAAGGATGTTTTTGCAAACTTTGGAGTGCCTGGGGGTTGCATTCTAAAGAGGGTTTCCCTCTCTTGATTTATATATAGGTGGTGCCTTATCACTGTCCTCTCATGAAGGAAGAGCAGAGATAACTCTAGGTTCTTTCATAAGGGCACTAGTCCTATTCATGAAGCTTCTACCCTTGTGACCTCATGTGACTCCCTGGTAGGTTTCAAATGAATCAGTGAGACACTCAGTTCAGACTCTATAGTCCTACTACAAGAGGGGCAAGTCCAGCCAATAAAGACACCTCTCTTCCTGATGGGAACAAGAACATGGGGCATCTTGGATCTCAGACACAGGTCCAGAGTGGAGTGTGTGGCTTCAGAGGGAGACTGGCCTGAGACAGAGCCCAACCAGGTCACAGAGTGCTCCTAAAATGAAGTCAGAATAGTGTGGTTGTCTTTAGAAAGTTTGGGAGGAAGGGGCTGGCAATTTTTGGACACACAGTGGAAGAGATGACAGCCGAAGCCTGGAATGGTGACCGGCACAGAGTTGGCAGAGGAGAAAGCAGAAGATGTGTAGTACCAATTCTAATACTTGATGGTTCTCCTGTTCTTACTACAAAATCAACACACACACACACACTGATGCAAACCCCCAAGGCTTGGGACAGCCATGCTGAGGCAGTTCTTCTGCCTCTACCCAGACTGCAGAAGAAAGGGCCTGCTGCACTGAACTTCATAAACAAAGTCAACTGGGTTTAAGACACAAATGAGGGAGAGCTAAAAATATGAAAGTGACTCTCTCTACCATGTCATTTAACATTTTAACATGCCAGGAGGCGGTCGTGTTAGGTTGGGTGATTGGATATTTTTTCTTTTTTTTTTTTTTAAGATTTATTTATTATATGTAAGTACACTGTAGCTATCTTCAGACACTCCAGAAGAGGGCGTCAGATCTCATTACGGATGGTTGTGAGCCACCATGTGGTTGCTGGGATTTGAACTCAGGACCTTTGAAAGAACAGTCAGTGCTCTTAGCCGCTGAGCCATCTCTCCAGCCCCTGGATATTTTTTCTTATGTATCTTCCCAGGATATTATAAAACCAATACTGTAACAACAAAACTCCCCGTGATTCAGGCTTCCACGTAGCATTATCATCTGAAGTTGGAGCCCCAGGAGAGGGTGGATGCAGGAAAAAAAGCAAAAACAAAAACAAAAAAACAAAAAACACTTAAAAATATATCCTAGCATTACTGGGATGTGGGGAGGATGGGCCTGAATTGGTGGGAACAGGTCACTGGAGGTGTCGTTACATGTTATACCTTACCCTGGCCACTTCCTCTATTCTTTTTTTTTTATTAGATATTTTCTTTATTTACATTTCAAATGTCATCCCCTTTCCTGGTTTCCCCTCCGAACCCCCCCCAACCCATCCCCCTCCCCCTGCTCACCAATCCACCCACTCCCGCTTCCCGGTCCTGGCACTCCCCTATACTGGGGCATCCAGCCTTCTCAGGACCAAGGGCCTCTCCTCCGTTTAATGCCCAACAAGGCCATCCTCTGCTATATATTCGGCTGGGGCCATGGGTCCCTCCATGTGTATTCTTTGATTGGTGGTTTAGTCTCTGGGAACTCTATTCTGTTCTCTGTTTCCTGTCCACCAAAAGGTAAGCAGCCACCTCCTCCACGTTTCTACCACCATAGGGTCCCACATCACTACATCTCCCCAATGGCTGGATTCAAGGATCCTGGTTTTGAAATGCCTGAGTTCTGAGGAAAATAAACCTTCCTTCCCCCTTTAAGCTGTTTCTGTCAAACATTTGGTTACAATGAGAAAAGCTAACCGCAAATGGCTGGTTGCCTCCTTTTGTTTTTTTGTTTTTTTGTTTTTTTTCTGTCAAAACTTAATGAAAGCTCCAGTGCGCAGGTCCAACAGATGGAGTGAATCCATCCACAGGAGAAACACAAAGAACCTTCAGCAAGGAGCAACATGCCGGAGAGGAAACAGAAAACTCTTACAATCGCACACACAGGAATGCGCACTGCATACACAGGGCAAAGGTTAAGAGAGAGGAGGCTGGATTTCTCATCTAAAGTTATGCCAGTCAGCCAATGTGAACTGAGAAGCACACTCTAATTCTGTGGGATTCCTACCCACACCATACAACCTGAAGTTGACAGGAAGGCATTTGGGACAAAAAAGTGGAAAACGTAAAAAATATCTAGGCAGAATCCTTCCACCAGGCCTGGAGAGGAAAGAAACAAGTCTGAGTCTCTTACTGCCTGGGTGGGAGGGCAACCCAGAGACATGATAGCCACTGGGAGACTGGGAGTGGACTCTAAGCCAGAAAAGCAGTGTAATTAGAAAGATCTCAATGATTGGATATTATCAACACAACATTGCAACCTATATATTTGCTGGGTTTGCTCATTATGTGATGGTTAGGTCCACTTTGGTAAATTCAAGGATGCTTGGAATAGAAAGCTAAAAACTAGAACTCTTGAAAACTCTACTAAGAAAGATAGCTTTGAAGCTCTAGGAGTGAAGGAGGGCAGTGAGAACAGTTTTCAGGAAAAAAAAAAAAAGGGACCCTTCAAAAACGAAGACAAAGGGCCCAGAGAGACCAATGGGCAGTTAAGAGCACTGGCTGCTTTTCCAGAGGAGCCAGGTTAAGTTCCCAGCAGCACCTGTCAGCTGCTCTAACTCTAGTTCCAGGGGATAAACGTCCTCTTCTGGACCATGTGAGCACTGCACACACATGGTGCACAGATATGCAGGCAATGCGTCCATATACATAAAATTTTAAAAAATGACAGCATGAATTTCAGAAGACAAAAGATGAAACATATCACAATTATTAAATATATTTTTAAGATAGTTATTTGGGCAGAAAGATGATTCCAGATGGGAACTTGGACCTATATGAGAGAATGAAAAGCATCAGAGAAAGAAAGAAAGAAAGAAAGAAAGAAAGAAAGAAAGAAAGAAAGAAAGAAAGAAAGAAAGAAAGAAAGAAAGGAAGGAAGGAAGGAAGGAAGGAAGGAAGGAAGGAAGGAAGGAAGGAAGGAAGGAAAGGCATCAGAAAGGTAAATACATGGGAAAGGAAGGAAAATATTTCAAAGCTATCTTTAAAATATAAATTATTAGCTGGGCGGTGGTGGTGCACGCCTTTAATCCCAGCACTTGGGAGGCAGAGGCAGGTGGATTTCTGAGTTCGAGGCCAGCCTGGTCTACAGAGTGAGTTCCAGGACAGCCAGGGCTATACAGAGAAACCATGTCTCGAAAAAAAAAAAAAACCATAAATAAATAAATAAATAAATAAATAAATAAATAAATAAATAAATAAATATTATTATAATAGAAACAATAACAATTTGCCATGCAAAATTCTCAATTTTTTGCCCATCCGCTCTAGCTCCTTCCCTAAGTTTGCTCTGCAAATCTAAGTCTGCATTTTTAATGCTTCTGCATTCCCCATTGGGCACAATGCCGGCTTTTGTCAATAGAGGGTGCCAGAGAGGCATTGTGGAATGAAATAGCATCACTTTCCTTGTTCTGACCAAACAAGTGAGATAGAGCAGTAGGTGATAATTCGAGAAAAACAGACAGACGGATGATAGATAATAGATACAGAGTATAGTCAGAAGGATGGACAGGTGACTAGATAGATACAGACAGATGATGGAAATATACACCCTGAAAAATAATAGTTGAAAGATAATTTTCTTAACTATATTTCTTGAATGCCTGAGTAGACACTCACATACCTGATTCTTAAAGCCAGAATCTTTCTTGCATAAAAAAACATTAAATTGATCTTACTAAAGCAAAAATTAAGAAATACTGATTATATCCACTGTCATTTCACACTGTACTGTGATTATTTATCAGATGATGTGATTAATTAAAGCCAAGAAAGCAGAACTGTAAAATAAAGGAATAAACCTATCTGCATTTTCTTGCTGTGGCCATATGCCTGCATTGCTAAACAAATAAGGAGATACCAAAGTCTATGTGAAAATATACACATGAAAACCAATGATCACACATTCAGTAAACATAAGTTCAGCAAGTTGTCAGGTTCTAACTAGCATGAAATGACACCTGTCATATGCATAAATAACTGCCAAACCAAACATGCAATGGCAGAGCAAAGCCAAAAGTAGCCCAAAAGATACAGCAGCATGGGAATGAATGCAAAAATGCTCCAAACCCACACTGAGTAAAACAAACTGCTCCTTAAATATGCAAAGTTAGATGTGAACAAGTGGAAAGTTACCCCTTCCTGAGCGAGGCTGTTCGAATCATCTACACACTGTCCCGTCCTGAGAGAGGCTGTTCGAATCATCTACACACTGTCCCGTCCTGAGAGAGGCTGTTCAAATCATCTACACACTGTCCTGTCCTGAGCGAGGCTGTTCGAATCATCTACACCCTGTCCCTTCCTGAGTGAGACTGTTCAAATCATCTACACACTGATCAAAATCACGTACATGCTGTTTTCTCTAATGTAATATATTAACTTATTGGGTTCCAGTAAAGACACCAACAATTTTTCACATAGATCTGATAATATGACATCAAAATCTATTTAGAAAATGCCCAAGGATTCCAGGGCAACAATAATACGGAAAAGCTACAGGCTCAGAAAGAAGGGGAGAGGATATTGCGACAGACACAAAGCGGAGGACACAGACCCTGTAGGTAAAATGCTGGTGCCAGCACATGAGCACCCAGGCAGTCTAATGATGTAGGATAAGTCTTTAGAAACGGGATGAGGGACAGTCAACCAAAACAAAGTGTAGGTGTAAAAAGCAAGCAAACAAAGAAAACCTGCTGCTTTGCAAGATAATTTTTTAAATGTTGATACTGATATCTAGCTCACTGATTTACTGTGATTAAAATAATACACGATTAAAGATGGTTGATATTAAAGAGTAAAAACAGAAAGTCTGAAAACGACCCAAGCACAAAGAGCAATAATATTATTTGATAATGAATGACTTCAATAACTGACTGATGTCAGGACAGCTGGATAACCATTTGAATCAGAGATGGGGATGGAGAGAACGGACTTTGAGCCATTCAACGTGTGAGACATCATATACAAGATTAAGAAAGGGTGACTTGGAAGCAAATGTCTTGGAAGTTCTGACCCAGGCATGAGTGAGGCTGTATGCCTCATAGAGGTAGGAAGATAGATGTGTGTCTGTTCTCAAGAGCATCCTGATGTGAATTATGAGTTCAAAAACAATGAATGGGGATCCCAGCCCCATTCATGTCTACATGGTGCACATGTCAGGATGCTCCTGGAGCTCACTTCTGTGAGTCTGTGAAGACCACTGTTAACTTTGATGAATGTGCCAGTCAGCCACCTCTTCATGGAGATCTAGTTTGGGTGGAGGAAACAGCTACTCCGGTGCCTACGTTGGATAGTAGATTCACAGGGACACACTGTGAGATTCGGCTGCCTCACTGTTGGTCAAAGCCTTGTCACAATGGTACATGTACAGACACTGTTGACAGCTGTAATTTGTCACTGCCAGCCTGGATATATAGGTGCCCTGTGTGAGATGGACATATATGAATCCAGTATCAACCCCTGCCAGCTTTGGGGGAAATATGTAGAGCTGTCTTCAGACGATCAATAGAGACACATTGCAGGACGGCCTTCCTCTTTCAACCACCTTAGAGCCTCAGGCTATGTTTGTATCTGTCAGCCTGGATTCACTGACAGGAGCCTAGCATAACTGTCCTCTGAGAGGTTTCACCCAACAGCAGACAGAAACAAATGTAGACACTCATAGCCATCACCTATGACCGAGCTCAGGAATCTTGTGGAAGAGTTAGGAGGATTGATGGACCAGAAGAGGAGAAACACTCCACAGGAACACCAACAGGGCCAACTAACCTGGACCCTTGAGGGCTCCCAGAGACTGACCTACCAACCAAAGAGCATACAAGGGCTGGACCTCCCCTCCACCCCTGCATGCACATCCATAACAAATGTGCAGCTTTGTCTTCATGTTGTCACTCAACAACTGGAGTTGGGGCTTACCCTAACTGGCCTCAGTGGGAGAGGATGTGCCTAGTCCTGCAGTGACTTGAGATGCCAGCATAGGTTGGTACCTAGGAGGGGAGCCCCACCTCACAAAAAGGGAGAGATGAGGGGGGAAGGGCTATGGTGGGAGACATGAGGAGGGAAGCTGCAGTTGAGATGTAAAGTGGATAAATAATGGAAAAAAGAATCAGAGATCTACATGTAAAAAGAAATGAAGCTACCCAAGTGTGAAAAAGAAAACAACCCTGTGTTTCTGCTCTGATGGGAGGGTATCCTGAGGCATGGGGACCCAGAAACCACACAGCTCTGAGATGGGACAATGTCCCAAGGAAAGTGCATCCTAAGACATGGGATCCCAGGAACAACACAGTTCTGAGAGGAAGCCTCCTCAGCAGAGCACTGCAGCTCCCAGGAGAGAGTATCCCTACCTGAGCTGAAGAACTCAGGGGCCTCAGACCGGCTCCTTCTCTTCCTTTCTCCTCTTCATTGCTTCTGTTCTTCTTGGCTTCTTCCAGTGAGAGTCACATCAGGCAGGAATCTCATTTAAGAGATTTATTGGAGGGTTTAGGCTGTGGAGGGATGTACACAGGGATGACTGCTCCCCTCTGCTCCCGAAAGTGGACAACGGGGAATTGGACAACGGGAAAGAGCTTATATAGGATTTCTGAAGGGGTGGAGCTTCTCAGAGCAGAGATTTCCAGAGTGAAAATTGGTGGGATTTCAAGTCCTGAGTTTGAGTACACTCAGGGATTGGTGGGGTTTTCTGCTCAGGGATTGGTGGGGTTTTGTGGGAAGCTCAGGGATTGGTGGGTTTTCCTGCTCAGGGATTAGTGGCTTTTTTCCCTGCATCAGAACCATGGGTTACGGTGAGAAGTCCTTCCTGGTCACAGCCTGCTTTTGCTGAGTGCCATCTCTGCGGGGCTGCCAAGGAGGTTTGGGGTGTAGGGTGGAGAGGAGGTGCAGCCACTGTGTACAGCTCCTATGGGGTAGCTCCTGTGGGGTGCTCCCACAGTGGTGTTTCACGAAAACTGTAAGCTTGGCAGGAACGAAGATTTCGCCATTGTGGACAGCTCCTCATGCTGTTAGTAGGCTGAGACAGGAAAGACTTCACTACTGCAGACAGCTCCTGAGAGGCAGCTCCCACTGAAGAGGGAAAAGATGGTGAGACTGTGACAGCTTCAGGCTGAGGAGTCATTGTGGTCGCCATTTTGGACAGCTTCTGTGGAGATTTTACTGACTGAGGTGGCCATAGGCTGGAGGAAGGAGGGGCCTGGGTTTTGTGGTGCGCTGCTCAGAGACTACAGTCTCTCCTGCACTCATTTGTTTCATCGGGATCCTGAGCTGCTGGTGCTGGTGGGGAGGGAAGTTAAGAAACCCATCCAAGTATTGGAATCAGTTCATGGGTGGAGGCTGTGACAGACATGCCTTTGAAGGTTATAGCCTGGCTTTAGTTTTGTTCCTGTTCCTGTGTTCTGTTTCCTGGTTTCCCAAGATTTGTGGAGTCTGTACTACAAGCCCCCCTATAACAGGACCAGCCAGCAGTTCAATAATGACAAAGTAGTTTTTAAATATTTTAAAGCTTAGGCCTTTTAGCTAGAGCAGTCTCCCAGCCAGCTATCTAGCTTAGCCCCACTGACCCTGGCACTACATCCTACCATGTGGCGAGCTCTGCCTCTGTGCTCTGGTCCTCTGATCCATCCATTCACCTCACAGTCTGCTGTCGAATCTCCTGCCTCTGCTTTCAGAATTTCTCTGAGATTCTATCATCCACTGCTTCAGCTACCTACTGTCAGATCTTTATTACGGCCCATCAGTAGTGGAAGAACCTCTGAACAATTCTAGATTGCCTTTAGGCAAGTGAGGAAGGAAGAAAATTTACAAAATAGAAAATCCAGTGATGGGCCTTAGGAATGGCAATACCAGTTTCCTGCCAATACTCAATCTCTGCAGAATTAGCGATTGAAAATACAGAGACATGCGTTTACACAATGTGAAGAAAAGGTTACCCCAACACCCCCCACTGCTGTAAATACTACACTAAGTCCTCACTACGACAGATTGACACTTGGAGCAAAAATAAATATTTTCTTCTGTACATTGCTTCTGTCTGCTATCTTGCCATCATGATGAAAGAAAGCCACTAGTGCAGAAAACTGGGGTCAAGAAGTGGGACCATTGCTCTGAGAAGTCTAACCATGTGCTGAAGCCTTCAGACCAGGGATGTGGAAGAGTTTAGGGATGTGGGTAAAGGGAGCCCTAGAGTGCAGTGCGTACAATGTTGGGGCCATTGTGGAAGAACTCACGAAGGCAGGAATGCCGATATCATCTGAACAGTAGAAACTGTCTTCATGACTTCCAGGTGGAAACAGGGATCCTACTGGGAACTATAAGCCACTCATGGTGACTTTTAACAAAGAATTTGGCTATATTCTGCCCATGTCCAGAAACTTTGAGGCAAGTGCATAAAATAATACACAGATTTGTTTGGCAGGTGAAATTTCAAGACAGTGTAACGTTCAGTCCGTGGTCGTTACTTGCCCCATACGTAATGAAAATTTAGAGTGAAGAGTGGAACAGAGGAGAAGTAGGTTTGATGCTATAGACAAGGTGAGTGTGGATTAAAGAGCTGTAATTGTTAAAGTGATGGGTGTAATTGAAAGGCAGTCATGCACTATGCCACAAAAAGAAATTCGTCCTGAGAGGGATACAGCCCTCCATCCAAGGATCCAGGAGTGAAAACACAAAGTCATTAGGAATACCTTCCTTTAAAAAGAGAGCACTTAAGAAGATTGGGCCTCCAGGGCAGGCAGCTCAAACAGAGCCACTTAGATGTGTTTCCCCCCTCCCGATTATGTCACACAGAAACTCAGAGTGCTGAAGCCAGTATTGGGGTGGGGTGGAGGTAGGAGTGGGGCAGGCTACTCCTCAGGATGAGCACAGAACTTGATGCCATACAACTTCTGCAAGCATGAAGAGTTCATGGGTTATGGAGTCATGGAGATCTCCATCAAGTCTCCAGAGAAAAACCATAGACCAGATATTATGGAACAGAACTGGATTTCACGTATGGAGAGATGTACTTAGGTTAAAAACTAAGTCTCAGCCGGGTGGTGGTGGTACACGCCTTTAATCCCAGCACTTGGGAGGCAGAGGCAGGTGGATTTCTGAGTTCGAGGCCAGCCTGGTCTACAGAGTGAGTTCCAGGACAGCCAGGACTACACAGAGAAACCCTGTCTCAAAAAACCAAAAACCAAACAACAACAACAAACAAACAAACAACCTACGTTTCAATGGAGAGCCCCAAGGAAGGCCGAGTGTGCCACAGGCAGCAGAGATGCAGGGATGGAAGTGACCATGCCTGTCTACACAACGTCACCACTTGTCATGGCTGCTGTTTGGTTCTCACTGTGGCGCAATCTTGCCTTGCTGTTCCTCCTGTTACTCTCTTTTGGAATGTGGATGTTTACTCTGTGCTGTTGAACACTGTAAGGGTATTGCTTGTGATTTTATAGGGGCTTACTGCTAAGAGCTTGCTTTGAGTCTCAGAAGAGACTTTGGATTTTGGACCTTTGAACAGTGTTGGAAACTGTTAAGACTTTGGGGACCATTGAAATGAATGTTGTATTATCAGATGGCCATAAGACAGGGCAAGGGCGTGGTCTGGATATAAAATACCCCCCATAGACACACATGTCCAAACACATATGTCCCCAGCTGATGGCACTGTTGAGGGGGATTATGGTCCCTTAGGAACATGGAACCTAGTTTATGGATGGAGAACACTTAGGGACAGACCTTTAAGGACTATAGCTGGGCCCCATTTCGGATTTTGTTCTCTATTTCTGGATTCACCAAGATGTGGAGAGTCTCTAACACATGCTTCTAGCACCAGGGACTCTGCTGTGTCTTCCCTGCCTGCCATAATAGGTAGAAACCATAAATCTTCTTTTCCTTAGATAGCTTCAATCGGGTAATTTGTCAAAATGATGAGAAAATTAGCTGAGACTAGTTTACAATCATAATTATTTACAAGTATATAATTACTTTATAGTGATATATAATTTATTTATATGTAATGATATGATTTAATGTAAATTTTTTATGATTTTTATAATTTTATTAAATTTTTTTAATTACACAAAAATGGGCATAAAGACATGAACACAAACAAATATAGGAATAGTGGTTAAACACTTGGGCATACGCTCGACTTGATTTAAAAATCACCAACTACACAACTACACTGAAATCCCACTTGCAAACTACTGGGTTGGCAGAAGTCTGAGTGCAAGGCGGTAGAGCCTGAGTCTGAAGCCGTCCTTCTCACAAGCTGTGGTGGATGCCAGGTGTGCCTGCAAAGGGAATTAGGCAATATACTCAGTGTTTGCTTTCTAAGACTGATGTAACCAATTACCATAGACCAGGTGGCTTCAAACAACAGAAATTAAATCATGCCATTGCAGAGAGCTAAGTCCAAGAGGAAGTGCCTCCCTCCTAGCTTGGTGGGTGTTGGCAACCCTCTACATTCCTTGGCTGTGGACAGAACTCTCATTTCTACATCCATCTTTATGTGGCCTTTTCTTCTAATCTTTCTCTATCTCAATCTCCCTCTGCCTTTCTCCTATGAGAACTTTCACAGTGTGAGACAGGGCCCTCCCATCTTTAACTACACCTACAAAAGCTAAACAAATTCTGCCACATTTGCATGCTCTGAGACTTATCTCTCAGAATGTATTTTGGACTATCCCCATCACAAGTCTCCTTATCATCTCACTTCATGCAAAGTTCTTTTTTTAAAGAAGTATTTATTTTATTTGTATGAGTGTTAACTGTATGTGTGTGCACCATAGTCATGCCTACTGCCAATGGAGGTCAGAAGAGGGTGTCAGATTTCCTGGGTCTAGAGTTAACAGATGTCTGTGAGCCACCATGTGGGGGCTGGGAACTAAACCTAGATCCTCTACAAGGGCAGCGGCTAGAGTTCTTGTGTGTGTGTGTGTGTGTGTGTGTGTGTGTGTGTGTGTTCATGTGCACACTAACCCCAAGGCATGGTGTTGTCTTTTTCTTAAGCTTCTCTCCCATTTCATGTTCATGCTTAAATCTGTGGGCCTGTGAAGAGGGCTCGTGTACCTGTGGAGGAAGCCTGGCCAGGCGGGGGACTCCTCGGTCCAGTCTCGTGGCTGGAGACGCTGGGAGGTCTGTTCCATTGCTCCAGCACAGTGGATTTTGATAAGAAGAGATAGCCCATGATTTTAAAGCTTTATTATAGAAAAGTAGGGTAAAGAAAAGAGATAGAAAAGTAAAGAGAGAAAGAAGAGATAGAGGGGTGAGAGTCACCACATGGAAAGAGGGGAAAAGAACGGGGAGAGAAGGGGAACAGGGGGGCAAGAGACAAGAAGAGAGGACAAGAGAGAAGGGCAAAAGAGAAGAGTGAGAGAAAGGAGGGGTCATGTAGCCCCTTTAATGGGCAGGCTACCTGGCTATTGCCAGGTAACTGTGAGGTGGGGAAAACCTGGCTGTAGCCAGGTGACTGTAGGGGTGAGGTCCAGCCAGAACACTAAGGGCGTGGGGCGAGGCCACACGTGACTGATGGCCATAGGCTTATGTCCAACACAAATCTACATTAACGCCTCTGCTTAGTCAACTCCAATAAACAAACAAACAAAAACCTTATGATTTGAAGCATTTACCTTTGATCCAAAAGCCCTGCTTTGAGAAATGTAAGCTAATGGTGTACATCTGGCACTTTAAAAAATAATCTCCCTAAAGTATTTTGGAATTGGAAAACATTAAAAATTACTTAAAAGCTCAAACAGAGGAATTTGGTTGAGTAAACACTAGAGTACCGTGAAGTCACATAAAGAAGCGGTAATTCCTCCGGGCATCGTGATTTCATAAGAAAGAAAGAAGTACAAACACATTTGTTCTCATATAAAGAAATATAAGAAGAAGGAACTAAAAAGAAAGTGGTTAAATGATGCACAAGAGATGGGGAGGGTGAAATGGGGTGGCAGGGGTGGCAGGATGGTGGGTTTCTTCTTGCATCTTTTTATATGGCTTAGACTTTGGGAATAATAGTAACATCTTGCATATTCAACAATACAATTAAGATGACAAAATTCCCAAGGCCAACTGAAAAGAAAAACAAATAAGAATAAGCACATGAAGGGGAGAAGAAGAATTGAGCCAGGGATCCTCGGAACATGGTGTGTGGACCATATGCTCCCCCTTTAAAGGAGGAAACACTGCCAGCAAACCTCCAAGTTTTCTTTGCAGATCTGCCTTTTATAGCGGGGTAAGCATATGACATCGTGATATTATTTATATGTCTTGTGGGACAGAATGAAGAAGGGAAGTGCAAATATGGAGCAGGGAAGAAGCAAGAGTGCTGGGAAGAGGACTCGGTGGGAGAGTGGTTGCCTCGGATGTGTGAGGACCTGAGTTCAATTCCCAGCAAGAGAGAAACTGCTAAGAGAAACTGTAAAGGAGATGGAAACAGAAAGACCGAGGAGACAAAGCCACTGAGACAAGGAGAGAGACAGCGACAGAGGAGAGAGACAAGCAAAGACGAGGGAGACAGAGTGGCAGGGAAGGAAGAAGGGAGGGGTTGGAAAGAGAGGTGAGGAATGATCCCATATATGAATTAGAGGCATAAATGTGTGGCTTAGAGAAAGACATACATGCAGACATATTTTAAAAAGAAAACAGCTATGAGTTGAGAGACAGAATATACTTGAGAATCCATGAATCTCTTTTAATAGTGCTAAGAAACAGATATGCTTATTTCCATCTATCAAGAATAGATGGCAAGAGTTACATGGGACATACATGGGTGTGGGGGAAGTATGAAGCCACTGATTGTATACCCTGTAGAGATGAGGCAATCAACAGTCTTTCTATGAACCCAGCTTGGCGTCCATCCATCCTGAGCTGCAACTATGACTGCGCCAGCATGATTCTAGTGAGTTTCCCCATGTGGTTTCCCAGCTGCCTATAACAGACCAACCATTCAAATGGTACACAGAGCGCTACAATGGGATTCTGGTACCCAAATTGGATCTACCTCAGATCTTAGTTTAAGACCTCATTCCAGCACAATGAAGACACTCATCCTAGCAACCAAGAAGGCCCTCATTTAGTTCCAGTAATGGAATGCACTTGGACCTGATACCACCCAAGGTCCTATTTCTGTCAGTAAGTCCACAAAAACCACACTTCATGCCAAAGTGATCTTTGGTCTGCCTACCCCTCTATATCTGATCCAGGTTGTTCCAGAAAAATCTTTCAGGTACCTATCCTTAACGTTCTTTAGTTACTTTCATCTCTCTTCCAGGAAACAGAAAAAGTCCTGTGGTCAAAACAAGGGGTCTCCCTAAAGGCCTCAAATATCTCAGATAATTGGTGTTGATTTTCATGGTTCTCCACCATGTGATTTATGTGATAAATATTCTTCAGAGGATGATGTAAGCAAGAGTGAAAAATGAGAATAAATGGAAATTTTGTCATACCCCAAAGGTAGGATTTAGGAGTTTGCTATTCCATAAGCCATGGCCAGGACTTGAGTATGACATGGTAACAAACTCTGCCAGACTTACTGTTTGCTTTAGAGGAATGTGATTACCTTGGAATGTGGAAAGTGGGCTCTTATTCATCCTATAGGTGAAGCTTGCTTGCTCATTTAACATGGGTCAGATAAGAATAGCTGGAGGCCACTCACCTGACACAGCTCTAGATTCTCTGGATGACGGCCTCCCCACACTGAAGCAAACCAACCAATAACAAGGCAATTGTACCAGCTGGTTTTGTGTGTCAACTTGACACAAGCTGGAATTATCACAGAGAAAGGACCCTCTATTGAGGAAATGCCTCCATGAGATCCAGCTGTAAGGCATTTTCTCAATTAGTGATCAAGGTGGGAGGACCCCTTGTGGGTAGTACCACCTTTGGGCTGGTGATCCTCCTGGGTTCTACAAGAAAGCAGGCTGAGCAAGCCCAGCGAAGCAAGCCAGTAAGGAACATCCCCCCATGGCCTCTGCATCAGCTCCTGCTTCCTGACCTGCTTGGGTTCCAGTCCTGACTTCCTTTAGTGATGAACAGCAATGTGGAAGTGTAAGCTCAATAAACCCTTTCCTCCCCAACTTGCTCTTGCCACAACTCTCCGCCAACCAATAAATACTTTAAAACCATGTACTGCCTCTTCTCGTCTGGATCCGCTGTGCTGGAGCAATGGAGCAGCCAAGTCTAGTCTGACGCAGGAAACCTCTCTGCGTTTCCTGCCACGGTCACCACCAAGCCAAGCCACCAGCTCAAGCAAACCAAGGACTCTTGTCCCCATGGAACTCAGTCAGAGCTCTCCTCCCCGCCATTTTCCTTTCAGCCCTAAACTACAGCCCCCACCCTGTTCTCAGCTCTTTGTGGCATCTGCCGTGTCCAGGAGCCTGAGAACCTGCTGTCCTCGGCCTCCACAAGGGCCAGGACCCCCGAGCCTGACTCCAGCAGTTCCCCGGGGACTCCAGACTGCCCTTCCCCACCCCCCCACCCCCAAGCAGGGTCCTTCGACTTCACACAGCCTGGCATGGGGTGCATGCGATCAAACTTCCCTCATCCACTTCGCCCAGCAGCCTGAGCCCTGGGCCGGATGCAGACCACCATTTTAACCCACAGTCACATGCAACTCCTTAGTCTGCTTTCTAACAAGGTGGCTCTCAGGATGACAGGCTACAAACTTCCTGTCAGCCAGAGCATTGCTTAATGGAGTTCTTCCCCAGTGGCCGCCTTCCTGCTCAATGACTGGCCTCCATCCGATGAGCTGAGCAGATGGCCCCATCTGCCAGCACAGATACCCTGGAATACCACTGTATTTAAAGACATGTTATTTTTTTGCCTTGCCTTCATGTTATAATTGTAACACTATTGTTTCTTATCTGTTTTTATTTGAGAAATCCTTTTATATTTTTTTTTTCAGATAGGGTCTCATGTAGCCAGGCTGACCTTAAACTTGCTATGTAGCCAAGGATAGCCTTGAGCTTCTGATCCTCCTGCCCCCACTTCCATAGTGCTGTGATAACAGGTGTGCTCCACTGTGCTTTACTTTATGCAATGCTAGGGACCAAACCCTGGGGACTGTCAACTGAGCTATGACCCCACCCCATCACTGCTTTTGTTTTGTTTTGTTTTGTTTTGTTTCCGATTCTGTGGGTAGGCTATATTAACTTTGTCTCACCTCAAGGATAGGAAAGGACACATAACAAAACTTACAATGACAACCTGGTAGGTCTGAGAGTTGTGTCTTACAGGGTGCCTTCCAGCTCAGGCTGGAAGTGCTTGAGAGGGTCAGTCTCAAGAGACAGAAGGTAGTGCATTGACCTTGTGACAGGGTTTGTGTTGTAAGACATGACCCAGCAGGAATCCAGTCTCCACCACTGGACTGACAGTTCCTTGCAGATAAGAAAGTGGGTCTTACATCCTACCCAAATCCCTTTATGATTCCCAGAAGCAGCCGTGAGACCCACCATAACTTTCTTTCTAGAACCTTCATCCCCACCCCAGTGAGGGTGAGCCTCTTGTGAATTCTGGTTATAGTTGGGGCCACAAGGATGAGCCTAGGGAATACCAGAAGTTCTTTGGTTTTCCGGAAATTTAATCACATCCAAGCAGGGTGTTAATCAGTAACAGTCCCAAAGGGTCCACACTTTGGAATAACAAATATTTACCAAAGACTTTGGGCTGCAAAGCTTATGCTTGCCTCTTTGCTCTGAATGATCTTCTCGGCTCCAGAGGTCCAGGACTGGTAAGTGGTGGTGGATGGCAGGGGGCCTCTAGAGTGCCTAACCGGGGGATGGGGGAGAGCTGCTCTTACTCTCTCCCAGTGGGCTTCAACAGAGGGTGGGGTGGGGTGGCAGAGAGTTAGAGTAAGCATGCCATCTTCCATCTAAACGCCAAAGGACTGCACACTGAAGTTGGGCTCTTGGTGACATCAAAAGCATGCCAGCCATAGATAGGAGGCAGCCAGGGGGAAGGTCTCTGAAGGCTTGGTGTTTGTCTGCCACAGTTCACAGCCCAGGCAAGTGAGCCAAGGCTGGGGAGAGGCAAGGAAGGCATTGTTCTTCACACATGCTCAGGGCTGACTGTCAGACAGACAGCCCATTTCCTACCCATTTCAAATTCTGTGTGACAAGGTGTGTCCTCAACACCCCTGACAGTGCCCTAGGTCCCAGGAGCACCCTGTGTATATTGTGGGTGGTTCCCATGATGATTAGCGAATCTGAAAAGTCAAGTTACACTGTTCAGTAAGCAGGTGTAGTAATAGCCAGATGTGACAGGGCTTCTTCAGGAGATTTAGTTCTAGGAAAGGGGTACATTGTGCTGGTGTGTTGGGAAATTCTCCTGATGGCCAAGACAAAGAGAAGTAACTATGGAATCGGGACTAATCTGTAGGCTTAATTTACAAAGCAGAGAGCCAAATACCATGACCCAATTCTCCGGGGCAGCTCAGTGTGTTAGGACAGAATAGTCAAATCTCGAAGTTTAACAAATGTGTTTGCACAGTTCTGGAGGCCCAAGGTGAGGGACAGCATGGTTGGGGAGGTTTGCAGGTGGGTGGTCTTCTCAGTGTGTTCTTGGTGGAGACAAGGTCTCTTCCTCTTCTTATAAGGACACTAAATCCCTCACAGTCTCCCCACAATTCAGACATCATCTAGTCACTTCTCAAAGGCCCTACCTTGCCATACCCTCACCTTGGAGGATAAGGCCTCAGTTTTGAGTTGTGAAGGACCGAAGGCAGGTTGTCCATTTAAAAAATGAAGGTATGATACCGGAGATGTTCTATACCCGGAAAGAAGTAATGACCCAATGCTTACAACAATGTGATAACCCACTAAGGGTTATGATGACTGGGAAGTGATTCCTAAATAATGACATTTGGGAAACCCAGAAGGGTCATCCAGGCTATAAGGTGGAAACCCTGGATTCTTTAGGGCCATTTAGCAAGGCAAGGGCAAGGGTGTGCGTCCTGGGGCTGGATGTGGCTTGTCACCAGTACAGAAGAGAGACTGGGAGCAGCTGGAGAGCTTCTTGTCACTTTTTGACTTGGGGTCCAATGGTCAGAGTGAGGGGCTCTGCTGATGGGAACTGTCAAGCATTGCTAACATCTATGGCTTGAGTATCTTGCCATCCAGGCCTTCCTATTGTCCAGAGGAGTGAGCTATTGGGGACATCTTAGTGGCATACTCAGCCAGCCTCTAAAACACCAGTAATATTGCTGTGAGCACAATGTGATGGCACAGCCCTGAACCAGATTTTGAATCTGAATATACACAGGACTCTCAAGAGAGGCAAGGACAGTCATAGGGAGGAGTGTGGGGCTAGAAAGTCACTGGCTGCAAAACTGGGGCGTGGACAGCCAGTGTGTACCATCAGGGGCAATGAGACTGAGTGTAAAAAAAAGAATCAGCTGGCTTCCTGCAGCCACCTAGGAGCTGTGGGTAGAGGAATGAAAGAAGACCTATCAGAAACTGTGTACAGGAGATGCAGGAAAGGAGAAGCTTAAGTCAGAAAACTGGGGACGCCTCCTTTTGTTTGCTGCATTCCCTCTTGGACCCTCCAAATCCCCAGTCAAAGGTGTCATACATTAAGGTTGTGTGATGGGCACCAAGGGGCTGTGGGATATGCCTAGTAGCCAAGTGATAAAGGAAAAGATTGAAGCAGCTCAGTAAATGGCCCCAGCTCCATCCTGATCCTGCTTCAGACAAAGGGGCCACATTTGATCCTGCCAGAGGAAGGCAAAGGGACAGAACCTAGGGGAGGGACCACAAGCTGCTCAAGGGCCTACTCAAGAGAACAGGACTCAGAAGAACTCTTGTAAAATGCCCCTCCCCCAACCAGGTGGATGACTACATTGCTCATATGTTCCAGGTCAGTCTAGGGTAGAGCTGACCTGTGAGAAACCCAAGGGAACCCACACTTAACGTGGTAGGAAGGAAGAAGGGTCACAGGAGAAATGTTTGCCTGGCAAAGATGTTTTATTAGGTGTTGAGATGTTCTTCATTCTCATTCATTCATTCTCTATCTTTCTGCCTAGGATGAAGGGAAGTGGCCCCTGGCCTCCACAGCTGACCACATGAGGGTGGTTTCTGGCCTCTTTCTTCCTGTCCTCCTGGCAGAGGTGTGGCTGGTGACCAGTTTCAATCCCAGCTCCCATTCACCAGAGGCTCCCATTCTCCTGGAGTCTCAGGATTATGAGAATCGAACTTGGGAAGAGTACACATGGACTGATCCAAGGGTTGAGGAGGAGGAGGAATATTGGCTGAGGGCCATCCAGCAGCTCTCCAATGGGACTTCAAGCTTTGGGTTCAACCTGCTTCGAAAGATCTCCATGAGGCACGATGGCAATGTAATCTTCTCACCTTTTGGCCTGTCTGTGGCCATGGTGACCTTGATGATGGGGGCCAAGGGAGAGACCAAAGTCCAGGTAGAAAATGGACTCAACCTACAGGCCCTGAGCCAGGAAGGACCCCTGATCCTTCCAGCCCTCTTCAAGAGAGTCAAAGAGACCTTTGCCAGCAACCAGGAATTGGGCCTCACCCAAGGTAGCTTCGCCTTCATCCACAAGAACTTTGATATTAAAGAGACCTATTCCAATCTATCCAAGAAGTATTTTGATACAGAGTATGTGCCTACAAATTTTCGAAATTCCTCACAAGCCAGAGGACTCATAAACCACTACATTATCAAAGAGACTGAGGGGAAAATCCCCAAGCTTTTTGATGAGATTAATCCTGAAACAAAGTTAATTCTGGTGGATTACATCTTGTTCAAAGGTATTTTGAATCTTCTGTTGCTCCAGAGCCAAAAGAACCTGACCCTGTATCTCCCTTTTCTTCTTCTGGTTAGTGTACAGTTAATACTAAAGGATGTTCTGTAAACATGGCCTCTGCTTTGCAGGTTCAGTATGCATTGAGGAGGGGCCGATGCTTCCCGAGGCCCCCAACCTCACCACCTGCAGGCCTGTGGTCCTCAGTTTCCATAGCTCTCCTGCCTAGTTTTCATCTAATGCTTAGAAGAGGTCCCACAAGGCTATTGAATGAGCAACTTACTATCAGTCAACCTGGACTCTGGGCTCCCTATTCCCTGCTTTTGTGATCTGGGGCAAAATCTCTGCCCTTGGGTTTATTGTTGTTGCCAGTATTATAGTGTGTGGGGTCTGTACATGTGAGTGCAGGAATACCTGGAGGTCAGAGGTGCTGGATCCTCCTGGAGCTGGAGTTGTGAGCCACCTAACATAGGTGCCAGGAAACAAACTTGAGTCCTTTGTACAAGTAGTATGAGCTTTTATCTGCTAAGTCCCTTGGTCTTGGAACTTTATATAAAAACTGGGATTCTCCCTTGCTATAGTCATAGAGCTATAAGAGATGACATGCAAGGTGCTACACATGGCATTTGATACTTACTATCCACCACAGGAAGGAACAGGTTGCATATTTGTTCTTTCTGGCAGTCAATGTAGCAAGGAGATTAGGGCTACTGTTTCCTTTGTTCTAAGGGGATGGAGGTGAAGGCTGGGGAAACTAGTTTGTTTGAACATGCTCACACAATGAATGGCAGAGGCCAAATGCAAAGAGAGACCCCATGATTTTGTAACCCCAATTTCTTCTAGCTCTAACAGGGTATGGAGTGGATGAATCTGGGGCTTAAAACTATACCAGGAGATTAAAGTCCCAGGTAGAAAGACTACTTACAGACACTCTAAAAAATGTTCAGTGTAGAGTCATGTAGTGGCTGGCCTCTCTCGATTCCAAAGCCACATCAAGTGATGCTGAGCTGGACACACCCTCACTCCCTGTAAAGTCTGTTTGCATATGGTCATGCTGGGGCCATGTGGTAACTAGAAATACTCCAGGCATCGGGCAATGGAAGCCATCCACCAGGACATGAGGAAGCTTAGGTCCCATGATGGGCCATGGGTAGGGCTGAAGTTTGGTCTTTGAGGAATTGGATGCCTGAGCATGCAAACTTGAAAAAGGAAATGTCACTCTCGGTTGGGAATAAAGGGGGTAGCGTACTCTCTCCTCTACTACTTGAGCAAGACCAGTGTGTTCTGTGGAGGCTTGTTTCTACAGGGGCTCTCTTCTGACTCGTTCAGGGAAGTGGCTGACTCCATTCGACCCCATCTTCACTGAGGCTGACACTTTCCACCTGGACAAGTACAAGGCAGTTAAGGTGCCCATGATGTACCGGGAAGGGGACTTTGCCTCCGCCTTTGATAAGAAGTTCCGTTGTCACATCCTCAAACTGCCCTACCAAGGAAATGCCACCATGCTAGTGGTCCTCATGGAGAAAACAGGGGACCACTTGGCCCTGGAGGACTACTTGACCATAGATCTCGTGGAGACATGGCTCCAGAATATGAAAACCAGGTATGATGCTTCCCCTGCCGTGCACCCAACTAGTTTTGCCTCATGCTTACTGCCCATGCTCCCCAGTGATCGCCAAGGTCCTGTTTTACTTTCTAACCTGAGCATTAACCCGGCTTAGGCCTAGTTGTATTATTCTAATGAACAACGGTTGTTCAAATACAGCAGTTTGCCTGTTGGGATACCAATTGATGCCAAAGCTCTAACAGTAAACAAGCCAGGCAAAAGGAGACATTCAAGACTGTAAGAGGAAAAAGCACTTCAGCAGGTGCGGATCAAAGCCAGGGATGTTCTTCTCTGGTGATGAGGGGGGACTTTCATGGGTCTGTCTGAGGAGAAGAGTATTTAGAGGCAGTTTGGGGATAGAGCACACCTGGTGGCTCTAACAAACAGCCAAGTGTTCCTGTAGCCATCGCAGAAGAGGTGAGAGGATTCAGGGACAGCCACCCCAGGACCTTACATTACACACGCAGAAAGGTCATGGGCTTTGCCTGTAGAAGTTGGGGAGCCACAGAGGTTCAAGGAGACCTGATTAATAGATCATACAAGATCCTGTGCTGAGAGCACAGGACCACGAGGAAGCCAGTCAGAAGGGTGTCAGATAACTTGAAGATGCTGCCACTTGGACTATGGTGGTAGCAGGTGAGGTGATAAAATGTAGACAAGACTTTGAATCTGCCAGGAAGCAAGAAGTGGCGAATTTGATGACTAGATATGGAATGGGGTGCAGAGCCAAAGAAAGAGAAAATACAGACAGACCCAAAGAGGTATCTGTCAGTCAACAACAGTTGTAGTTTTGGGCCTCAGCATCTCAAAGATGGGTATATCACTTCCTAAGACTGTGAAAGGAACATGCCTGGTAGTGAGCTCAGAGCTCAGTCCTAACAGCTGGACTAGAAATGTCTCCCTAGGCGCCACATGAAGTAGACCAGGCCAGGGTGGGGCCAGAGTCTGACTCTGAGAGTGACAGGCATACGGCTGGGGAGTAGTACCATGAGAGCAGGTAAGCCTGAACATGGGGGCGGGGTACCTGTGTGGAGAGAAGAAATGGAAGGGCAGGGTAGAGACCCTGTGTGTGCTGGAAGCCAGTCTGCCTGCTGGAGCACAAGACAGACAGCCCCAATGAGTCACATGGCTGTGCCTGTTAAGTCTTGCTGCTCCAGAACTGGAACAGAGATGAACTCAACTGAAGGTCCTGGCTACAGCTTTCACTTTCATTTGTCTGTCATTTTTAACTCTTTCAGCATCAGCAAAGGACTGAAACACAAACCCTAACAGATGTTTGCTGAGTGGTTACACTTATGAGTTAAAATTTAGGACAAGCCACATCCTCAGTTTTTTCCCAGCATGGAGCCCAGCCCAGCTACATGACAAGGGAAAAAAACAGGCAAGGTGTATTTATGAAATTGCTGTGTGCTAGACATTGTTCTAGACACCTTTCATACCACAATGATTCTATTCAAAAACTCTGACGTTGGTACACGTATTTTTGACAAGTCTTTACAGAGCAAGAAAACTGAAAATTAAGATTAATTTGACTTAATTAGTAGCGGTCTTTTTTTTTTTTTAATTTCTGAACCACAAAACTCATCTTTCCAAATCTCATATTCTCAGAGAACTCACTACAGGAAAAATAAATATCTCAGCGCCTCCCTGGTTAAGAAGCCAGGGTTAGTGGAAAGCTTCCCTTGTCTGCCCATTCCCCAAGTTCTCTGGAAATATCAAGGTTCCGGGTGCTGGGCTGGGAGCATCCTCTAGCAGTCTGCTGGGATGCAGGAGGCAGCCAGGGAGATGCTTGGGGTTGTTTTGAAACAGACAGAAATGGACATGGAGTCTGGCATTCTTTACTAGTAAGGCTTTGGGGAAGTGCGCTGATGAACCAGCTCACTGGCATTAACCCAGTGGTTCTCCATAACCCAGAAGTATTTTCTCTGAGATAGAACACTATCAAAGACCCCATGAGCTATATACACCATCAAACAGAGGAAGTAATCTTGGAGGAAGGAAGAAAACAGCACAGCCCCAGCCATTTCACCGTCGTCTGTCCTGTCCTTGGGCCACAGGAAAATGGAGGTCTTCTTTCCCAAGTTCAAACTGAACCAGCGGTATGAGATGCACGAGCTGCTCAAGCAGATGGGAATCAGGAAGGTCTTCTCCACCTCAGCTGACCTCAGCGAGCTCTCAGCTGCGGCACGACACCTTCAGGTGTCCAAGGCAAGTCAGGGACCACGCTGGGGCCCAGTCCGCAACACGCAATGTCACTAAAACCAACACATACTCGGAAAACCATGTCATTGTGATTACGTGCCTAGCTGTAGCAGAGAATTTTACTCCAGTTCTAACAACTTCAAGTAGTACCCAAGGTTCCAAGGACCTCAAGCCATGCTAATCAAAGACCCTTTTAACTAGGTTCTCATTGGAAGAGCTCTATCCCTCTTCTCTCCCAAGGCTTAGGGAGACATCTGCCCCTCACACAGACTGGTTTATAACCCATCAGTACTGTGCTGAATATCAAAATAGCTCGTGAAACTATACTATCTTGAGCAAACCGCAGTCATCACCTGGCCACCTCATTCCTTGTGACAGACACTCCACCTCCTCTATGATTAGCCTCAGAGGACCCTCTGGCTCTTCCTCGCCACACGCCTGCCTCTCCTCTTCTTTCTGTTCTTCAGACAGGGAACTCATCCACCCCTTCTTGGTCCTTGCGGCATGTCTGTGTACTGTAGTGAGCTAGCATTCCTGGCCCGGATTCCTTTCAGCTCTCTCTTCCACCATCACAATCAAAAGGGTTCACATTTCCCCATACAATTGTTGATTCTGAGAGATTTAAAATGGTATTCTATGTGACTAGGAGCCAGTATGGTAACCTCAGTTTGAGTAACCTCAGTACCAGGTAACCACAGACCCTCCGGCTGACCCTAGAAATGACTCAGAGCAACAATACCAGGCAGCTCAAAGTGCCTTCAAAGGTCAACTGCTCAGCTCAAGAGTCAGCATCACAAAGTACATGTCCCAGAAATACTTACTGGATGCCTGCATGGAGAGACCAGGTTCCCTGCTTCCAAGCCCAGGATGCTTCTCACACAGACCACACCACTCACTCCCCATAGCCCCCTGGTACTATTTGGATTTCTGAGGCACTCTGTGGCACAATCTTATGCATACCCAGCCCCCCAGCACAGATGGGCTGCCTCAGTGAACCCCAGGAGCATGGCTGGATGGGCGGAACTGCCCATGGGAAGTTTCTGCTAGTTCTCCCTTCCCACTGCCACACAAATGTTCTTCCATGTTCTTTCTTTATCTAGGTCTTACAACAGTCGGTGCTTGAGGTGGATGAAAGGGGAACCGAAGCAGTGTCAGGGACAGTGTCAGAGATTGTCGCTTACTCCATGCCTCCTGTCATCAAGGTGGACCGGCCTTTTCACTTTATCATCTATGAGGAGATGTCCAGGATGCTCCTATTTCTTGGCAGGGTGGTGAACCCCACAGTCCTGTGAGTTGGGTGTGTGTAAAACCTTGGTCAGTACAGGTGCTGAGCCAGAGGCGTCTGAGGCACCAGCTGCTGGTGGTGACAAGAAAGGGTGGTTCTCTGTACCCAGCCAGTTTGTTATGGCTTCTCTCTGATTAACACTGAAATTAAAGCAACTCATACTTTAAGGAGATGTCTGTGCAATCTGTCTGGCATTTTAAATGCTCCTGAGAGCCTTAGCTGAAGACTAGCTGGGGAGGCTCTCTCCCTTTCTCTGCTGCTTGCACGCCTGGACTGGGAGCAGTCGATAGGACAGCAGGTGTGGGTCACGGGCTCTGAGGAGAACATGGACACTCTCCTATAGGCATGCCCCTCCCTCTCTAGGTCATTCTCTTACAAAGTAAGTGTTTTATTTTAGTTTGTACCAGACTTTCTCTCTCCCCTCTCTGTCTCTTTCTCATTCTCCTCTTCCTCCTCCACTCCTCTTCTCCCCAACCCCCACCCCTGTAGGGGCCTATAACATAAGACTTGGCGGGCTTGGAACTCTATGTAGACCAAGCTAGACCTGAACTCAAAGAAATCCACCTGCCTCTGCCTCTGCTTCCTGGGTACTAGAATTAAAGGTGAGCACCACCATGCTCAGCTGTGCATGCGTGTCTACATGTGTGTTTCTCTGTGTGTGCATGTGTATGTGTGTCTGTGTGTGCACACACATGCATGTGTGCGTGTGTGTGCATGTGTCTGTGTGTGTTTGTGTGTCTGTGTCTGTGTGTGTATGAGTGTGTGCATGTGTCTGTGTGTGTGTGTGTTGTAGTATGTTTTAATCATAGAATTCTTTCTTTTTATTAAAATTAACAGAAATTCACCACAGTCAATCCTGATCAGTGTCTGGCTCGATGACACTCACTAAACTCTGTTCTGTGATCATCTATCTAGTCACATGGTTCCATCACAGGAATCACAGATCACCCAGTTCAATGATTTCATTTTATAAGGAAAACAGGGACCACAACAAAGGCCACATCTGGATTTTCACAGGCACTTTTTTCCTCTTTTCTTCATAAGAGTTTATAAGTGAGCATATAAATACATACAATAACAATGACCTTTTATAATTGCTTTGGTATAGAGATGAATACAGTCTCAATTACATTCAACTTTACCAACAAAAAAAAATATGCCTTGCTCATTGCTGAGTAAGAAAATTCTGGGGCTGGAGAGATGGCTCAGTAGTTAAGTGCGCTGACTGCTCTTCCAAAGGTCCTGAGTTCAATTCCCAGCAACCACATGGTGGCTCACAAATGTCTGTAATGGGATCTGATGCCCTCTTCTGCTGTGTCTGAAGACACTTACAGTATACTCACATACATAAAGTAAGTAAATCTTTGACCCTTGTGGAGGGTGCTGACTGCAGACAGTGCAGGGCCCACTGCACATGATGGGGATGTCAGACCTTATATCTCAGTGGTGAGCTAATCCTTCCTTCTTACTCTAGTCCAAGGCCTTGGTACCTGATTGTCCCTTCTAAAGCATCCATCAGGGCTGCTGAACTGTCCTTTGCCTCAGTCATCCACTGTGCTTGAGGAAAAGTAAGCATGGACTTTGTCCCAATATAAAAGGAAAATGAAACTATCTCTAAAGCGTTCTTGGGCAGCCATTTCCTAGCTTATAGAAATAAGACAGTGCCTTAGGAGTGAGCCAGAGGTTGTTAGATATCAGAGGCCAACTAGTCTCCAAATGTCACCTGTGCTGACTCAGTGCTTAGTTGCATTTGTATCGGCTAGTTAATTTATAAACACACATAAAATTGGTGTATTGATTAGTGATTTGGTGACAAATCCAGAGTAACTAATGAATAGGAGGTTCTATCAAGAAGCAGTCTAAGCCAGACGTCCCCACCTTAATTCCGACATTAATGCACTCTTATAGTTATTCCAGGACATTAACAGATGTTAATTTAGGACCAGTCAGCTCTGGGGCCTAGGCAGAAAGACCGAGGATGCCTCTAGCTGGCATTCAGGGTCCTTGTGCTCAGTTATTCAGATATATTTGTGGAAAAACAGTAGACAGAGAAAAAATTTAAGTATTTATTTTATGTATATGAATGTTTTGTTTGCATGTTCATCTGTACACCAGAAGAGGATATCAGGTCCCATAGGACAACAGTTATAGATGGTCGTGAGCCACCATGTAAATGACAGGAATTGAACTCAGGACCAGGAAGAAGAATTTGAAAAAAGTTTAAGCACTTTTCTCATTACTAGATGAAATCTAGAAAAGGAAGCCTATAGCTATACCATCCCGAAATAAACACAGCCAAACCCAGTGACAGGCAGGCCACCACTGCTGCAGATGGAGCAGAGCGCTCTGTCCTGCACTGAGTTAAAGGAAGATTACGTCTGCTGATGAAATGAAGATATGAGTACATGCATCTTCCTATCTGCCACTCCTTTGGTTTTTAATCTTGCTGCATATCTGCCTCTGGGTTATAATTTTAGCAAAGATTCAAAAAAATTTTAAAAGGTTTTAATACTTGTGAAAAAAATACTTCCAAAAGTAATTTTGAATAACTGTTTTAATTGATAACTTAATGCCTAAGCAATTGACTTCCAACTTTATAAGCAGTGGTGACTAGGCTCTGTCAGATCACTTTCCTTTATCCCACATATATAACAGGAATATGAAAAGCTTATAAGTACTAAGCGTATTATTTAACAATCAAATTGAAACTCTCCATTTTATCTAATGTAAACAGAGTCGATGCTGGCATGGTGAACCAGAATACTGGAAAACTGACGCAGCCTTGCTGTCCCCTAATGAGTTCTCCAGACCACAACAGATTTAAGTCCATATGTCTAATGCTAGCAGAAGATGCAAACTACTTAAACTGACTTTCCTTATGTAAGACAGTCAAGTTTCTCATGGCTCCTGGACTTTCACTTCTGGCTGTCCCTGAGGAAAGGTACTGAGTTCCTGAATAGTGCCCCAAGGAGGCCACAGGAAGGAAGGGGATGACAAAGAATGAAGAAGCAACAAGCGACTGTCCCTGAGTCATTTACAGTTGATACATTATGCTCCACCAACTCATTATTTAAAGATGAACTGCCTTTCCTTTATAGAGTAAGAACTGTAGAAAGTATTTAAAACTTTGCTCACAAATGCAGGTGTCTCATTAACCTCTGCTTTATTTTAAATAAGCTCATTATCCATTTCACATTATAAAAAGTAACCACGCACACATATGCATTCACAAATTAGATCATCTTTATCATACATCAATATATCTTTAAAAAACAAGTATTTTCTGATATCAATATAGATATATGCTGATTGCATTTGAAATAGAGAAGCTGACAATAGCTTCATACATTCTATCTCAGGAAGTGACATTTTAAAGTAAAGGACAATATATGTTTCACAGGCAAATTTTGATGGAAGTATTAGCATTAGTACAAATGGGTGCTGTTGACATGGCGTGAGCATGATAGCTTGGAATAACAGCTGATTCAAACTGGATTCATCATTTGACATTAAGGATAGATACAATCTAAAATGTAAACAAAGCATTTATAAAAGAAATTCTAGGAATTAAGGAAATCATCAATCTATCATTTTAAAGGTATTTGTAGCTAACGTTTTCCTGACTCTTTGCAGATTTTCATTGCTGAAACTAGACTGGGGACGTCCAGGTGCTGACACCATCACAGAATCCAGGGCCCACAGGACCACAGACAGCTGCTCCATTTGACTTTTCTGCTCTGAGTAGAAAGCACACAGGAAATACAGTGCCTTCCTTACCTCCTGTGTCCTAGCCCAAGTAGTTACCAGGAGTCAATTTAGACAAGCAGGCTAATTTAGACTGCTATGGAATGTCTAAATGCTACAACTTAGTATAACAAAAGCCAGCCTCTCCCATAAAGATAGGCATGTCTCTTACAGTCCAGCAGGCAGTACACACCAAGTTGGAGCTCATTACACTGCACTGGAACACTGGAATTCAGAGCCTACATTAAAACACATGTCATACCTCCTAGGGAAATCTAATTCCAAATAGGGCAAGTTTCACATCAGCTGCATGATGTTCCTTCCTCCCTTCCACACTTTAACAAGCCTGGCCGTCCGTCGCTGTAGCTTTTCCACCATCAGAGTCTCTGTTGACTGCTTGTCTCCTTAACCAAGCAGTTGACTTAAGGATTGGATTTTCTGGATTTTCTAATGAAAGAAGGAAATAGGAGGAAGGAGAAAAGGTAAGGAAGAAGAGAAAGAGAACGATACCAGAAAGAGAACATAGAACAATTACTCATATAAATAATATAAATATGAGTTAACCTACAGTATGATAATTCTAACGAAGAAGAAATTAATTATACATCAAGGATCACTCAGAATTTCATCCTGTATACACCTAATAGAATCCCTTCCAATTTTCACAACTTTTCATACATTTTCAATTTTATATACACAGGAAATTACTCAAGTCTTTCAACTGTCCACCACTAGAAGCCAGCAGCCACGTGCACCCCTGTACTTCCTTGATGACACACCGCTCATCAATAGCAGAGCTGGCATTTGGTAATGCAGGTGGCACAGACTTTAATTTTTAAGAAGTAAAACCTGAGATAACACTTTCTGCAATTACTTCACAGGCCTATTTTAAATAAAGAAGACTTTTTCTCTCTAATTTGGATATGACAGTCTCCAAATTATGAATAATTCTTCACTGAAAAAAAGACCAGTGTAGATACCAACCACCCATGCAACTAATGGGCATGTAAGATCCATGTGTGGAACAGCAGGCGCTGCACAGCCAGCATGTGAGCGTTAGCAAGCCTTCCTCAGACCCCTTGGAAAAGGCACAAACTCTATATGAGCCCTCACTGGCCTTTATTCTAGATTCATTTTGGTAGCTTTCAGTTATATAAAGAGAAACTTCAGTCCACAAAAAGGAAGGATGTGCTCACCAATACAAGGGCAGATAGAGTATTTGAAATAAAGGGAAGCTACCAGAAAATAGTGGTTCGGTGGTCTTTACTTTAAAAAACAAAACTCATTTCAATGATGCTCCCATGTTCCTCTGGAGAAGTTCGGGCTGTAGAAGAAGAGGGTCTAGGGTGATAGAGAAAGATCCCAGGCCACAGAACTGAGAGGAACCTTAAATGAGCTATGGGCCAGACCTGCCGTTTGGCAGATGTGCAGAAGCCCACACGTCAGGCTCACAGTGGGTGCACGGCTCCTGCTCAGACTGCTGCAGACCACCAACCCATACCACCTGTGCCCCCATGGCTTCTAAACAGTGCTAAGGTCTTCTGTGGAAAGAACATCCTTCAAGCCAGCCCCACACTGCAGCATCTCAATCAACTGTCCTAGGAGTATTTGTGCAGCGCCTTGTCCCAGTCTTCTGAACTCCTTAATATCTTTAGTTTTGAATTCTGAATGGAATGGGGTACATGTAGCCCAGGCTACAGCAAGAGGATCTCAAGTTCTAGGCCTGAGTGGACTACATGGTGACCCCATCTTGAAAGCAGAAAGGAAGGAAGGGAGAAGCGGAAGGAGGAAGGGAGGGAGGAAGGAAAAGAAAGAGAGAAGGGACATGCTCGTGAGTTTCATGGCATATGCTCAGGGAGAAGTGTGAGTCTCAGTGGCGCCTGTGATCCAGACGGGTGCTCAGTGTCAAAGTGCAAAGCCGGAACTAAAGCTGGACACCTGGGCGCGCTTGCCAACCAGCATGATAATTTTCGCAATCTTATTCTTTTAAATGTTCAAAAAATAATTCAAACAACATGCAAATAGCACACAGAAAGAAATCATGGGAGAAGAAAACAGGCCTTTCATATCTTTAACTTCAAAGCACAAATTTTGATAAATATTTTCAGCTCACTGAGCCCGCATTCTGGGTTCTGTGCTGTTGTGGTATTTCCTTTTTTTTTTTTAAGGTTTATCTATTTTATTTTTTTATATATTTGAGTATACTGTCAATCTCTTCAGACACACCATGAAGAGGGCATCGGATCCCATTACAGATGGTTGGGAGCCGATGAACTTAGGACCTCTGGAAGAGCAGTCAGGTATTTCAAAGTAGCAGCAGCTTTATCCACCTGGTAAGGTGACCAACACTACAGTTAGGTATTTAGACACCTAGTAGACAATGTCTCTGCTAGTTGTTACCATAATACCTCTTGCACACACTGACACAGGGAAGCTCACACTACTTAACTGCCATCACCTCTCATCTCCTCGCTAGAGACAGCTTCAGCTCTTTAAGTGTGGCAGAAGGAAGGAAGGTGCCCTGAGCCACAGCACTCTCAGCAGTGGGCCACTCGGTACTCACAAGGCAGCCTTCCGGGGCTGTACGTCTTTACTTCCACTACTCTTTGGATCGGCTGTGCTCACTGGCCCACGGGAAGTACTGGGCAAGACAGGGTTAGGAGAAAAGGAAGCTGGAACACTACTGGTATTGCGAGTCCGGAATGAGTCATCTGGAGATGGAGAGGCAGAGGTATTGATACACTCAGAAAGATGTTCACCAAGGAGAGAACACGGCAGACAGTGGGCTTTCTTCTCTTCTAAAGTCAGTGTTGTAAAGGCGTACTTTATACAGCAGAGGGGGCACATTGAAATTTGAATGTGTATAATCCACTGCCATTGCCACAACTGAGATGTGAGAACATGCTATCACCAAATGTCCTCCTGGACCCTCGGAGTCACTGCTCCTCTGGCTCCTCTGCTACACACCTCCAATTGCCCCTCATTAAACATTAGTTTGCACTTTCTAGAATTTTAAGACTCATAGAGAATATACCATCTGACTTTGTTCATGTGATCAGTAAAAGAGAAATTCATCTACCTAGGAATATTAGTGCTTCATAACTGGAGTTATATGGATGGCCTAACATTTGTCCTGAATGCTCACTGACAGACACTTAAACAATTCTAGTCATCGACTATGAAAAGTAAAACCACTAAGAACATCTGTATATACATCTGTATGTGGCTATGTGTTAATATTTCTCAGTGAACACTTAGTAATGGGTGTGCTGGGTGTTTTAGTGTGTTTAACTCCAGATGAAATTGCCAGTGCCCAACCTGAACTCCTGCTCCTGCTGCCTCCGACTCCCGAGTGCTAGGACTGCAAGCCTGCGCTGCGCTGCTCTGCTCCCCTTTCTCACTGCTTTTAATTAGTCTTCCCTAATGACTGGCGATGCTAAACATCTTCTCATACACTTACATCTTTACCTTCTTTAAAAGTTCACATTCAAATCTTTTGTCCTTTTTAAGCTTAGCTCCCTAGGCTTCGACTTCTCTGAACATTCTGGAAACAAGTCCTTTTCAGATCAGGCACAGTATGCATATTTCCTCCCACACCAGGTCTTCACTTGTGTTTTTCTATAAACCACCCTATCTTAAAATCCCAAGTTTGAAATTCTGACACAATATACTATGTATATAAAATATACTAATATTATGCTATGGTTAATATCAATATCTACCTGTTCAAAAATTACAAACTTCCTTCCATATCTTCTTCAAAAATTTGAGATGTTACCTTTTGTGCTTAAGTTTACATTTTGAGTTAATTATTTCTATATAAGGTGAGATATGAATTGAGGTTGAAGTTTGGGTTTTCTTTAATAATAAGTACCCAACGGGTGTAGTGCCATTTCTGAATGTATCACCAGACATGGCAATGACACCATTAAATAACTCTCATGACCAATGCACTCGTGACGTCCAGTAATATTCATGGTCTACCATGTTGATTTCTGTGGCTGGATATCAATGATTCAATTATAGAAAGTATCTATTCTAAAAATGAAATGCAAACTATCTGGTAAGTTATACATAGTTTTCATAAGAATAAAATGAACATAGTAAAAGGGAAGACAGAATAGTCAAAATAAAATGTAGCTAAACTGTTAAAATTTTAGGTCCTATAAAATTAATGGACACTATTATCTATTGTAACATTTATCAATCATTATTATAGCTCTTAACTAATATTTCTAGTATGTAAAATTAGAAAGCCACAAGTAATTTTTAGTAATATATTCTAGTTTTTTTCTGTGAATAATTCTGTCTTCTACTGTGAAATCCACAAGTCAGCAAACTATGGACTTTGAACCAAACACCTGCCTAGGTGGTTAAGTTTATTCAGATGCAATGCCTATGGCTGGCTGCTGTCACACTGCAATGGCAGAATTGGGTGACTATGACTAGCCTACAGTGGCTAGAATATTTACAACCTGGCCACTATATGAATCTTCTGGCCCTGGAACAAACTTCTAGCTACATAAGATAGTAAGTGGATTATGCTCAACTTCCTTAGAAATTACTGTGAATGTCTGTGAAGGTTCAGCAGGCACATGGACTATGGTCAAGCAATCATACCATTAGTCCTTCTTCCTCTCTTTATAAGTGTTATGCTCTGAGACTTGATATAGTTTAAAAAAATATTATATGGCCAAGTATTTCCTCAATTGCTGTGTTAAGGTAGCACTAATGGCCCATTAAGAGAAAATGGCTGCCTCCTACCCAAAAGACTGGAATGTACCTCTGGATGGAAGCATACCATTGTCTGCCTGACTGCAGTCAGGAAGCCACGCTTAAAGAGCTACCAGGAATAATTAGCCTTACATGAGATAATAGTTTCCTTCCCAGAATTCCTTCCCCCTAGGACAGTCCCTGAAAGCGCTCCGAGGTTCTATTGGATCTGCTCAGCTTCCTGTTCCTGACTCAGGCATAACTTTCATCTTCTCTCGTCTCTTTGAGATGCTAGCCAGAGCCCAGATGTGCTTGCTCTGGTGCTCTGGACTCCCTTATTCTTTCTCGCTTGTCTACCACTCTGGCTAAACTCAGATTGCATGACTTTGTCTTTTTCTCTTCTCCTGGCAGCTGCTAAGATTGGCAGCTTGCCTATCCTGCTGCTTTTCTCTTAAATTCTCATAAAACTGCCCTCAAGTTTCAAGTTTGCTTATAAACTATGTTATTAAATAGACTAAGAATCCCAAAAGGGAACCCCAGTTTCCCCAGTCACAGGAATAGTTTAATTGCTTAAAGACTTGATGAAGACACATGTTTAAGAAAAACATCATATCTAAAAGCAATTTATCTATTAGAAAGATAAGTTGCTTAGAGAGAGTAGTAGTTTATTAAAGTAGCCATTTTATGTTTCTGTTGCTGCTTACCAGTAAATGACAGCATGGCAGTCCTCACCAGCCCTGAGACGGAAGATGTGTGTGCTAAGGTGGAACTTTTACTAAAAAAGAATGTTACTCAGTTAGAACATAAAACCAGTTTTCAATCTTAGTTACCCAATTCTTTGGATTTTTAATCTTGTTTTATAAATGTTTTTCCTCCTCCTCCTCCTCTTCCTCCTCTTCCTGTCCCTTCCTTCTCCTTCCTCCTCCTCCTCCTCCTCCTCCACCTCCTCCTCCTCCTCCTCCTCCTCCTCCTCCTCCTCCTCCTCCTCCTCCTCCTCCTTCTCCTTCTCCTTCTTTTAAAACCTGCTTATAAGCTGGGAGGTGGTGGCACACGCCTTTAATCCCAGCACTTGGGAGGCAGAGGCAGGCGGATTTCTGAGTTCAAGGCCAGCCTGGTCTACAGAGTGAGTTCCAGGACAGCCAGGGCTACACAGAGAAACCCTGTCTCCAAAAAAAACAAATCCAAAAATCCAAAAACAACAACAAAAACAAAAAACCCTGCCTATTGTGTGTATCCTTTTTCTTTCATTCATGCTTCAAAATACACACCTTTCCTACAACTTAAAATACACACCTTTCCTACAACTTAAAATACACACCTTTTCTACAACTCAAAATACACACCTTTTCTACAACTCAAAATACAGACCTTTTCTACAACTTAAAATACACACCTTTTCTACAACTTAAAATACACACCTTTCCTACAACTTAAAATACACACCTTTTCTACAACTCAAAATACACACCTTTCCTACAACTTAAAATACACACCTTTTCTACAACTTAAAATACACACCTTTTCTACAACTTAAAATACACACCTTTTCTACAACTCAAAATACACACCTTTTCTACAACTTAAAATACACACCTTTTCTACAACTCAAAATACACACCTTTCCTACAACTTAAAATACACACCTTTTCTACAACTTAAAATACACACCTTTTCTACAACTCAAAATACACACCTTTTCTACAACTTAAAATACACACCTTTTCTACAACTCAAAATACACACCTTTTCTACAACTTAAAATACACACCTTTTCTACAACTCAAAATACACACCTTTTCTACAACTCAAAATACACACCTTTTCTACAACTTAAAATACACACCTTTTCTACAACTCAAAATACACACCTTTTCTACAATTTAAAATACACACCTTTTCTACAACTTAAAATACACACCTTTTCTACAACTCAGAATACACACCTTTTCTACAACTCAAAATACACACCTTTTCTACAACTCAGAATACACACCTTTTCTACAACTCAAAATACACACCTTTTCTACAACTTAAAATACACACCTTTTCTACAACTTAAAATACACACCTTTCCTACAACTTAAAATACACACCTTTTCTACAACTTAAAATACACACCTTTTCTACAACTCAAAATACACACCTTTTCTACAACTCAAAATACACACCTTTTCTACAACTTAAAATACACACCTTTTCTACAACTTAAAAGCATTTCCTTTGCTTCATCAAAACTACAGATTTTCTTTTGATGCTCAGCAAAGTTAGGTAAGATCAGTTAAATGTTCCTGGGACTAGCTTATTTTTAGTTTTGTTTTTTTTCCCCCTCCTGAGAACACTGTTGGCTAGGAAAATGCAAGAGTCTACTGTGATGTCAAAAACTAGAGCTGAAAGTCTAGAATAAGGTATAAACATAACCAAAACAAAACATTTTCTTCAATGTGTTCTTTATCTTGAGAAATAATATTTTAAAGGCATTTGTGTTTTCTTTTTAATATAAAATATTTATTAATTGAGAATTTCATACAATGTATTTTGTTGTGGTTTGGTTTTTGGTTTTAGAAACAGGGTTTCTTTGGTAACCTGGATGCCCTAGAATTCACTCTGTAGACCAGGCTGGCCTTGAACTCACTGATCTCCTTGTCTCTGTCTCCAAGTTCTGTATTAAAGGCATGTGCCACCACTACCCAGTTTATATTTTGGCCATACTTCCCTCTGCGCTCCTCCTTCTAACTCTTCCTAGATCCACCCCTACCTATCTCCTCACACTCTCCCACCTTCAAGTCCTCCTTAAAAAAACAAAACAAAACAAAACAAAACCCAACAACCTATCAAGTACAATTCGTGCTGCCCATAGGTATGGGGCCATCCACCAAAACAGAGCTGACCCACCAGGGACCACAACCTTAAAGAAAAGAGATTCTGCTCCCCAAGAAGCTGTCAGCTGTCAGGAGCTTCCTCAGTCAGGGGTGGGAACTCCATGCTAGAACACTGACTACTTGGCCATGTATGTAGGTCTTGTGCAGTCAAGCTTGTGTTTTCTTAAGACTACTTTGCTTTTCCCAAGACTTACAGCTCTAAAAGCTGTATACACACAACACAGATAACAAACAGTGGTAGTCAATCATGCTGCTTAACTATCATCTGCTCTTAGATTATAAATGGAAAGCAAATATGTATTTGCTCTCAGAGCCTTGTTCTGACCACTCACCGGCTGAACATGCCTGCGGCTTCTCTACACGTAGAAAAGGTACAATGTACATCGATGTGTAGCCTGCTGCCAGATAGACCAAGCTCACAACCACTCTGAACCAAAGTTCAGAGGTATGTGCAGTGTAGTCCACCTTTCCATAAATGATGGGCAGTGTGTATAATATTGTCATATAATGTCATGGTAATAGTCTTCTGACAATGCAAGATACCTATTTTTAACAAATATTGAACACCTTCTATTTTTAATGTAATAATCTTTACAGAAGTGACAAATTGTCAGCCCACAAAAAATTCAAAATTCTGATTATAGTGATATTAGTATTTCACGTAAATAAATATGATGACCACAAAAGAAAAGCTCTAAGAATAAAGAGCTGACAGCACATACCTAGCACACTTGTCTAAGGTGCCATATTTTGCATGAAAAGCTTGATTATTAAAAGATTGGCTTCGAGTCAATTTGGATTTCTTGATTTCTTTGCCTAGAGTAAAGCAGAAAGAAGAAAAATCCACTTTTCAGTTCCCCTTAGTTGTTCCAACCCTAAAGTCCTCCTCAGGACACATTATTTCCAGAAAAATCCAGAAGGATGAGTTTTTATTCCTCAGTCTGAGCTGACTAGAATAACTGTCATTCAAACTACCCATTAAGAATAAATAAAAAAATTAGCTGGAAAAGGCTAAGAACACATTCAACTGGCAAGTGTAAACGGGTGGGCAGGGATGGAGATACTCTGCACAGATGTTTCTGTCTCACCCTTTGACCTTCAGAATATTCAAACAGTGGGCCTCAAGGAACTAGAATGCTGTGGGAATTTCATGCAGGGAGAAGGGGGAGCCTGAATTCTGGGAAGCAGAGGGGAATTTTTCTCCTGGAAAAAGATTTACAATCTATCAGATCAGATGACAGACGATGAGTCAAGGGTGGACAGGACCACACATTGACCTTGACCACTCACTATGCAGAATTACAGCCCTCTCATGAAATCTTAACCTTATCACAGGACCCTGAAAGTGGACTTAGCAGTGAGGGAAGGAGTGGTGTCATGGGACCTTTGCTTCTCTTCCCAATATAGCCACACTGAATAAATCTCCATTTTTGTTTTCACTATTAAGAACATAAATGAATACTCTTAAATATATATATCCAAAACAGCCTATATATCTACTTTGTCTTTTAAAAAAATGATGAGCCAGTTAGTTATCAAGTATGCCAGCATCCAGGAGGCAGAAGAAGGCGGATCTCTGTGAGTTCAAGGTTAGTCTGGTCACAGAGTGAGTTCCAGGACAGCCAAGGCTACGGGGAGAAACCCTGTCTTGAATTAAAACTGTACGCACCATAACACAGAGTCAATTCTTACTTGTTGACGGGGTGCTAGAAGAGGGCCCAGGAACAGAAATGGGCATGTTCTTGGACAGGCTCTGCGTTGGTGTCCTGGAGTCTCTGCCTAAAATAAACTCTTTTAAGTTGTATAATTTCATCTGACTTCTATAAAATCATTATCTCTATTAACCAGCACTATTTTACAAATACTCTTACTTTATATACTCCCACATTTCAGTCTCTGTTGCTGAAGATCTACTCCACAACCTTACAACTAACATCCAACATTAAGTGTCCCTTCCAGATGCTCTGAGCCTATTACTATTATTTATCATTAATGTTATTATTATTATTATTATTATTGATGATTATGCCTCCTATTATTATTATTATTACTATTTTATATATTCCTAATACTTACACATTAACTAGTCAGTTTTCAAAAATAACTTTTTAAAAATAGTGTAAGAAAGTAATTTTCCCTACCAAATTAAAACAGCATAGTCTTTGAATGCACAAAGACACAGACGTTATTGTAGCATTGATAGCCCCAAGGCCAAAAGAATGGAATCCACCTTTAGGTGGGCCCTGGGTCTGCTCCCTTAAGAGTTAATCCAGTTGGGCTGGTCAAGAATCTGGCTTCTGTTCTCTAACCACCATACCTCAGGAAGGCATGCATGCCTTGATAAAGAGATGGGAGAAATATCCTTATGATATACGTTTCCTTCCCAGATTCCTGGCTCCTGTGCAATTGCTTGCAGAGAGCTGCAGGCACGCAGCTGCAAATGTCTGCTTTTCCTGTTGCTTTCCTCAGCAGGGTTTCCCTAAAGCTTTGGGCTTCACTCTCCCTCCATATGTGCTCCTGTCTACCCTAGGGTTCTCCTCCATTCCAGCTTAACTCAAATGGCATGACTTTTTCTTTTCTTCTTCTCTGTCTTCCACCTCCAAGATTAACAGCTTGCCTGACCCAAAGTTGTTTTGGTTTTTTTTAATAGCAATAAAGTTACTCTCGAGCTTCATTTTGCATGCATTCTTAAATTCCTCTGCTGAAAAGACGAGATTCCCAAGAAGGGCCCGGATTTTCCGAGCTATCTTTAACTCTGAAGCACTGTGGGGAGACACAGAGCACTCACGTTTCTTCTCAAAGCTTTTGTCACTCGCCAACCTCCCGTCATTCTGATGCTTCTCCTTCTCGAGCTGTTCCTGTTGGGACACAGCGTTGTGTTACAGGAGCAGCTTGGGAGCTTGTTCTGGAGAAAATGACTCTTAGCTTTAGAGATACAAATATATCTCACAAAAAAATTACCCTTGAAAATGGGTTTTCCCTTTGGTGCTATGTTTAGAGAATACAGAGTTTTGTTTTGTTTTGTTTCTGTGGCCTTTTTACATCACAGAATATTGCCCTTGGGAGTTTGTCCAACTACAACGGTGATTCTGGCATCATGCTATAATGAGCGTTTCTTTCCACGAGGTGTTTAGTATTTCTCATCAGCAGAGCATTTGTCTAACTGTGGTTATTTAACCATGCTTATTTCAATCCTATTTGGCAAATGACAAAATATTTTTCTTCAGAAAGTCTGAGAGGAAAGAGAAGTCTACCAAATATATTTAAAATATCTTACTGAAGCTTGATATGTAGAAAACCACTTAAGCACCTCACTTCCAGAAGATCCTGCTATACCACTCCTGGGCATATACCCAGAGGATTCCCCACCATGTAATAAGGATACATGCTCTACTATGTTCATAGCAGCCCTATTTATAATTGCCAGATGCTGGAAAGAACCCAGGTATCCCTCAACAGAAGAGTGGATACAAAAAATGTGGTATATCTACACAATGGAGTACTATTCAGCCATTAGAAACAATGAATTCATGAAATTCTTAGGCAAATGGATGGAGCTAGAGAACATCATACTAAGTGAGGTAACCCAGACTCAAAAGGTGAATTATGGTATGCACTCACTAATAAGTGGTTATTAACCTAGAAAACTGGAATACCCAAAACATAATCCACACATCAAATGAGATACAAGAAGAAAGCAGGAGTGGTCCCTGGTTCTGGAAAGACTCAGTGAAACAGTATTTGGCAAAACCAGAACGGGGAACTGGGAAGGGGTGGGAGGGAGGACAGGGGAAGAGAAGGGGGCTTATGGGACTTTCGGGGAGTGGGGAGGGGCTAGAAAAGGGGAAATCATTTGAAATGTAAATAAATTATATCGAATAAAAAAAAAAAAAAAAAAAAGAAAACCACTTAAGACTGTACACTGAAGATGTCAGGAAAACGGCATTTTCACACTGAAGATGCTGCAAGGCTAACTGAGCATCGGCGTGTGATTATGCTGAACACTGCAGATAAGAGCCCAACTAGCCAGGACTAGCTTTAGACCTTTAGATGGGCATCCACTGTCTACCTCTGTATTTGCTCTAACATTCTTTATCTATCAGGCAAACCTTTGAAATATATTTTTAAGGGACTAGAGAGATGGCTCAGTGGCTAAGAACAAGTAATGCTCTTTCAGAATACGCATGCTGCATGACTCACAACCACATGTAACAAGTTCCAGGGGATCTGACTCTTTTCTCACATACAGAACAATAACTAAAAATAAAAAGGATTATCTTTTTAGTGGATGGATGATGAGTATAAATGGATGCTAAGGATGAATCCTGAAGATGGACAGATATTGAGGATGGATGCTGAGGATGGATAGATATTGAAGATGGATGCTGAGGATAAATGGATGCTGAGGATAGATGCTAAGGATGGACAGATATTGAAGATGGATGCTGAGGATGGATGCTGAGGATGGATAGATATTGAGGATGGATATGAGTATGAACAGATGCTGAGTGTGGATTGCCAGGGACAGATAGGAATGTCTCAACTAGAACTGAAAACATGTGGTTACTCACACATTAGTACCACTTAAGAAACTCATTTTGCTAAACACTCTCAACTGTAATTTTCTTCTAATTTATAAAAGATAAATCTTCAGAAAAACCAAGGCTTTTTCTTCAGCCTTTTAGGAAATATGGAACAACATAAAACTGAAATAAATTAGATTTAGGTTTACTAGCAAAGTTTAGCTAATTCTAACTAGAAAGGACTGTGTTTGTGGGAAACAACATACCATTTCCAAAAACAGTAGTTCTTCTCTTTCTTTCTCTTGATCCAACAAATCTTTCTCATAATTTTTTTTCTGAAACTGTGTAAAATTTAAAATGACACTGTCAGTCATTAGTGACAACTTCTTGCTGATGTAAATGTCTCTTTATAGAGGGTACTTACCATATCCATAGACATTTCCATTCTGTCCAACTCTAATACCGTCTACAAGGAAAGGTTTCAGAAATTACAGCTGCTTCAACAGTAAGAAAATGCAACCAACCAATTATTTGTAAAAAGCCCTTCCTTTCCCATGAAGTTCAAAGAGAAGAGTTTACACTATGATATTAAGAAATTAATCTTTTACCACCAATAAACACTCAAAAATGTGTTTCAAAGTCACACCCATGCATATCTTTTTTTTTATTTTATAACAGTATCAGTTACATATTAAGTGTAGCTTTTGAAAGCTGAAGTATTTTTAAAGTTTGACCTCACTATCCCAAATTTTTTACTATTTTAGTTTTCCAACATTTCCAGACACCCCACATAACAGGCCCACATGCTAGAACAAAATTATATGGCCTAAAATTAGGGCATTTGGAAAGGGACGTGCTTGGCTGGGGTGATGCCAGCTCTCCAGAGTAGGGCTCTGACACCTATCAGCTTACTCTCAAGCAGCTAGTGTTTCTGGATCTAGGCCCTTCAATGTCAAACAGATGACTGAATGTACTCTTACAGAGTCTTCCCACACTCTTGTAGACAACATGACTTCTCTAATTTCAATATTAGTAAAATTTCCTAATTTTACCTGAATGTCATCACTTATAAATAAATAAGCCAAGTTCACAAACACCCACAGGTGCTCAGCTCTCCCACAGGGAACTCCTGTGGTAAGTTAGAAATGCCCACTGAAGGAACTGCTGCAGCTAGGTAGCAGCAACAAACACACACCCTGCTGTTTATTCATTCTTTCTGCACTGGAAAGCTTGTTAACCTGTCTAGTGGAGGCAGGGAAGCTGAGGTTAACACTGACTTACTGGGAGGCACATTGATTCAGCAGGAGACACACTTACTTTCTTCACAATAGCCAGGACATCTTTATCTTTTTCTTGACAGAGGAGTTTTCTCACACACATTTCTAACTGCTGGAGGAGATGCATGTCTGCAGGAATCTTCAGAGCTGACTTCACTTTAGGCAGCAGGTAGCAAAGTTTCATTCTGTAGTGAGAGCAAGTTCAGTAACTGAGAGTTAGCAGGGTTGTGCGACTGAAAAAGGACAGCTTTAGGAAACCACAGCGTTCCTCTGCCTATGCAGCAAGTATGCGTGGAGTGCCTACTGCTTATAAGGCATTCGTTATTCTGCATACCAAGACACAAAATCAAACCAACATAATCCTCTGCTGCTCGGGGATTTGCATTCTAGTATGGGGCATGAAAGACAGAATGCATGGTCAAAGAAAATGTCTCCTGGAAAGTAGGTCTGGAAGGCAGTGTTTTTAAGTCAGTGATGTTTTCACTGAACAGATGATATTTAAGGAAAGACCTAGGAATACAGAGAGCAAGCCACAGAGTGTGTGGAGAAGCACTGTGGGCAGCATGGAAGGCTTGCCTAGTGGTACTCTGAATTAGCAAACTAGCCTGAGGCAGAGTAGAGCCAAGATGAGCTTAGGAGGAGACCTGAGTGGTGACAAGGGCCTGTGAGCTGCTGTGTGGAGCCAGGTGTCTATTTCAAATCCAATGAACACATTGGGGAGTATGAGAGGAAGAGTAAAGTGATCCAACTTAACTTTCCTAATTATCAGATGCTGTTTTGGCATTAGACCATAAGTGGTTAAGGAGGCAAGAGAAACATTAGAGAAACCCCGGAGCAGACCAGACAGCACTTTGGGCCAGAGCAGCAGCCAAAGTTTTCAGAGAAGCCTGCACTCTGCATGTCTTCTGTGAGCTACAGAGTGGCCTCCAGGACTGCAGTTGGGATGATGGAGACAAAAGGGTAAATTTAGGATTTGGCTTGAGCAGGGGGAAGATGAACCAGCTGCTTTCTGAGGTGCAGAGGCCTGCAAAATGAAGAGATACAGACAAAGCAGACCCAGCACCGAATGCTAGACAGAATAAGTCTGGGATGCCCATTAGAAATTCAGTGGGAATTACAAATCAGCAGCTGCTCAGTAAGCATGCTCTCCAGGTGGGTGTCCTTACAAGAGATTAAGTGAAGGGTGTCTGAAGATGGTCGTTTAGGCATGAGGATGGAGACAGCATAATAAGGGCAGTGAGCGAAGAGAATGAGAAACACGCTAAGGTGCTGCCACCGTCCAGATCAGCCGTGAAGAAGAAACACGGAGGCTCTGGAGGCGAACAGAGATCCCGAGTGAAGAGAACAGAGAGAAGAGCACCATCCCTGGAAGGAAGGCTGCCAGGAACACCGACTCCGCCTCCTCTCAGGCTGGCTCTGGAAAGGGATGTCTTACAGCTGCTGGAGTCGTTCGCTCATCATGTACTCCCCAGGTTAATGCTCTGTATTTCTTTTGCAAATCTTGAAGCAGCTAAATCCCATTCCAAGGGTTGCCAGGATGCTGACTTCAGACCTTCAGTTGAGAGCTTTTCCTGCAAAACAGCCCTTGATCCTCTGCATCTGAGGAGGTGAAGAAGCTTGTCTCTGGAATTCCCAACATTGGGCACCAACAGCCTCCAACTCATTCACTGCTCAGCACAGACACAGGGGACACTCTAAGAGTTCTCAAGTCCTCTCCAGAAAACTTTTTTTTTATTTGATACATTTTTTATTTACATTTCAAATGATTTCCCCTTTTCTGGCCCCCCACTCCCTGAAAGTACCATATGCCCCCTTCCCTCCCCCTGTTCTCCCACCCACCCTTTCCCACTTCCCTGTTCTGGTTTTGCCCTATACTGCTACACTGAGTCTTTCCAGAACAAGGGGCCACTTCTCCGTTCTTCTGGTACCTCATTTGATGTGTGGATTATGTTTTGGGTATTCCAGTTTTCTAGGCTAATAGCCACTTATTAGTGAGTGCATACCATGACTGATCTTTTGAGACTGGGTTACCTCACTTAGTATGATGCTCTCCAGCTCCATCCATTTGCCTAAGAATTTCATGAATTCATTGTTTCTAATGGCTGAATAGTACTCCATTGTGTATATATGCCACATTTTTTTTTTGCATCCACTCTTCTGTTGAGGGATACCTGGGTTCTTTCCAGCTTCTGGCTATTATAAATAGGGCTGCTATGAACATAGTGGAACATGTATCCTTATTACATGCTGGGGAATCCTCTGCGTATATGCCCAGGAGTGGTATAGCAGGATCTTCTGGAAGTGAGGTGCCCAGTTTTCTGAGGAACCACCAGACTGATTTCCAGAGTGGTTGTACAAATTTGCAACCCCACCAGCAGTGGAGGAGTGTTCCTCTTTCTCCACATCCTCACCGACACCTGCTGTCTCCTGAGTTTTTAATCTTAGCCATTCTGACTGGTGTAAGGTGAAATCTCAGGGTTGTTTTGATTTGCATTTCCCTAATGACTAATGAAGTTGAGCATTTTTTAAGATGCTTCTCTGCCATCCGAAGTTCTTCAGGTGAAAATTCTTTGTTTAACTCTGTACCCCATTTTTTAATAGGGTTATTTGGTTTTCTGGGGTCTAACTTCTTGAATTCTTTGTATATATTGGATATTAGCCCTCTATCTGATGTAGGGTTGGTGAAGATCTTTTCCCAATTTGTTGGTTGCCGATTTGTCCTTTTGATGGTGTCTTTTGCCTTACAGAAACTTTATAATTTTATGAGGTCCCATTTGTCAATTCTTGATCTTAGAGCATACGCTATTGGTAATCTGTTCAGAAACTTTCCCCCCTACTGATGTCCTCAAGGGTCTTCCCCAGTTTCTTTTCTATTAGCTTCAGAGTGTCTGGCTTTATGTGTAGGTCCTTGATCCATTTGGAGTTGAGCTTAGTACAAGGAGACAAGGATGGATCAATTCACATTCTTTTGCATGCTGACCTCCAGTTGAACCAGCACCATTTGTTGAAAAGGCTATCTTTTTTTCCATTGGATGTTTTCAGCCTCTTTGTCGAGGATCAAGTGGCTATAGGTGTGTGGGTTCATTTCTGGATCTTCAATCCTATCATTATTGCAGATGATATGATAGTCTACTGAAGTGACCCAAAAAACTCCACTAGAGAACTCCTATAGCTGATAAACAACTTCAGCAAAGTGGCAGGTTATAAAATCAACTCAAGCAAATCAGTAGCCTTCCTATACTCAAAGGATAAGCAGGCTGAGAAAGAAATTAGGGAAATGACACCCTTCACAATAGCCACAAACAGTATAAAGTACTTTGGGGTGACTCTTACCAAACATGTGAAAGATCTGTATGACAAGAACTTCAAGACTCTGAAAAAGGAAATGAAGAAGACCTCAAAAAATGGAAAAACCTCCCATGTTCGTGGATCGGCAGGATTAATATAGTTAAAATGGCCATTTTGCCAAAAGCAATATACAGATTCAACGCAATACCCATCAAAATCCCAACTCAATTCTTCATAGAGTTAGAAAAAGCAATTCTCAAATTCATCTGGAATAACAAAAAACCCAGGATAGCTAAAACTATTCTCCACAACAAAAGAAACTCTGGGGGAATCAGTATCCCTGACCTCAAGCAATACTACAGAGCAATAGTGTTAAAAACTGCATGGTATTGGTACAGTGACAGGCAGGCGGATAATGAAAACTTTCTTCATTTCTGGCCACTGAAGAAATGGTTCCTCTGAATAGCAATAGGATTTTCCAGCCCTGTCATTGTCTAAACTCAGTAAATTAAATGCTAAAACATTCACTTGAGAAGCACACAAAGCAAAAAAAAAAAAAAAATCACTCTTTGTTACCTAGAAAACACTGATTCATGGGCCCACAAAATTATAAAGTACTTGAAATTAGGGACTAGAGCTTTTGACAAGCAATACTTGTTAAGGCTCTTAAACAAATAATATTTACTCAGCCAGGCTGGCTTTGATTTGTGCTGGCTCAGCCCAGTAAGACAAAAGATTTCAGATGTCAGTTAAGAGAGTGACATTGTATTCCAAACTATTTACTACCCAAGCTATGAAGCCACTGAGATGTCCATCAACAGACAATGGGGTGAAGAGAACATGGTATATAAAATCATTGATTTCACAGCTCTAACAGAGAATGGAACACTTCCACAACACAGATGAATAGGAAGGCATTACACACAGCAAAATAAGTATTGAACATTCCTACTTAGATGTGGAAGTCAAAAAGGTGACTGGTGGAATGGTGGTCGTTAACAAGTAGAAGGTGGATTGCAAGGAGGTAGGCAAAGCATAGCAAAATTAGGGTAATATAGGAGGAATATCTTGTACTCTCTGCAATACAGGGGGTAACTACAGTTCATAAGAACTCATATATTTTATAAATAACTAGAAGACCAGACTGAAGGCTCTGGGCACATAGAAATGACAAATGTTTAAGGAAATGAAAAGGCTAACTACCTGTATTTTACTGTTACAGCTAATATCCAAATTATTAAATTATCATGCTATACCCCATAAATGTGTGATGGTTAAGTCAAACCTTCAAAAATAACTGAGAGCAAGCATCATTTCATTACTTGATTTGATTAACTAAGAAAAGGGGTTTGCAAGTGTTTACCACAATGGACATATGAGAAATCTAACATTTTCAAACCTTGCAGAGTGATACATACCTCACATTTGCCACTGGGTCATGGGTTAGTTCAATAACAGGTAGAAAGAAATATTTGCAGAAAAATGATCTGGAAAATATCTCTATGATAAATTCACAAGTATCCAAAAAGCGAAGTCTATTCCAATAACTTTTTCCTTGGCCCAACTCTACAAACAACAAAAATACCATAATCTAGTATTTCCTACATGAAATTACATATTACAAAATGAAACACCAAGAATGTATGCAAAGTTTAATTCTGTCTGCAACCTATTTAACAATTATAAGAGAAAAACAGTCATTATGTGCTTTAGATTTGTAGACTATAATATTTACATGTCAAAAACCAGGAAAAGGTGCTATTCTACTGCGTAAACATCAATAAGCACTGACTGACTGACGGTGACTGTGATGGCAGGATGACAAGCTCACAGTGAATGAGCACGGCCTACATGCTGAGGACCCTATGCACACACCGTTTTTAAACCTGGAAAGCAGGATGATGGGATGCATACACTTAAACTAATTCAAACGCAGGCTACAAACTCTCCATGTCTTTTTAAACTGAACTAATATTGTTTTGGTGTCCTTACAGGTGTCTGAAGTGGAGAAGTCATGTGTAAACACACTTACTGATAGTACTGTAGGTCAGTATTTAAAGCATAATTTTCTCATTTTTACATAAGTGTGCAAAGGCAATCTTCTTAATACTCAAAACCAAACAGAATTTTTATAAATGAAATTTGCTCTAAATGAAAGTCCTTTCTCATGCAAAATTAAAACAGAACTAAAACAGGCCATGGAGTAAAAAATCAAAACACAACCGAGCATAATTTTTCTTAAATAAAATTTTATAAAATACTTTTTCCCCTGAAATGTGGTATTTCTTGATTAAAATGGTAAATTCTAGTAGTTAGGAAGTCTGGATAACAGTTTTATTAAAAACGATCTAAGCATAATTGTAGTCCAAGCCAAGTAGTCAATGACTAATAAACTCACTAGACAAATGTATATTTGCTACTAGAATTAACACCTTAAAGATTTTTGCCATGGTCTTAGTCCTTAACAAATCAAAATAAATTTGCATGGGTTGACCTAGTTTCTAAACCATTACAGCTCACTAGATTCACATTAATATGTGCTGTTAACACCATTCAATACAAAATTAAAAGCTTACATTTTGTTCATTCAATTAATACTAAGAAAGAACAGCATTGTATAATAAATTATTAGATTTAAAATTATTCTATTCATGCTTTAGTTCCAAATGCTATTTCATCAAGGTAAAAATTACCCTTTCAACTTAATTTATGTATTTTAATTTCTCAAGTGTTGGAATTCACAAAAGAAGGCTCTGGTTAAATAATATTTTCATCTATGAAATTTTGACAAAAAGATTTCCAAAACAAATACAAATTAACCTACAAAATTCAAATCAAAGTGCACACCACATTTTTGCCAATATTAGCCTAATTTATCTTCAAAACTTACATACAATTCATTAAAAATATAATTAAGGTCAATTTTTTTAGTAACTTTTTTCCAAAATTATTACTTACGTTCAATTAATTTTTGAATAACTTCATGCCTCTGCTCTTGTTTACGATTATATCGTAGAAAAATGCATAGAGTTCGTGCAGCTGCTCTTTGGACAGGTAAGACATTCTTAAAGAAATAAAAGGACAAGAAGGACAATCATTACCCTAAGATATGTTTTCAACAATTACTCCCCAGCACACCAAGAGCAAGCTACTGCTGCAGGAGTAGAGTTCACTATCTTTCAGTCCCTGCGCTCACACCCTTCTGGAAGGATCTCTATTACTTAATGTCACTCAGGTTCATAAAGTATCCTACAACAAGCTAATTCAATTTCATAGTCACATCCAAATGACTTTTGGCTATCATTTCCCTGCTTCCTTAAAAAAGTAATAGTGTATGCTTCCTATTTTTTAAGCTGAAAATAATACCATTAATATTTTTCTATTTTCTAAATCTTTGAAGCTGACACTTATTTTTAATTTTGCATGAAGGGACCCTCATTTCCCTGTTATGAAAGTGATGCTTGTTTGTTTGTTTGTTTGTTTGTTTACTCTGCTACAGGAGATGGACACATGACCTATGCATGATCTTCAAGGGCCTTATTGCTGCATCCCCACTAGCTGCAGCTTTAAAAATAAAAATAAAAAATAAACTTTCAAAACTTTACTAGGCTGCATCACGAGTGTACAGCAGAGTAAACAGAAGGTGTATTTCCCAGCAGCTCCTCGTGGGCCCTCACTTCAGAGACGCTGCAGCTCCCTGCTCAGCAGCCGTGAGTGTGAGAATCAAGTCTGGCAGTGAGGAAAACGGCAAAGTCCTTATAAAAGTTTTTGTAACTACTTCCCGAGGTTCCACTTAGCTGTATGGAGAGCAAGTTGTTACTCCTCTCCTTGAGCAGAAGGCCGGACACCAAGGCTTGCGCGCTTTCAGTGTAGCTGCCCTTAGGCATTATGAAAGACACAGTGCCAGACTAAGGGGGCTGCAGGGAGCCTCGGGAATAAAGGCCTGACCGATGTGAGATGGTGACATGGGGACAGCAGAAGAAACAACAAAATGGACGTTCAATTTGCAGTTGACATTACAGAGTCCTGTCAATCTTTCTCTCCAGTGAACTGAAACAAGTCTGACATAAAGGGCAGGAACTGTATCTCAGTAGGTTGAGAACTTGCCTAGCATGCATGAAGCCCTGAGTTCAACCCACAGCACCATATAAATTAAACATGGTGCTATAACACCTATAATCTCAGTGCTGGAGAGAGAGAGGCAGGAGAATCAGAAGTTTAATGCCATCTTCAGCTATGTGGTAATTTGAGGGCACACCTGTCTATCCACACACTGCTTCTAAAAGCCGACACAAAAGCTTGCGGTGAGTTAACCACAGTCCTCTGGCAGTGGACAGAATATTTGTAATCCTGTCCACACCTTCCTACAGCTAAATGGTGGAAGACCAAAAGGCAAATCAGAGGACCATAGGGGACTCGACTCTTCTTTTCAGGACCTGGGGAAATGACGCCCTTTCAAGTTGATAGGAACTGACATTCCTGTATCTTGAAAAAGTGAAGAATTTGGTAACGACAAAATTATTCACAATTTCAAAGCAATCAGGAACTCAGGGCTCACATTTGTCATCATGATGGTGAACATTCTTTGTAAGAAGCGGTAATAAATCTGGTCACTCGATATGATATGAGGCAGACAGGTGTATTTCTGCAGCAGCTTCTCGTGAGTCCTCCACTTCAGAGACGCTGCAGCGCGCTGCTCAGCAGCTGTGAGTGCGGGAATCAAGTCTGGCAGTGAGGAGAACTGCAAGAGACCCAAGGAGAGGCAGGGACTAAGTGATGGTGACTAAGCCATCAACTGCAGCCTGGAGCAAACGCACACCAGGGAAGGACGTTAGAGTTTAGACAGCATCTCAGTTGTCACTGACTGTAGTTATCAGGCAGAATCAAACATTTAAAAAATGCCTGAGTAAAATTTATGGCATCAGAAAATGAAGTCTCTAGAGCCTGAGCTTGTTATTCTTCCTGACAGGTTGGTTATCAGGATGGTTACCAAGGCAACTGTTCTAACTAGCACAAACTTCCTAACACTTCACTCTGGCCAAGCTTGGCCTTCTAAATTCTTACCTATTGTCCTATTTATTATACTTATAATAACTATTAATACTGAAATTATGAATCCAAATTCCAAAGGAATTAATAAGAATTGTGGTAGTTGGACCTACTATGTAATAACTGTAGAGGGTAGCTGGTAGTTGGGCCTACTATGTAGTAACTGTAGAGGGTAGCTGGTAGTTGGGCCTACTATGAGGGTAGCTGGTAGTTGGGCCTACTATGTAGTAACTGTAGAGGGTAGCTGGTCGTTGGGCCTACTATGTAATAACTGTAGAGGGTAGCTGGTAGTTGGGCCTACTATGTAATAACTGTAGAGGGTAGCTGGTAGTTGGGCCTACTATGTAGTAACTGTAGAGGGTAGCTGGTAGTTGGGCCTACTATGTAATAACTGTAGAGGGTAGCTCATGGTGGTAGCCTTCACAGGCACAGGCATGGCTATGCAGCAAGTGCTATTTTATTTACTTGCTTGTATGCATATTGTAAAAAAAAAAAAAAACAGTTCAATGATTAGAAACACTGAATCTGAAAAGCGCTTTCCTTTAGAGCCTTTCAACTAATCTACACCTGTCTACTGTCACCCGTACAGTAAAAGCACAGGAGACAGCCTGAGGAGAAAAGAGTTGGGAACTTGGAAGATCTTATTCCTATGTCACTCCACCATCTGGGAAAATATGGGTACGTGGTGTCTAGGACTTTTGGGGCTCCAAATTCCTAATAACAGAAAAGAAATTGAAGCTTAAGATATTGCCAATCAATTGTCAGTATCTCATGGTAATCCTGCCAAATATGGCTCAGAGCTGGGATGTAACCCATCCTTCCTTTTCAGAGTGTAACTAACTCATGTAAACTTATTTATTTGTGTGTGTGTGTTGTGTGTGTGTGTGTGTGTGTGTGTGTGTGTGTGTGTGTGTGTTCATTTTGTTGTTTTAATTGTATGCATACGCATGGAGATGGGGGGTGCACCTGAGTGCAGTGCCAAAGGAAGCCATTTGAGGCATTAGACTCCTTTGGAGACCAGTCACTGGTGACTGCGTTGTGTAATAAGGATGCTGGGATAGAACCCAGGCCTTCCTTATATGATCAGTGGAGCGCTTAGCTGCTAAGCCATCTCTCTAAACCCCTCATGTAAGTTTGAAAGCTGGCTGCATCCCTGCATCCTGAAAAATGCACAGAGGGTTGGACATTGACCAGCACAAGGGCAAGAACTATTTTAATGTTTCTGACACATTCTTCTGCTGTTTCCTCACAACCACCACGCAGAAGAAGACGACAAACACCCAGCTTTCCTGAAAGATTGGATTTACCTTATTTTCTTGAACACTGTTTTCTCCACCAGTAGACATAAGTTCCAAGATTTCTGGAAGGTGATTTATAAGAGCATCTAGAACCTTTTAAAGAGATATTGTGTTTATAATGGATATTATCTATCTTCTAAATTAGTTAACTCCATGAATCAATTTATATACATAGAAAAAGTATTACTGACAAAACAACATTTTTGGTGTTCATATTATTTTTTTCTTTTTTAGAAAAAAAAAAATCAGTGTAACTTCTACTCCTGTAGGTTGGAGAAAGCTGACATGCTCAGAGCGGCCTTCCCGTTCTGCAAAGGCATCTGTATGCGGTGCTGCAGCTAAGCCTCCCAGGCTAAGAGTCACTCTGGTGAATAGAATGTGCCAAATAGAGCATCAGAGGGAAGAATTTCAAAATCTTCACAAGTCTATGTGCAAGATAAAATACACTCTCAAAACAACACTGGGCAGAATTCCGAAAGGCTTTACAGTTATAAGTGTGAATAAAACCGTAACAGAAAAGGGCAGCCTGACTAGAAAACCAAAAATGTAACAAAATACCAACAGCGATTTAATTGAAACTTTCCTTTTGTCTACTTGTTAGCGCTTCTAATTTTCCTTAAAAAACAATACATACCTTCATTTTAAAACCAGATGTACTGAAAGTCCTAATTTCTATGATCTTCTCAATGACACAGTGACACAGGCACTGACATAATTTGGCTTAACAGAAAAGAAGTAAATGCCAGAGTGGGAACTTATATTACCTCCAGTGACTCATCTTGTAATAATGTTATCAGTTCTTTGTGTATTAAATGTACTCCAGAATTCAGAAGTTTAGATACCTAAAACACAACAATGAAATCTCTCAGATTTCAGACTATATAATACTAAAATATATGTTTTAACTACATTCTCATTAAATACTTCTAAAATAGATATAAGCAACAACATAAGTATAAAATTAACTTCTAGTAAATTTAGCTGCATAGATGTGTTCCTGCCACCCTGGCATGTGTGGCACAGGGTGAGATGTGCATAAGAGGGGGCGGAGGGCAATACAAAGGATCCCAGAGCTAGGTCTGCTGCATTGGCCCATAACCCACAGCCGCCTCTCGTCCACAATCTAAAGTCTTAGAGCTGTCAAGGGGCCTGAAAGAATACCCAGTGCATACAGCCTTTTCTTCCCACTCAAGCCTCTCAAAGACAGGGCAGAACTGAAAGCCCTCAGTGACATGGCAAGGCAGTTTTCCTCATCGCTGTCACAGCCTGTCCTCAGTCAGAGAGGAACTGACAGGGTCTGAGCAGGTCTAGATCAATGCTTCCGATATGGTTCCTCTAACCAAACTCAGAACCCACAAAGCTGAGCTCAGCAGTTCGCATTTTACCTTTTAAAGGGTGGGAAAGAAAGATATAACATTCTGGGTTTGAGTCAAGTTTTGTTTACAGGGGCTGGGGTGGGAAGATGCCTGAATAAAGAAAGTATTTTGAAATCTTTCACTTTGGGTTGTTTTAAGTTGTTAGAAATATTTTCAAAATGACATTTTCTGAAAAATCAGAATAAAGTTAACAATACAGTAATTATCAAATCTAACATTAACACTAGATTAGAAAGCTTGTAAGCACAGTGGTGAGTTTTCATTATTAAAAGGGCAAAATAAGCCCTGTTTAGGGGATCTAAACATAACCCTTACCTACGCACATTAGGTACAACTGTGAAAACTAGACATCCATAAAATGCATATAACGACCATCTCTACAGTGAGTCCTATTACAGGAATACTGATGTGGGCGTGTGTGTGTGTGCTGTTTTTGCTAAAATAAAAGTAAAATCAAAGATTAATAAACAAAGGAGATAAGAGAAACTAACGTTTGCATAGACCTCACTCCTGGGCAATTTTCTCTGAAGAGTGCATGGTGATCACCCTAAATGAACGAATACCCTGCAGGCTCCAATAGGAAGTCCCTTTCATTCTCCAAAAGTAAGCTTTTGTGGGTCAGTCTACAGAGATGTTACAACTAACTGTGTAGCATTGGAATTACTTTAAATAACTGTGTCATTTAAGTGGAATATTTCCTATACTTTGTAGTATGAATATATATTTCATTAATGTCAGAATGTTTAATTTTTAAATTTTTCATTGCTATTCATGTTTGCACATATTGGGTGTGTGCATGTACATATGCATATTCACATGTATGTGCGCATATGAAGTATGTTGGGTGTCTTTTTGATCACTCTTCACTTTATATATCAAAGGTCTCTCACTTAAACCTAGGACTGCTCCAGATTCAGCTAGTTTAGCTAGCCAGCCTGCTCAGGAGATGCCCTATCTCTGCCTCCTGAGGGCAGGATTACAGGCAGGCTGCTATGCCCACCACGATTTGCATGGGACCTGAACTCTAATCCTCACACTTCAGCACTTTACTGAAGCCATCTCCCTAGCCCCAGAAAGGTGACATTTTAAAGAGGCAAAGAATATGACTCAACAGTCCAAAGTATCTTAAATAATATTTATAACGATGTTATTAATACTCTGCACTCTCTCAGGTAATCTAGTAGTGACTTGACATGGGATACAGTGCAAGAGAGATGATGAAATATTCCTGTTGACAATAAGAATTTACTATAGGATTTGTAAGGAAATAAAATACTTTATCATATCAATCACAAAGAGGCTGTCCTGTGACTACTTTGAATGGACAGGTTATAGCTTATATATCGTGATGGTTAATACTGATTGTCAATGTGACAGGATCTAGACTAACTTAGCAGACAAACGTCAGCACACATAGTGCGGGAATTTCTGGAGTGGATTAACTGAGGTGGGAAGCCCATCCTGTCTTAGCTCCAGTTGTCCACTTCCTCAGCATAGTCACCATGGAAGAGGATGCCCAGCTAAGGCCGCCCAGATCAGACGGCCAGCTGGCGGGGAGCTATGTGTGTAGAGCTAGCCTTGTCTTGATTGACAATTGACAGAGAAGGGCCCAGCCCACTGAGGGCGACACCATTTGCTAGGCAGGGGCCTGGACTGTGTAAGACAGCTAGCTGAGAGAACCAGAGCAAGCACTCCTCCACACTTTCTGAACTGTGTAAGACAGCTAGCTGAGAGAACCAGAGCAAGCAGTCCTCCACACTTTCTGCTTCAAGCACCTATCTGAGCTCCTGCCCTGACTTCCCTGGTTGTGGGCTGCGATCTGAAGTGTGAGTCATATTAAATCTGTCTCTCCTACAAGTTGCCTTGAGTCATGGTGCTTACTAGAGCAACAGAGAAGCAGACTAGGACGCCATGGCTTGGGGCCCTGGACTAACTAAATGAAGGAGCTGACAGCAGCACTCACTGCTCTCTGCTCCTGACTGTGGCCCCAACGTGGCCAGCTGCCCTCTGCTCCTGCCACCAGGCCTTCCCTACCATGGTGGACGGTGTCCCAAACTGTGAGCTAACATAAAACCTTCCTTAAGTTACTTTTGTCAGGTAGCTTGTCACAATGATGAGACAATTAATGAGCATATGCCTGGCAACTGTTACATGCATGTGCTTTTACTGGTTTTCTTAGAAACAGGTCCCCAATTTGAACTTCAAAGACCAAAAAAGTCAATTATGTTCACCATAAAAGTTTACTTTTGCACATAATTTATATAAAGCTATATAGCTGAAGCTAAAAGCTATGCTCATAAAATTTCACTTACAGTAAAAGCAATAAATGTAAATAATTTGTTACTCAATTTTCCATTTACCCTAAAACTACTTAAGCATAGGGGCAAAGTATAAATATGACAAATCATTTTAAATTATAACTATCATAATGTCTGGCTTAAAGTAACTATTTAGTTTAAATATGCTGAAAATAGGTCAATGAGTAAATGAATATAATGCATTTATGTAAATGGATTTTGTAAACACACTAAAAAGAGAATTATGGGAATTCAAAAACAAGACTTAAAACTACAACATGAAAAAGATATGGAGTTTCTATCTTATAACAAGTATGTAAATACAGCATAGAGATTATTAAAACAGTATCTAAAAAACACAGAGAGAATCAACATGTGCACCATGGAATTCATTCTTAGACTTACTTCATAAAAGCAAATAGCAATAGTGTATCTGACTGGTACTTCAGGGTCATGACAAAGGCAGAAGAATGTAGAATAGAGTTCCATGTGGAAGTTTTTAGGATCAACAAAAACAATCATGGCCTAGTGGAGGTGGAAGGAGATGAATGGGAAGGAGAGAAAAACATGCATCAATACCTGATATAATCATCTCGCTAACATGGAAATCACATCCTATTAATCATATTAATAAAATATTGTTTGTAAAAACCAAATGCATAAATATAATTCTAATTTATATACAAAGAAATATAAATTGCATCAAAATTTGCTTAATGCCTCTCTACAGTCAGACCAGTGCTACACAAAGCAGAGGGTCATTGTTTCAGCCTGCTCGTCTCAGGTTGTAATGCCATAATCAAAGGACCAGCAAGTACACGCGAGTATTTATTACCGGAAAGTTGTAAGCACAGTTCTTTCGTACTGAAGTATATTTCTTCTCCTGCTCTACAATTTGGGATGGAATCTGGTTTTCATTGTGGCCATTTTCTTGTTGCAACCCCAGCGTACAAAGTTTCTTATAAAACTCCAAAAATCTCAAGTGCTGATCTGGAGTGAAAATTCCTAAAACAAATGTAAAACCTGAGTCCAGCATTTCAATTACAAACATTTTTTTAAAGAAACTCACAGTACAATAAAAATGTTTAGAATGAAATATTAAAGCACAATGTCTACAGATGGTTGGTTCATGGTTATAGCAATGAGCAAACACATACTCTGAAGAAAGTTAACAGGTCATATTTTTTTTACTTTGTGTTTGCTTATTAATTTATGCAAATTTTTTCTGAAGGGAAATAGAGGAAGAGTTGATGCAGAGGACAGGGAGGTGGGGAGAAAGAGTCGGGAGGTGTGGAGGAAGGAGAAACTCAGGTTGGGATATAATGTATGAGAAGAATAAAAGCGAAAAAATTAAAAAAATAATAAATAATACTTTAATTTTAAAAATACGTACAGAAAACAGGAATTATGTCTCCATTAGTTCTACAGCTTGTGGCGAACTAAGATATCATCATCATCAGGACCATTCTTAAAATACTGCTGTGTTATTTATGGTATTTGCTTTAAAGTATTTACAGGAAAAAATGTACATGTATCTACAGAGCAGGAGCTAACACCTGGAAGATGCCAAAGTGATCAGAAACACTTCCATCAATGGGAGAGTTCCACATTCATCAACTCTCTCAGATCCAGGGATTTAGTGCACACTGTAAAACATTTCAATTACCAGATGTCTGCAAGCCACATAAAGTATATTACTATGCTAGATAAGAGCTTAGTTCTTCTATGATCACAATAAGCTAAGAATATATTCACTGACTCCAGAGAGCTGATCTACATTCTAAGCTGAACTAACATTCTAACGTGAAATACACACGATATATTTATCATTCAAGAAATGGTTTTTAAAGTTATTCTCACTGTGTTATGAAAAGCTAATGTCCTGAACGTCTATTACCATGCTGCATCTTAAATATTCTGTAGGCTGCACTTACTGACTTTTCAAATAAGGTGCCATCCATGAAAACATCATTTCTAAATGTGTCTAAATTATGCTGCCAAGATCTAAGTTCTCCTAAGGCTGCGCACACTTGAGAGCAAGTGCTTCCCAAAAAGAGTTAAACAAAACGAGTAGAGGCAAAGGAGAAGAGTAGCTAGTCTTACAACCCCAAGTAACGTACCATAGAGTCCATGGCACAGCTTTCCTAAATGAAACGATAAAGAAATCAGAATTGATTCATCTGCTTTGAAAGACTTTTCACAGAATGATTTCACTAAGGGAAGTATAGTTTGACTTCTGTCATCTGGGAAACAAAACAAAAGAATATATAGTTTAGAGGCAGTTGTTGACATTACCGTGTGGAAACTAAGACACATATACACTACAGAAGAAGTACATCTCTGTTAGACTAATGACAGAAATACCTGTGATAGAGGCACCTGACAGAGGTGATAGAGATTAGGGGTGGGGTCACCGGAAACTGAGTTTGGACTTGTACAGGAGCCACACGGGAATGAGCATAGACTCACCACAATTAAACAATTGGATGAATGGCGTCTTGAGTGTGAATAACCAGAAGAGTTCTGACATTTTCAACTTAAGTAATTAAATAGGAGGCCCAGGAAACTGTGAGTTCTCTCTTACATTCCTTCCATGCCACACTGTAACTTTAACATTGTTTTTATCAAAGTCAACTTGAAATCTAACCTGTCTACTTAAATTCACTGTTGCTACTTCTTAAATGGTCTTTAAAGGTTGACCAATTCTTTAAGTATATGTACCCACTTAGGTCACATGCTTTTGATTGATATGATAGCAATATTTAAGTCTCACTTCCAGATACTCGTGAGAACTCCCACAGTTGATAAAGCCATCAGACATGCATTAGTGCTAAGGGGTGAAAAGCCATAACAGAGGCAGGGGTGTCATGCTATTGTGACTATTACCATCACAATTCAGAGCTTATCTCCAGTTGTCATTAAAGGAAATCAATACAATAGTTACTATGATTCATCATATTACCTCAGTGACCATGCTGAACTATTTATACAGAATCATCATCTATACTGCAATAATCTTTCAGAGGCCCTGTTTCAAATCAAATGTTGATAGTCCTGGAACCGAACCCTACAATTATGCAGTTGACTTTCGCACCTCAGTCTTGGCATTTGACCCGCTAAGCATTACCTTGCCATAGGCTAACATCCACTGATGAACTACTTGTCCAGAGCCAGCATCAACCTAGGTCTGGTACATGCTTAGTAGAACAGCTAGTTGTTCTGTGCCTTGATTTGGTAAGAACAAGAGATACTTTCTTACCCATCCCCACTGAATTATCTACTCCAATTTCTCCTCCATTGGCATTTTAATGCCAGACTTGTGGCATTAAAATATTATTTAAAAAGGCCTCTCTCAGGCATGCTATAATCATGTTATAGTCATTTAGACATGTTACCATTAGGACTTAGCATCAGTTAGCTGAGGAAATTAAGTTAAGGGCTACTTCCCAAGCCAATTTCTTCAACTTCTACATGTCAGTTATGTTCTGAAGAGAGAAATGAGAAATAGGAAGCACCAGAAGCACACAAGACATTAAATACTCATAACACTCCACACTTGACAGAAAGGTCTCAAGCAGCCTTTGCTCCTTACTAGCAATGAAGAACTGCCTTTCAGAAATAAAGATGCTTGCACGTGCATAGTTACCTGTATCAAACATGTCAAGCATGTTAACCAAGGTTTCAAAAGCAGCGAGCCGCACGCTGCCACTCTCGTCCCTAGAGAGCTCTATTAATTCGGGAAGCACCACATTCTTTGTCAGTTCTGTCCTGCACAATAAGCAGTAGAAGAAAGTAAGTCAGAGCAGCAAACCTGAGCCAGAGTCTAATAAAAACAACTGAGCAGCGCCCTGCTCGTGTCCCCACGCATGCCATCTGGTGAGAACCGCAGCCAAGGGTATAAGAAATACGGGGTGGATATGGGAGGAGTTACGGGGGTTAGCAGGGGATATAATTAAAATACACTGTATGAAACTCCCAAAGATTTAAAAATATGGAATACTACTAATAATTTTATAATGATTAAATCAATTAATTTCTCCTGTGAACTACTGATAACTATAGAAAATTTAATAATTAGGGTGTTATATTATACTTTATAAATTATATAATTTTTCTGTTTTAAATAAATTTCAGGAAATAATCCAGCTAGTTTAGAAAAAAAAATGTAGTATCAGTATTTGAAGAAATTTAAGAAAAATCATTTGATCTAGATTTTGAGGCATGTTATTTTTTTAATTACCTGAAGTGCATACAACATTACTAAAATAATTAGTTTCCACACAAATGAATGGTAGACAAAATTGGCTATTCAACCTAAAAGAGTAAGGGATGATAAATGCTTTTATAGATTAAACAATGCTTAGAACCTCATCATAAGCAGTTCCTAGTCAGCATTCCATCTCTACTGATGAAAGGGAGCCTTCAGATATAGCCTTTGTTGCATACAGTACAGAAGACAGCATAAATTATACCCTGCATAGTATATTAACAGAGTTTAAAACAAAGCAATGAAACAACGCAATAGCAGAGGTAGCTGGAACTCTGTGAGTTCAAGGCCAACCCAGTCTATAAAGCAAATTCCATGCCAGCCAGGGCTGCAGAGTGAGATTCTGTCTCAATAAAACAAAATAAAGAAAGAAAGAAATAATAAATGAGTAAGTCTAAATAAATAAATAAATAGATAAATAGATAAATAAATAAATAAATAAAAACTGGGTGAATCTCAGAGTTTGAGTCTGGTCTACATAGTAAATTTCAGGCCAGCAGAAACTACATAATGAGGCCCTGTCAAAAGAAAGAGAATTTAAAAAAAAATAAAGCAAACAGAAAGACTTCAACAGAAAATTGTTCCTTCAGTTTCCTCACTTGAAGGACATTTTCTACTGTGCTTTCTGTAATTACTGCATTTGTTGTATGATATGGGTATCATCATGGCCTCAGCAGGACATGCGCAAGACATTTCTTCCCCACCACAGATCTCACAGCACACCTCTAAGCAATTCATACATTTATCTTTCTCCTCTGAACTTAGAGAATGATTTGTACATCTATTCATTATGCACTGGAATTTGTCTATCCTATTTTAATTTTTTAAATGGCTCTTAATTTTAACTTTATTTGAACTTTAAATCTTATAGGGTTTATTGGTTAGTTGTTGGTTTTTGGGTTTTTTTTTTTTTTTTTTTTTTTTGTCTCAAAAATGTCTCCTCATTAAATCTTCAGCCACACCTTACTAGTAAGAATTTAAATCATTTTAAATGTTAAGAAGATAATTAATTCACTCTTTTCACTAGAGCCTAAAACTGTTTTTTTTTTTTAAATTGATTGTTATAAGGAGGCAATGGGAACTTTAAGACAGAAGTCATGTGGGGAATTTTGCAGACACTGGAGACGCTCTAGAAGCAGACAGCACCTTCTTCCTCATTTTTGTTTCCTGGTCAAGAAGTGATGGCTTTTATCTGCCCACTTTCCATTACATGTGCTGTCTCCTAAAGGCACAAAAGTAAGAGATCATCAACCCTACTACAAATTAAAACCTCCAAATAATGACCCCAAATAAAGCTTCTCTCCATAAGCTGTCACAGCATCTGTTGCAATAACAGAAAGCTGACTGACACAACCAGCCATGAGGTACCATTACTTTTTCATTGCCAGACCGTGAAAAGTCCTACCATTATATTTGTAATAGGACAAAAGAACTCAACACTAAATAAATATGTATATGATTAAGCAACTTGGTTTAAATGTATTCTAACCTACTGAAGCTGAGTATATTCTCTGTAATTGTTTTTACAAATTAGTCCTTAAGAAATAATCCTGAATTAATTGGGGAAGACTAATTCGAATTCGCTTGGTGTGGTGGTTTAAATATATTTGAATGCTTGGTCCCCAGTTGGAAGTGCTTGGGAAGGATTAGGAGGTGGGCCTTGTTGGAATAGGCGTGGCCCTGTTTGAGAGAGTGTGTCTCTACAAGGAGCCTTTAAAGTTTAAAAGAGCCACACCAGGCCTCTCTGTCTCTGTCTGTCTGTCTGTCTGTCTGTCTGTCTCTCTCTCTCTCTCTCTCTCTCTCTCTCTCTCTGTGTGTGTGTGTGTGTGTGTGTGTGTGTGTGTGTGTGTCTACTCCCCACTCTTTCTTTGTGCTGATTGGGATATAAAGCTCTCAACTATTGATCCAGAGCCATGCTTGCCTGCTTCCCACCATAATGACTATGAACTGACCCTCTAACACCGTAAACAAGCCTCTGATCAAATGCCTCCTTTCATAAATTCACTTGCTCACATTGTCACTTCACAGCAACAGAACAGTAAAACACTGTTCTCAACAACAGCACACTGAAACACTTGGCCTTCCCACTTTTTTAAAACAGTAAAACAAAAAAAAAAGTCAGTTGTTTTAAAACAAACAAAACAAACTAAACGACTAGGTATTCCACATCTTTATGGAGTGAGTAAGTAGTATGCTGTCCAATCCAGTTCTGACTCTGACCCATACACATGGTCTAGATGAGACTGGGGTAATTACAGTCCACAGTGACCCAACAAGAGTTCTGAAGCTTCAGAAGACCTACCAGGAAACGAGTTCTGAGATCACAACACTGGTTAGCAGACACAGCCCATGGTGTATGACTAAGCCCTGAGTCTGTTGCTGACATCCTAAAGCTTTCCATAGTCATCACTAGCAGAAGTTCACTGTCCTTATCTGTGAAAAACTAACAGATTAACAGTAAGAGACACCAATATTACCGAGCAGTGGTGGCGCACACCTTTAATCCCAGCACTTGGGAGGCAGAGGAAGGCAGATTTCTGAGTTTGGAGCCAACCTGTTCTACAGAGTGAGTTCCAGGATAGCCAGGGCTACACAGAGAAACCCTGTCTCAAAAAACAAAAACAAAAACAAAAAAACAAAAGAGAGACAGAGAAAGAGAGAGGGAGGGAGGGAGGGAGAGAGAGGGAGGGAGGGAGGGAGGGAGAGAGAGGGAGGGAGGGAGGGAGGGAGGGAGGGAGAGAGAGAGCGCAATATCTGTCCACCTACTTTAGAATCCTTAAAACAAAACTCACTTTTCAAGATGATTTTTAGGGATTTTGTTTAATACTATACTTACTTGTACCCTGACCTGGGGTCTGTTTTTAGGCAGAGTGGAGACTGCCTGTCCTATGCTTTTGCTTCCTGAACAGTGTGCCCCCAATGGGCAAGAAGAGCCACAAATCCAGGAGCACACAGAGCCTGGAACTGCATAGGGATACAGCAAGGCTTCAATAACAGCAAATCTACATAAAACACCTAAAAATATAACCAGAATATGGTCAACCAAAAGAACTGCTCAGCTATACTCCAGGTATGGTTTTTCCTGGGACATGGTCCCTTCTTGAACCCGGTTGCTCAGAACTATAACTGAGTAACCAGGATGAGAAAGAAAGAAACTGGCAGTAATGAAATATCTATGCCATGCTTAATACATCCCCTTTTATCTCTTACCTTAGACACACCAGGAGAGGCCTGCTATGATCACTTGAGGACAGCACATAAAGAACAGCAGACTTTCATGGAATACATGAGCAGGCTGTGCGTGTGTCACACTCTGACAATGCGACTGTGCAACACAAGGGCCTGGACGGACACTTACCCAATGCCCTGAGCTATGTTTTCTAACTGACGACACATACAAGATCGAACTTCATATTCCACATCTTGACAGAGTGATTTTACCAGGGGAAGTATTTCTCTTTTAATGCTGAGGAAGACAGGTTTTAAAACAAAGTAAAGAAACATGTAAATGGATGGACATTTTAGACTAATATTTTCAAAAATCCCCAAATCTCAAATTACTACATATGGAAGAGAACATCTTTGAATTTTTGGATTTGTATGTTTAATGTGGAGTGCCTGTAGAAATCAGGAAGATAGAAAGCAGGGATGGGGGCAAGGAATGGAAGGAGAGAGGAGATGGAAGGTGGCATGTTGGTTTGAATAAGAATGACCCCACAGGCTCATATATTTCAATGCTCAGCCATCAGGGAGTGGCACTGCTTAAGAAAGATTAGGAGGTGTGGCCTTGTTGAAGGAAGTATGCCACTGGGAGTCTGCTTTGTGGTTTCAAACTTACAAGCTAAGCCCAGTTTCTCTCTCTCCCTCCTCCCCCCTCCCCTTGCTGGACCCAGATGTAGAACTCTCAGCTATTTCTCCAGCACCATGCCTACCTGCATTCTGCCATGTTTCCCACTATTACAATAACGGACTAAATTTCTGAAATTGTAAGCTAGCCCCAATTAAATGCTACAAGAGTTGTGTAGATGTCATTGCATCTCTTCACAGCAATAGAACGCTTACTAAGTAGGATAGTCAAAACTAAAGGTATGTGGAAAAGCCTTAGAAAAACCAATCATGTGCTTAAGATACATGTTTCTATAAAACAGTTTGAATGGCAGTACCCTGCAAGGGTACACAACAGCTTTTTCCTTAGAAGATATGGGTTATTAAATAAAAACCTTATCTCCCTATTACTGATATTGTTCTTGGCTACCCATATAACTATATAGTAAGACCATATTACTTAAGACACAACATACTTTGGTTGTTCTAGAGATTATAGAGAAATCAAGCCAGAACTGGCATGAAAATTTCTACCCTGCTGGCTTGTTTTCATGGTACCAGAAGAGGCAATGCATATGACTAGTGGAGAAAAGTTATCAATACAATTGTTTATCTTGCATGCTACAATACAGACCTGTGAGGCAAGCAAGATGTGACTACTGTGCAAGAGTTGCAGGGCTGTGCTGGAGGTGATGGACTGCTTTCTGATTGGGTAGGAAATCCATGCCTCTTACTGTAAATCTTGTCAAAAGCCCACAGCTGGGAGGCTACAGGCCTTTGGTAGAAACTTATGACAGTTACTCTGCTAAATGCACAGCTGTCAAACTGCCTTCTATACCTATACATTACTGCTGCTCTCAACTGAGAAAAATGCTTCTTTTGGCAGTGGGAGAAGTCAGTGCAAGAGATTCACATCTCATCACTGCTGAGAGCTCAACCATAGATCAGACAGCTACAAGAGTCAGGAAACACTGCGAAAGAGAGCGCAGAAAGAATGGAAGGAACAGAATAGGGAGAGACATGCTGTAAAATTCTGTCTTCAGATATGACATGGCTGTTGTACTCATGCATTTACAGCAGTTTGGTTATTAGCATAAGAACAAGCCAGACAACATTACAGCAAGGAGCTTCTTCTAGCTGAGAAGTCACTGGCAATGGCTGTGGGGTCATTTTGCTCAAGGTGGGTGGATAAGTAGCCCATATCCACATGCACACAGGCAGCACTAATTTGAAATGGTAGCTTTTTTTAAAGAAGAAAAAGAAAAATGAAAAATGAGAAGGGGAAGGATCTGGAAGGGATTGGTAAAGGGACATTCAGGTAAGCTATATCAAGATACATCATACATATGTGTATACATATATGTGTGAATGTGTGGTATACATATATGTGTGTACATGTTCATATATGTATACATATATACACATATATGTGTATATATATATATATGAAATTGTTAAAGTTCTTTAAAATCATGAGTTACCTTATTAACCTAATATACTTTAACATAAGAATTCACAGTTTATATTGCATTTTTACATAATTTTATTAATGGATGTTACCTTTAGTTACAGTATTTGCTAAAATGATGGTTAACTTTGTACCAGCAGTTAAATGCTCCTAGCTAATTCAGAAAGCAATAACAATGCACTGTCTGACTCTGGTATCTGTCGGGGAAATGTACTTCTGCTTTGACAATCACTGTCATGCTACAGTTCCAGGACATCTCATGTGAGCAGCACGGAGAGGGCAGAAATGCTGTCATGAGATTATTCAAAAGAAGAAAATCATGACAGTGGTATAAGAAAGCAGAAATCCTATCTTTAGCTCATGTTTATCAATTTTGGAAATCCCAAGATAATCCTATTTTATCCTCACAAGAAACCACAGTATGGGATTGGGAAAACTAAGACAGGACCTAGAAAATAATTTAACTTGACTGTGAAAGCCCATGAAACTGAGGAAATGTTTCCAGTATGTAGACTCTTGTCTGTGAGGAGTCTGTATAGCTACAGTGGCTAAGCTTGTGAGGATGTAGAATAATGCAAAAGTAACCATCGCTAATATAGCATTATATATTTTAAAATCAATTTAATTTAATAGACAAAACAAAATTACACACAAATACTCACCTATGGGCATCAAATTTGTTGGTTAGTTTTCCTAAAATTTTACAGCTAACTAGACGCGACTGGACAGTTTGGGAAAGCTGTGCCTTGGAAACAAGTGGATTCAGAATCTAAAAGGAGACAATTAGAGAATAAATGGACAGAGAATTATGCACTCCTGCTGCGAACACCAACTTCCTCAAAGAATATTTTCATTTTTAAACATTGATAAAGAACATGAATTACAGCTGAGGGACATGGCCACTCTTAGATTATTTTGTCTTCTTGGCAGGTGACAAATGCAACTGAAACCAACTAGGCACAAAGCACTGAGGCAGAGCTCGCGGTCAAGCTCTGCACTGGGCTGAGTGCATAGGAAGGATAATTTTGAAATACACATTTTCAACAGAGAAAATCAAATTATTTACCAGATACTCTGAACTTTATTTCACATGGAATTTTATATTTATTCTAAAATCATGGGGGGGGCGACTATTTAGAAAATTCGGTTTATTTAAACATAAAGACCAAAGTCTGGTGCTATATTACTCATAGTCTAGACATTAAAAAACTCAATAGCACAGCACACTGCAAAGAATGGTGGTCTGTCATTCTTATACTAATTCCTTTTTTTTTTTTTATTTGGTTTTGGTTTTTTTAAGACAGGGTTTCTCTGTATAGCCCTGGCTGTCCTGGAACTCACTCTGTAGACCAGGCTGGCCTCGAACTCAGAAATCCGTCTGCCTCTGCCTCCCAGAGTGCTGGGATTACAGGCGTGCGCCACCACCAACCGGCTTATTCCTTACTTTTTAGTATTGCTGCTATTTCTCATGCCAATGATTCTATTAAAGGTCACATGCTAAAGACACCATGCACTCTTGAGTAGCAACTTTACACTGTTCTTCAAAAACACAAGGAGCACATCTCTGTGCTGTGTTCAGCAGCTCTCTGTGTGGGATGTCTAGATACTTGCCCTCAGGTACACATTGTTATTACTGGATAAGAGTCGCTGTTTTAAAGAGAGTACTTTGGTAGTGTGATAGAATGGCAAACTCTAATGTGGACAAAGACACAAGGAGATCTGTGGAGGATATTTCAATGAATAACTTTCATCATGGCATGTTTGCAAAGAAATACATACAAGGAGAATGTTTAAAGAATGCAAAGTTATTTCTAGAAGACAGATTTGCTGGTTTTTTTCTAGTCTGCTGTCTTAATTTATAATAAAAATTTTCAAGAGAAACAAAATGAACCATATTGAAAATTAAAAGGCAAAAACCAACTGTGATGAATTTTTATACAAATATAAGAAAGGATGGTAGAGAGATGGTGATTAAAGGTCAGAAACTCATAATTCCTAAAGAATAAATATAACCAATTAAATATAATATATGAAAAAGTAGTCAACAGTATAATTTGAAATTTCTAGTTAAAATGCATTCATGCCTTTAGCCTACCAAATTAAAAGAAAACATAATTTTTATTGTTGATTTTAAGGCCGTCTCACATGACCCAGGATAAACTGGAATTCACAATGTACCTTGAATCCCCTTTCTACCGTCACCTTCTGAGTGCCAGGGTTACAATCATATGACCCATGCCCAGCTAATGACACCCTGGGGTCAGACCCAGGCTTTGTGCATGCTAGCAGAGTTCTCTACCAACTGAGCCGCATCACAGTGGAACACTATTTTTAATAAAAACTCAGGGTAGCTGTATTTCACAGATTTAGTGAAGAGCTTTAGAATATTAATGTCCCCTTGCCAGGTGAGACCACTTTTATATGTGCTACAATTGAAAAGCTACCTGAAAAGCTTTAAGGAAGGGCCATATTTTGATTATAAAAAAAGAAAAGCTAAAAATAGCTTCCAGCATTTAACAAGTAAAATAATTTCCTAAGCAACTACACACAGGGAATGATGCTGGTGAGAAGTGCCCATGTTCAGATTCGGTAAATCACTGGTGTGACAAGCGGCAAACACACAGAGGAGAAACCTGAGGGCAGAGCTCAGAAACATAAAATCAGTCATTACACAAGTATGCATTCTTTTTCTTCCTTACATTTTCTGAATAATTTATGTTTTCTACAATGAGCATGTGTTGCTTTCACAATGGAAAACAATCTTATTTCTTAAAAAAAAAAAAACTGTAACACGATTTATTATTTACAAAAAGAAAAAAAACACACTACAGTATTACCTCATGCCTCAGGGTTTCTTTTGGCAATAATTCTACTGCAGAGAGAAGTGTTTCCAGCCATGCATTGCTGACACCTAATGGACATAGATGCAACATGCTAGATTAAACATCTCAGGAACAAACACATTCTCAGCTCACCCATCAACAGCTAAAATCCCATTTCATTAAAAAATAAAAATTATTATGCCATTCTAAGACATTTTCTACAGTTTTTATCTTGAAGAACTTTAGAAAATTTTAAATACTGAAAAATAATTTGAGGGAGATATATACTATCCCTACTGTATGATAATCCCATGAACAAAAATGTAAAAGAAAACATCTAAGGAAAGAAACGTCTGGAGAAGGCTCTACTGTGTTCTGCCCCAGGGAGCGGTCTTGGAGGATCTCAGCTCTTTTCATCAGGCCCACAGGTGGCAAAGGAACCACAACCACTTGCCAGATCACATAACCAAGAATGTAACTAAGCATGCTGGGCCCTGACCTGTATCCCTGTGCTCCAGGTGCAGGAGAATGACTTGCAGGAAGGAGTGTGCAAAGGTGTGGACTGACATTGATTCTTCCTGAAGAATGGTCAGAAAGGACACTGCAGCTGTCAGCTGCATTTCAACACTCGCAACATGCAGGACATCCTGTGTGAGCAGAAAGAATTTGCTGTTTACAGAGATGAGAGGTCAGAAGAGTAATGTTCTAACAGCCAAGGTTACAAACTCACTAAATACAACCTTTAAGGGTATGTACTTCTTAAGAGAACCATATCAATCTGTTTGTAATATTTAACTCATTAGATGATAAATTTCTTAAGAAATGTTTAATGTTTTAAGAATTTATACAATAGACAAAGAGAATGTTACATTCTCTTGCTTTACTGGATGAAAATGATAAACCATGTGTCAACCTTTAAAGAACCGAGTAGGTGGGTTTGATGGATTTGAGCTTTTACTTTGCTAATGGCAATATGCAGATGTCATCCTGCTGAGCACAACAATGTCAAATCTCAATCATGTGTATTTTGTTTCTTGTATTTCTGTCTCAAAAATAAACATCACAAGAGCTGGTGAGATGACTCGGTGCTTAAGAACTTGTATTGCTTTGTCAGAAGACCTGAGTTCAATTCTCAGCACCCAGGTCAGTCAGCTCTCACATGCCTGTGACTCCAGCTCCAAGGATCCAATGGGTCCTCGTTAACTCTATAGGTAACCTCACTCATATGTACACGCCCCTACACAGATACTCACAGGAACACATAATTAAAAACAGAAAACAATCTAAAATAAATAAACATTATTATTAATATGAAAAGGAAAATACTCAAGATTATGGGAATGGTCACGTGTGGTGCACACCTTTAATTTCAGCAATTGGGAGGCAGACATAGGTCTCTGAGAGTTCTAGGTCAGCCTGGTCTACATAGAAAGTTCAGGCTAGCCATAGCTACACGATGATATCCTCTCTCAAAAAGAAAAGTGTAAATGTAGCTACTTTCCACCTTTCCCCTCTGATATAACTGATAATAAATTACTATGAAATAATTTAAAAGATTTTCTTAAATGTAAAAATGTTTTTAACCTATAAATTACACTCATACCATTTAAAGAATTTGAACATGCATATTCAATTAAAAGCCTACATTAAAATATACATTTTAAATACATCAAAGGCTAAAAAAATAACCTAAGTAAGCTTCTTCAAATATCAAAATAACTATACTTCTCTCTAGAAGCCTGTTGGTTTTTAGGGATGGATGTACAATGTGAAGGCAGAGCAGAATTTTTTTTGCTCAATTATGAAAATAGTGAGAATTTCCTTTATGTGTCAGTTTTGTGACTGACAGAGCAAAGTTATCAGAATATCAGGATACTTAGTGTTATTAAGTTTCAATTTTGTGATCTTGGGAAGAATAACATTTTTTGGCATTATTTTGCTATATAATAAAAGTCAATTATAACATGATCATCATACAAATTTATATCATTTAAACAGCTTTGTACAATTTACCAACTTACTATGCAAATGACCATTTAAATACTGACCACTATACATCCAGTATCTTTCTCTTATCTACCCTTGAGTTTGTAGAAAGAACAGCACCTTGCCCATATCTTCACTGGTCTCTTCCTAAAACTGCACTGGAGACCCCCCTCTTTGGAGGGTGAATAACCCTTTCACAGGGGTCACAACATAAAGTCATCAGAAATATCAGATATTTACATTCCGATACATGCATAACAGTAGCAAAATTACAGTTATAAAGTAGCAACAAAAAATATTTTATGATTAGGCTCAACACAACATGGGGGGGGGGGGACTGTATTAAAGAGTCACAGCATTAGCGAGGTTGAGAACCACTGTCCTAAAATCCTATGCTTCCCGTAATTTTCCTCATCTCTGTTAGTAAATGACAACTTTTAGTTTTTACAGTGTCTTAGTTTGCAAATTCCAGGGTCGCCCTTTGCTTCTCTTATTCCCTTATTCCCTCACCCAATACATCTAAAGAACCTGCCTTCAAAACAGATCTGTAACCTGACCACTTGTTACCTCTCCCACTAGGACCCTAGTCCAACCCATCTTTAATTATTCAAAATAACCTTTATCTTGTCTGAGCCACCATTGTCCCTCTATCCTCCACTAGGTAGCCAGAGAGATTCTCAAGTATTAGCTCAGATCCCCTTATGGCTTTCCCTCTCACTGGAAGTCCAAGTTGTTTTGGTGACATACAAGATCTGCTCACAAATCTTCCTTTGCCCAGATTTCCACACAGTAGCTCCCTGAGCTCTCTCTTAAGTCTGGACTCCAATACCATTTTTAAAACAAGTCTTCCCTGGCAGTCCTATTTTAAGCCACTTTGAAAGTAAAAGTTATACATTATACTCTTTAAAAGAACACATCTATGAATATGTGAATGTCATGTTCCCTAACACACACACACACACAAGCTCACAGCCTCTGGAGAGGCTGAAGTCATCACTCAACGCAAAGTCCTGCCCTTTGGTTATGGTCTATCTCCCCTACATAGAGAATGCTTCTTGAGAACTTGTCTGTTAGCCCACCGTGCATTCAGGATGGAACTTTCTACTCCTGATGTTCTCTATCTTTTTATGTACTTTCAACAGCTCCTAAAATGTGGGGTCAGGAAATGTTGAAGGAGGTCCTAAATGTCAGGGATTGGCAGAGTCAGACACAAGGCAAGGCCAGGCACATATGTGCACACTCTCCATCTTCCTTCCATTGGGTCCTTACAGAGCTGCACCTGGTGTGCTCCATCCCAACACCTGTCACCTGTCATGAATATTGCATCATATTCCTGCCTTACTTGGTACAGTGAAACAGTTGCTGGTCATTAGGAACAAGTAACACTCACTCCTAATTCTCTAGCAGAAGGAACACCAGAGCAGTGAAGTGTTTTGCTGCTGGTCACTGAGCTAATGCCCTACACCCATTACCTGCTATGAACCAAAGCACACCTGTACACGGTCTTCCTCACAGGCCCTGTTCACCATTAAAACAGGGCTCACAACAACTCTAAACCTCATGGGGCAGTGCCCTTTGCTGTGGCAAATGTTTATGCAATATGGTTAATTCCCATAAGAACACAACTTACTTGTTTTGTTTTGTTAAAAGATTTTACAATACACACAAATACACATATACACATACATACACACACAAATGTGATTATATATGTTTTATTTCTCAACTAACCATCAATTGTGTAGTTTAAAAGTCTTTGGCTGAGAAAGGGCACATTAATGGCAGAGGTTATAGTCTCTTAACCAACTCTTTCTAACACCCTTGTTTTGCTGTTTCAAGAATAAACATCATCCCATACTAACAATTTTGGATCTAGAGAACACATTTTTAAAAACTGATGTGGCCAATATACAGACTTACAGGTTTCAAAAGCACAGCTTCTATTTAGAAATAGAAAAGACTTTATAAATTATGAGAGTCACAATGTACATTCTAGTTCACACAGTCTGTCTTTGAGTTCCAAGAGTGGCTTTCTGGCCACTAAAGTCAGTATATCCTGGGTTTGCACAGAGGAAGAACTATGTGCAAAGTGAAACAAAAAGAGCCTCCAGCTTTGTCTTCTTACTGTATGACTTAGTCTTGACTCCATAGCAACTATTTGCCCCAATATTTCACATTTATTTTTTGAAAAATCCTCAAGTTTTATCACAATTTAGATTTCTCTCTTATGCTGACTTCAACATCTGAAACTGTCCACTGTTAAGAAAACCAGCACAGACTAAGAGATTTCATCTCTGCTTTTTAAAAAAGGGAATCAGTTAACTTCCAAACATATTTTTCAGAAATATAATAGAATAAATTTCCTATTTACCAATAAGTGTTTTCCTTTAGAGTCACACGCTCTGGACAAACAAGTGTGAAATGCATACCTCTGGGATAAATAAGTGTGTGTCCTCTTAGACCTTGGGAGACCCTAAAAAGCAAATTCTTCCATTTGCTTACATGCCTGCCTGAAGGCCAGTTAGCATTCCTGTTCTATTCTGTCGCTTGGCAGGCAGCCCAGCCTAAACTCTTTGAAAATGAAATGAGAGATTGCATCAACTAGTTTAAAACTGGTTCTTTTAAAGGAAAGAAAGTGTGCTAGGCACATCTGTAATCCTCTCTAGTTAGAATGTCATAAAACAGCATGCTGCCTCCCTTGTAAAGACGGAGAAAACAGCCCCAGTGAACCTGCATTCCATCTCTTCACAATGTGCAACAGAGAGAAACATCATGTAACTCACTCCTAATGGGCAGATATCCCAGAGTCCCATGTTCTAAAATTACTAAGTAAGATTGAAAAGTTCATTACATTACTGATTATTTTTTAATTTAGATAATAAGAACTTAAGTATTTGGGGAATTAAGGGTAGTCAATGTGGAAACTTTTAGTGATTAGCAGTAGGTGGCAGCAGCTCTTTGCTTACAGAGTACAACATTTACAAAAGACTAAGTATGAGCTACCTGCAAATAGTTGGAACATGCCAACTCTAGGATGCCTGTAGCAGTTTCCTCCTATACCCCATTCTCTCCCTCATCCCACACCAGAAGGAAGATGGAGAGGAGAGATGGGTAAGAACAACAAATCAGGCAAGAGAGAAATGCACTGCAGCCCATAAACCAGAAAAATGAAGAGTAGCACACAGCCCTTCTTTAAATCTGCACGTCAGTGACCAAGGAGGAGGTTGACAAGGATGTACACAAACAACATCCCAAGAACTTTTCTGTGAAGGAAACTGCAATGGCCACCGTTACACTCTTAGAAATGAGTGGATAAATGTCCTGATGCCCTGCCATGTAAAAACACAGGGCCACCAAGAAAAAAAAAAAGGAGGAAGAGGAAGAAGAGGAGGAGACAGAGTCATAGATTTTAGAGTTTCAATTTAAAATATAAAGTAACAAATTTAACACTTTGCAAAGAACGTATTTATGAAAGAAATGACCTACTTGATAGATTTGGTAGCTATAATAACCATCTTACATGACCCATAAAGCATTTAATTAGCTAAATATTTTGTGGGGGGGGGGGACAGTAAACTGTTTTCTTTAGCAAACCGCGGCAGTGGAAAATCTAGCAGTTACCATGAGCAAACGGCAATAGCATGTTCCTAACGTCGTCATGTTTCTAACCTAAACTCTCTCTAAAGTTGTCTAAGAAACATTTTTTTTTAGTTTCTATGAATAATTTTATTATCAATGTGCCACTGAGAGAAATGAAGCCCATCAGGTTCCTAACAAGCATGCTGAAAAGCATCTACAAACAAAAAGCTAACACTAGGGCAAGGCGGTGCCTGAAAGTGCTTCAAAGTGGGGGAGGGCAGACACAGACTGAACCCTCTCTCTCTCTCAGAAAAAAAAATCCCACACAAGAAAAACAAAGCAATCAAAATCTCACAATGCTGGTTGGACAGCATCTAAGAGGTGAAGGCTCCAAATCTCAGGCCAATACAAAAACAAACAACAACAAACTAGTTGAGTGTGGTAGAGGCAGAGGGATTGGAAGTCACTCTCAGCTTACTAAATGAAGGCCAACCTGGGGCACATGAGTCTCCTCAAAAGAGAAGAACGCTGCAACCAAGCATTTGAAGACTGGGGAGTCAGATGTGGCCCTGTGGGTCTGAGGACACCCTCTTTAAGTATTCCTGTATCCTTGAAGACTAGTTCACTGTCTTACACGCCATCTCCATCTTGGTACCCAGTTATCCAGGTAGAGCCCTTGAGCCTCCTCAAGGCTTCCAGAGTAGCATGAAGCCTGGGACAGAGTAGGGTATCCAATGTCCTTGGAGGACTCCCTGTGTTCCCAGCCCCAGTAGAGGCAGCTATGCTTTCTAAGCAGTGAGGAGGATGCCTCTGCAGACAGGAGGAAGCCCAGTCCTCCATTCTCAATACAGGTGTGATAGTGAACAGTATGTTTAGAGGATACATTTACAGTACTAAGCTTATAAAAACAAAATTGTTCTTAGCTTGTACAAGCCATGAGGAAGTTGATCCTACTTTGAGTGTACCCTGTCTGCTGGCTCAAGAGGAACCACTTTCTGGTGCAGTTGGACTACTCTTAAAAAATGCAGTGATTGTTGCGAAATATTTCTCTGCCTCAGCTATTCCTACATGGAAATGGGTCACAAGATTAAACAGGCTAACTGCTGAGTTCCACTTTTGCATGAAACACTTGCTTAAATGGACAAGGCACCTGCTGGATATCTGTTATAAAATAAAGCCTTGCCTACACCCATATAGGATATGAGTTAATTTGGGTCCCCAAAATTATAACTGTCATTTTGTCACTCCACACCACCTCTTTATACTCCTTTGGCTAACATTAGCCAGGCGGTGCCTAGAAGTCTTTCTGGTTTAGTCCTGGTCAGTCTCTTTTTAATAAAAATTTTCTAATTTACTAAAACCAAAACTTAAGTTAGATTGCTGAATCTCTGAATGACCCCAGACCCACAACATAGGCAGCGGCAGTGAGACACTTACAAGAGTAAACGAGCATTCTGAGTCGGATAGGGTAGGGCTCGTGTTCACAGATGTGCTTCTGTTCTGTTTGTGTCTGTGCCAATGGAACTAAGTCTCCAGTTGCTCCTTCAGATAGAGTTTGATGGCCAGGACCTTGCAAACTTCAGGGTCAGGGTAGGGCTCTACCTTCAAGTGTGGGAGCAGAGACATTGAACAGGGAGTTCAAAAGCCCTGTGAGTACATATGTGAATAAACCACACTGGGACCAGTCAGTAAGCAGATCAACCTTACTTAGGATGATTGAAGGCTTATAAAGTTTTGGGGGACTAGGGGCAAGTACATTCAGGATGGGCAAAGGTCATTGGCTGGGGTACCTGGAATGCCTCATTAGCATTGGGAAGCATTTCAGGAATCTCAGGTGCTGACTGAACAGGTTTTGTCAGGTAAAGGAAATTAATCCTATAAAACAGCAGAGGCTGTCATTGAGTAGAGTATTGTTCAGCCTCCATGTGTATGTGGGCTTTCTGTTGGTTTTGTTACTATTGAAAACCACTCTTACACCATAGTGATCTGATTAGAGGCATGGGATTAGTTTGATCTTCTTATATTTGTTGAGGTCTGTCTTGTGACCAATTATATGGTCGATTTTGGAGAAGGTACCATGAGGTGTTGAGAAAAAGGTATATTCTTTTGTTTTAGGGTGAAATGTTCTATAAATAACAGTCAAATCCAATTGGTCCAAAGCTTCAATTAGTTTTACTGTGTCCGTGTTTAGTTTGTTTTCCTGATCGGTCCATTGAGGAGAGTGGAGTGTTGAAGTCCCCCACAATTATTGTGTTAGGTGAAATGTGTGCTTTGAGCTTTAGTAAAGTTTCTTTTACAAATGAGGGTGCCCTTGCATTTGGCGCAGAGATGTTCAGAATTGAAAGTTCTTCTTGGTGGATTTTTCCTTTGACCAGCAAGAAGTGTCCCTCAGTGTCTCTTTTGATGACTTTAGGTTGAAAGTTAATTTTATCTGATATTAGAATGGCTACTCCGGCTCGTTTCCCGAGACCATTGGCTTGTAAAATTGTCTTCCAGCCTTTTACTCTAAGGTAGTTTTTGTCTTTGACATTTAGGTGTGTTTCCTGTATGCAGCAAAATGTAGGGCCCTGTTTCCTTATCCAGTCAGTTAGTCTATGTCTTTTTATTGGGGAATTGAGTCCATTGATGTTAAGAGATATTAAGGAATAGTGATTATTACTCAATGACACCTTGGTCAAAGAAGAAATAAAGAAAGAAATCAGAGACTTTTTAGAATTTAATGAAAATGAAGGCACAACATACCCAAATCTTTGGGACACAATGAAAGCAGTGCTAAGAGGAAAACTCATAGCCCTGAGTGCCTGCAAAAAGAAAATGGAGAGAACATACACTAGCAGCTTAACGACACACCTGAAAGCCCTAAAACAAAAAGAAGCCAATTCCCCCAGGAGGAGTAGAAGACAGGAAATCATCAAACTCAGGGCTGAAATCAATCAAGTGGAAACAAAGAGAACCATACAAAGAATCAACGAATCCAGGAGCTGGTTCTTTGAGAAAATCAACAAGATAGATAAACCCTTAGCCAGACTGACCAAAGGGCACAGAGAAAGTATCCAAATTAACAAAATTAGAAATGAAAAGGGGGATATAACAACAGAAACTGAGGAAATCCAAAAAATCATCAGATCCTACTACAAAAGCCTATACTCAACACAACTGGAGAATCTGGAGGAAATGGACAATTTCCTTGACAGATATCAAATACCAAAATTAAATCAGGACCAAATAGATCATCTAAACAGTCCCATAACCCCTAAAGAAATAGAAGGGGTCATAGAAAGTCTTCCAACCAAAAAAAGCACAGGACCAGATGGTTTCAGTGCAGAATTCTATCAGACCTTCAAAGAAGACCTAACACCAATACTCTTCAAACTATTCCACAAAATAGAAACAGAAGGAACACTACCCAATTCCTTCTATGAAGCCACAATTACGCTGATACCAAAACCACACAAAGATCCAACAAAGAAAGAGAACTTCAGACCAATTTGCCTTATGAACATCGATGCAAAAATACTCAATAAAATTCTTGCCAACCGAATCCAAGAACACATCAAAACGATCATCCACTGGGCTTTATTCCAGGGATAAATATATCCCATCAAGTAGGCTTTATCCCAGGGATGCAGGGTTGGTTCAATATAAGGAAATCCATCAATGCAATCCACTACATAAACAAACTCAAAGAAAAAAACCACATGGTCATTTCATTGGATGCTGAAAAAGCGTTTGACAAAATTCAGCATCCTTTCATGCTTAAAGTCTTGGAAAGAATAGGAATTCAAGGCCCATACCTAAACATAGTAAAAGCAATATACAGCAAACCAGTAGCCAGCATCAAACTAAATGGAGAGAAACTTGAAGCAATCCCACTAAAATCAGGGACTAGACAGGGCTGCCCCCTTTCTCCTTATCTTTTCAATATTGTACTTGAGGTACTAGCTCAGGCAATTAGACAACATAAGGAGGTCAAAGGGATACAAATTGGGAAGGAAGAAGTCAAACTATCATTATTTGCAGATGATATGATAGTCTACCTAAGTGACCCAAAAAACTCCACTAGAGAATTCCTACAGCTGATAAACAACTTCAGCAAAGTGGAAGGTTATAAAATCAACTCAAGCAAATCAGTAGCCATCCTATACTCAAAGGATAAGCAGGCTGAGAAAGAAATTAGAGGCAATACTACAGAGCAATAGTGTTAAAAACTGCATGGTATTGGTACAGTGACAGGCAGGAGGATCAATGGAACAGGATTGAAGATCCAGAAATGAACCCACACACCTATGGCCACTTGATCCTTGACAAAGGGGCTGAAAACATCCAATGAAAAAAGATAGCCTTTTCAACAAATGGTGCTGGTTCAATTGGAGGTCAGCATGCAGAAGAATGGGAATTGATCCATCCTTGTCTCCTTGTACTAAGCTCAACTCCAAATGGATCAAGGACCTACACATAAAGCCAGACACTCTGAAGCTAATAGAAAAGAAACTGGGGAAGACCCTTGAGGACATCGGTACAGGGGGAAAGTTCCTGATCAGATTACCAATAGCGTATGCTCTAAGATCAAGAATTGACAAATGGGACCTCATAAAATTACAAAGTTTCTGTAAGGCAAAGGACACTATCAAAAGGGCAAATCGGCAACCAACAAATTGGGAAAAGATCTTCACCAACCCTACATCAGATAGAGAGCTAATATCCAATATATATAAAGAATTCAAGAAGTTAGACCCCAGAAAACCAAATAACCCTATTAAAAAATGGAGTACAGAGTTAAACAAGGAATTTTCACCTGAATTACTTCGGATGGTGGAGAAGCATCTTAAAAAATGCTCAACTTCATTAGTCATTAGGGAAATGCAAATCAAAACAACCCTGAGATTTCACCTTACACCAGTCAGAATGGCTAAGATTAAAAATTCAGGAGACAGCAGATGTTGTGGAGGATGTGGAGAAAGAGGAACACTCCTCCACTGCTGGTGGGGTTGCAAATTGGTACAACCACTCTGGAAATCAGTCTGGCGGTTCCTCAGAAAACTGGGCACCTCACTTCCAGAAGATCCTGCTATACCACTCCTGGGCATATACCCAGAAGATTCCCCAGCATGTTCCACTATGTTCATAACAGCCCTATTTATAATTGCCAGAAGCTGGAAAGAACCCAGGTATCCCTCAACAGAAGAGTGGATGCAAAAAATGTGGTATATCTACACAATGGAGTACTATTCAGCCATTAGAAACAATGAATTCATGAAATTCTTAGGCAAATGGATGGAGCTGGAGAACATCATATTAAGTGAGGTAACCCAGACTCAAAAGATGAATCATGGTATGCACTCACTAATAAGTGGATATTAACCTAGAAAACTGGAATACCAAAAACATAATCCACACATCAAATGAGGTACAAGAAGAACGGAGGAGTGGCCCCTTGTTCTGTAAAGACTCAGTGTAGCAGTATAGGGCAAAACCAGAACAGGGAAGTGGGAAGGGTTAGGTGGGAAAACAGGAGGAGGGAAGGGGGCATATGAGACTTTCGGGGAGTGGGGGTCTAGAAAAGGGGAAATCATTTGAAATGTAAATAAAAAAATATCGAATTTTAAAAAAAAGGACATAATTATAGAAAAATAATCACAATTAAAAAAAAACCAGCAGAGGCTGCAGGACATTCCTCAGTTAGGGGTGAGTATGGGGATTTAGAATTCCTTGGACCTCGTCAGAGAAGGGCCACTTGCCAAAGAAGGGAGTCTCCCATATTGTGCTGAGCTGATGCTGTCAGGTCATGCTGGACTTTGACCTTAATTAGCAGAGTTTTTCCACAGGGAAGTGCTCCCTGCTGTGCCTGTGGTGCTGATGAGCCAAGATGCTGGAAAACAGAGAATGCTGAGGCACTTCCATCTTCACTCTCATTTCCTCTCAGATCAGGGGTTTTCAAGACTCAAATTCCGAAGCTGACAGTTTTCATTTCATTCTCGTAGGTTAAGGACCAGAATCAAGCTCTGAGTAGTTGGTTAAAGTCAAGGATCTGCTTATCTGCCTTTTCAAATGACTCTCATTCATTTGATGTCTCACAGACATCTGAACACTCAAGAAATAATTAGCTAATCACATTCAAAATCTATGCTGATTGCTAGAGAATTAGCAATCAACCAAGGCCAGCAGTGTACTTTACATTTCAATAACACTGCCAATTCTACCATTAAAAGTGTGCTAAGAGCCAAGGATGAGAAGTTCAAGTTACCAAGAGAACCCTAGAGGTAATATCTAAGGAGTCAGAGAAAGCTCCCTTGAGATGAAACAACCTGTGTGAAGAAAAAGGAAAACCTACTCAGAGGGTGCAATGGGAGAAGTCTGGAAAGCAAGAAGCATGGGAAAGAGCGGCCCCAGCAGGCAGCACCAGGGCTTGTGAAGAAACCTGCTGAACAAGAAGACTGAAAAGCTATCTGGGTTGGTTTGTTTCAGTAGTGAACAGGCAGCTCAGTGAGGCAAAGCCTCAGTGCTTTTGTAAGACCCCCCAAAACCGAGGGACCCCAGAGCTCTGGAAAATACTCATGTTATTGCATCAAGACCATTTCTCACGAGTGATATGGGTGTCGCCTTCCGAGGCATGGGGCGCTAGGGCGCCCTCGGTTTTGGGTGGGGGGGGGTCTTACATTTTCTTGGTGCATTGGCCTGGAAGTGCGACTATCCTTCACATGCAAGAACCGACTCAGAGGTAAAGGGAATCCCTCTGGAATGTGTGTCTGCCGGTGATGTGTTTGTTCTAAATGTCCTGAGTGTCTGTCCTGAACTGTTTTCTGAATCTGAGGAGATGCGCGCTTTTGGTAGCAGCTGTTCTCGGCTCGTGAGAACTAGAGGACCGTGATGAGTAGATGTGCTCTGTAGCCCACAGGCTGTGACCCTGGGAGACATCCCAATGAGTTTTGGGAGAACTCCAGGGACCCTGGAAGAGTCCCATCTGAGTGTCGGAGAGGACACGGTAGTTCTACTGAATTGGAGAACTTATACGCCCTCCCAGCCGTCTGGTTTTCTGATCTGAGTCTCTCCACCTCAGTGGAGGTGAATACTTGTCAGTTTTGTGTGTCTTTGTCTACAGTTTGACCACTAGACGGGTGCCAAGGTTTGTTTTCTGTCTGTCTCACCGTTTGTCAAAGTCTGAGTCTACAAGCCTGTCTAAAAGCTTTTGGTTTTGCTTGCTAGTGTCTGGGGCTCGGAGAGCCTGTCTGGGGCGGTGAGTTCAACTGGCAGCCATGAGACTGCGGGGGTCTGGAGGAAGCTTTAGACCCTGGAGAGAGCTGAATAAGGCTCTCCTCCATCTGTAAACAGCAAGGCAGTAACGACGGGAGCCATTTTGTTTTTCTGAATCTGGTTTATCTGGTCCCTGCAGTGTGTGCAAAGGCACCTGATGTCTGAAACTGGGCCCCTCTGGGCAAATTGTGTGATTTTTCTTTGCTCTGTGTTCTTGAATCTAGAGGCCTGATGGTGGCAGGGTCAGGCTGTCTATGTGGTGTTGTTTTGTATTATGTTTTGTGTTCTTGGACTTAGACGGACAATATTATTTGGACTTTAGAAAATAATAAAGTCATTTTTCTTTAGTGACTGAGAAGCAACTCACTCTGTGGCGCCAAAATCAGGTCACGTGACTCAAGCATGCCATCTTAGAACAAAAGGAGAGACAAAATACTTGGACTCTGACACCCCCTGGTGGGGAAAATAAGTCTTGACAAGACACTCAATGTGGCAGGTGCGAGAATTTTGGATTTAAGTTGGTACAGATGGTTTATTTCTTTTATTTTAAATTGTTTAAATTATTACGATCAATGTGATGTTAAACTTTGTGGTTATATTGTTCCTCTGGGACAGAGGTCAAAATAAGGGAGACCTCCAGAAGACTAGATTCTAAAATATTAAGTGAAAAAAAATCTATCTTTGTGATACTAAAATCTTGTTTTGAGATTTATATTACAGAAAATACTACTCCCCTTCATATCTCAACAACTATATTCAGCTTGAAGAAATTGTCTTTCTAGAGAATATATAGAAATGGTCAGATTTAAAACGGGGAGAAAATAAAATTAATAATATAGACATAATTTCATTTGATAAAAATCTTTATAATTGTTATTACGTTCAAGGCATAAGTTCTTATTTGGTAGAGATTTTATTTTGATACAAAATCAAGGTTTTCATTGGTATAAATACTAAAAATTTGAAAGTACAGGATTTACACCCAGTTCTTTTTTGTTATTATTACTGATCTGAGATGTTTAAGCCTGTGAGTTTAGGGCCAAATAGAAATATAAGGCTTTGAGTTTATTGTTAGGATGTTTTCTAGGTTTTAATCAGAAATAGCTGAAGATAGTTTAACAGACAACAGTTGACAGTCCTCTACCCCTGAGCAGTGTACGGCTGTGAAACCCAGAGTTCTGGAATAAAAATCTTCTTGCTTATTGCATCGAGACTGGTTCTTGCGAGTGATATGGGTGGTCGCCTTCCAAGGCATGGGGCGCTGGGGCACCCTCAGTTTTTTCCGGTCTTACATTTTAAACAGAAGACACAGCTCTAAATGCTTTGGGGTGTCCCACCCTACTAAGAGTTGAAAAGGAATGGAAAGTAGAGATACAGCACACTTGGAAAGGAAAGCACGGACTAGGGCAGCTCTCCAGAGCAAACCATCACAGCCCCGAGGGCCAGCATGGCCAGAGTGGGGCCGGAAGTGGACACAGTCAAGAAGTATTTATGACACAAAATAAAAACACTACTTGGATAACTCTTAATCCAGGAGAACCCTGAAACACCTTAGGATAGAGGAGGAACCCCAGGTGCTGGGAGAAATGCCAAGCCTGGTTGTCTGGGTTTGACTCCCTAAGACCCTCATGGCAGAAGAGAGCTGACTCCTGCCAACTTGCCACCCCACCTCTTCCCTCCGCTCTCTCTCTCACACACACAACATGAAATGCACCTAAATGTACACACATCAAAATAATAAATGTAAACAACAAAAAAGAAATTCCATGAGCTCAGTTTTAGGTCTGCTGACTTTGAAATGGCTTTGAGACATACACAGATCTCCCAAACAATATACTTTATAGATAGATTTCATCTAGTGCCCTAGTTAGATTTTTATCAATTTAATACAAGCTAGAGCTTTCTGGGGAAAGGAACTTCAGTTGACAAAATGCCTTCATCAAATTACCTGCAGGCAAACCTGTAGGGCATTTTTTGATTAATGATTGATGTGCGATTAATGACTCATGGGAGGTGGCACCACCTCAGGGCAGGCAGCCCTGGATGATATAACAAAGCAGACAGAGCAAGCCATAGAAAGCAAGCTGGTAAGCCGTGCTCCTCCCAGGCATCTGCTTTAGTTCCTGCCTCCAGGTTCCGACCTAGGTTTCCCTCAATGGAATGAACCCAAGATATGAAAGCCAAATAAACCCTTTCCTTTCTAGGATGCTTTTGGTGATGGTGTTTCATCACAGCAATTTAAAAAAAAAAAAAACTAAAGTAAGACAGTAAAGAACTTCATATAAATAAATTTAAAGGCATGGATTTATAAGATTTCCTAAAGAGAAGATAAGAGACAAAAGTGGAGAACTGACACTACAAACACTATTTCACTTCAACAAAAAATGGGAGTTTAGGAACAGAGTGTTGAGCTGGGGAGATGGTTCAGTGGTTAAGAGCACTAGCTGCCCCTGCAGAGAGAGCCCAGATAGTGGCTCAGAACTATTTGTAACTTCATTTCCAAAGAGAATCCAATACTCTCCTCTGAGCTCTGAGAGCACCAGGCATGCACTTGACACATACATACATGCAGACAAAACATTTATGTACATAAAATAAAATAAAATAAATCTTAAAAATGCTTATATAAGGAAATTTGTCACAAATCTTTGTCAGAATATTAATTAAGGGTTCTGAGGTATTCCTATCATTAGAAAATATTTAACTGGTCTGTATGAATACAGGGGGAATTTCTGGAAGAGTACATGGAGCTATGCATATCTACAACCTATGCAGTTGCGTAAACAAAATATTTAAAGTTAACACCCTGAGGGTCATCACCCAGAGAGACAGCCCTGTGGTAAAACGTGCATACTGCTCTTCCAGAGGACAGAAGCCTGGTTCCTAACACTCACATCACGTACCTACCTGTAACTCCAGTTCCAGGGGATCTGACACATCTCCTCAGGCACATACACACACATTCATCCACCTATATACATACACATATAAGTAAATCTCATTGTCAACATTCTGAAATTAAAACAAGAAAAAAAAGAGAACTTATTCTTTTGGTAATGACAGAGAGGGTAATTCTCATCAATACTCCCAACAAGGATCATTTTTAAAACCTAGACAAAAATATAAAAACCGTCTCCATGAAAACACCTAGAAACCAACAAGATAGTGAAAAGGTATCCACTAAGACCAAGAAATTATGCAAATACATAAAAGCAAGCATGACATTTTGACTGTGCTTCTCCTCTTCAGTCGTTGCTGATTCCAGATGAGAGTCTTGAGGGGCTGGTAGCTTAAGAGATGGAGGCTGCTCTGGCCGACTTCCAGAGGCCTTGGAGCTCTGGCAATGGTGAAGAGCACTCAAGCACCATCAGTGTTCTAGCACTTGGATGAAATTCCTGAAGCAACTCAGAAGTGGCCAGGTGTGTTTGGATCCTGGCTTCAGTCAGCAGGCAGCTGGCTACACTGCCTGTGATGATGCGATCACTTGGGGTCAGAGCTGCTCACTTGTAACTGACAGAAAGAAAAGGGAGTTGGTGTCTAAGTTCCCTCAGAGACTAACCAGATTCCCTAATCGACCCCCCCCCCAGGAGTAAACAAACAATAAAGCTGCCAGAGCTACAAACTCTGGGACCTGACCAGCTTCCTGAGAGAAACGGAAACCAGCCAAGCTATCTGAAGAGGTCTGGACCAGAACGACTTGGAAAGGACACGCTCTCTGACCTATGAACTACCTGCAGGCTGGGCAGTGTGCTGCAGGTTTCCCAGCTCTGGGAACACAGCTGTTTTGGACATTTCTGTTCCCATCATTAAGCCCCACCCCATACTCCTGTAAAGAACGTCATTAAATCACTGAGCTGGAGTTTGGTGGCATCCTTACTTTGGTCTTCTGGGGTGAGCAGATGGTATTGCTACATCTCCCTGGAAATATTTTTGTCACAAAACTAAGTGCCTCATCTTATTGTATCATGTTATGTCCTGATATCCCTGATACCACAGGGAGGCCTGCTCTTTTCTGAAGGGAAACTGGGGAGTGGATCTGGGGGCGAGGGGAGGTAGAAGCTGGGGCTGGGAGGAGTAGGGGGGGAAATCTGCAATTGAGATTCTATGAGAGAATAAAGAAAAGAATTTCAACAGAAGGTTCTAATATATTTAAGTGGATTGTAGAAGATTTACAAAAGTTAAAGTAGAATTTCCAGACTAGAAAAATATGGTAATCAAAATTAAAATTAGGTTAGACACAAACCAGTGACCTGGACAATGGAGGGAGGTCTAAACACTAAACATAAATCACAGAGGAAAAATGAGAGAAAAGGTAAAAGACAAAAAAGACTAAGTTCTAATTATATGAGAAATGGGAAATCTGGGAGGAATGAGGTAAAGGCACATTTGAAAAAAAAAAAAAAAAGATAGCTCAGAAGTTTCCAAAGCTAGCAACATAAAACAAGCCAGAGTACAGAAGGCCCATTGTGAAAAACAAACAAAACCTGCTAGTAAGCAGTTTAAACTCATGTGCCGCATGAAATATGCATAAAGTGAGCCTGGAAGCCAGGTGTGGTGGTGCAGACCTGTAACACCAGCACCAAGGAATCTGCAGTACAAAATTACAAATTCAAGGCCAGCCTAGAAGACACAGTGAAACCCTGTCTCATAAAAGCAAAAGTATTATCCACTGGCTATGCTGCTACAATTACCAGTCCTCCGTGGGTGGCTATTTCAGTTGTTTTCAGCATTAGCTGCACATAACTAACCATGAATTTCAATGCCTTCATGGCCAAGTCTCTATGCAAACCAAAAGTATGTGCCAGTCTTACTCCATACCAGGGAAGCAGCTGAATGACATAGTAAGCATGATTGAATTGTTGAGAAACTTGGTCTTCCTGTGTGGTGTTCCTGTGCCGTTTTGTCGTTTCTCCTTCCCACCAGCAGGATGTTTCTAACCAGAAGTACGGTTCTTGCCTTTACATCCTATTTCCTGTTCCTTTCTTTCCGGCTGCTCTCAAGACTGTCCCATTTTCCATTATCTTAGCAGTTTTATCAACATGTTCCTGGAAGTGAGTGTGCGAGTGTGTGTGTGTGTGTATGTGTGTGTGTGTGTGTGTACATGAGTGCATGAATATATGAGGTGTGTTTCTCCTGTTTCCTTATTTTCTTAGATCCATGGTTTCTTGTCTTCCGTTAAGTTTAGAAAAGTCTTGGCCATAATAACTTTCATTTTCTCTTCTCTGAGATTCGACCTGTTTACTAGATCACTTTATACAGTCTCAAAACCGTTGGAGTTCTCTGCTTGTTCTGCACTAGTTGTCTTTGAAGGCAGCTTGCTTAACTTCTTTCTTCATGTTCACTGGTCACCCAGCTGTGTCCAAATTTCCCATAAACACATTTCATTTCTGGCAATTATATTTGATTATTTTATAGTACTTCTCTGTTGAAATTCCTATGTATTCATGAATGTCATTTTCCACCAGACTTTCTAGCAAGCTAATCACAGTTATTTATTTACCTATCTCATACTTCTTGGCTCATCACTGATACTTGGCCATTTCCCCCTTTATTTGGGAGTTAACAATTTTTTATTCAATACTAGTTATTCAATGAATACAGAGGTAACAGCTCTGAAACTCAGATGAGTTCTATGCAGGTGATGGGGGAAGGACAAATGAATCTACTCAGTACCTCACCTGGGTTTAAGCTTTATTGTTGCTATGGTAACCTCTGTGGTACCTCTAGCTTTAGATTCCTCCAACAGTGGGCCACTGTCACTCTCTAGCTAGCAGCCTGAAATGCCAAATGTTTTCCTCCATGAGTCAACAGCACTTTCGAGCAAGTTTCCTCTTTAGACCTTCTCTCTTCCCATTAATAAGGCACTGTTGCTTATGGCTGCATGTTGGGCTTGTGGGAGACATAAGAGACTTTCATCCCTTGATTCTGTGTCAACTTAGTCAGATCTTTGAGACCAGGCTTCAGTAATGGAGCTTTTTCAGTGTCCCATGGCTAGTTCTTGGAGCAGGGTAGGTTTTGACAGTGTCAAATTTGTTGCCATTCCTAGTAGCAGACCTTTCTGCTTTATTTGGGTGCAGTCTTGGCTCTAACATCTCCTGCCCCTCTCTCAAGGTTTATGTTCCCACTGTATTCCAGAAGCTGTCACCAGTGTATTGTCCTGTCCATTTTTCTCCAGAAGAGGCTGCTGTTTCTTCTGCTACTCCCATTCAAACAGTGGATCTTCACAAGCCACCAGAAGCAGCAGGTTCTGCCCTTCCTTCATCAAGCCTTTGCTTTACCGAAGAGAAGGTTCTGGGGAAGTAGGCACAGTTGCTTCCTTCCCTCACTAGTAGTTAATCACCATCATACCTTCAGCACCAAGGAGGGCTCCTCCATCCCACTGCTCTGTCCCAAACAGAGGAGACCTATAGGTGGCGCTGCTGGGTAGAAAGTTGCAAGTTATACCAACCTGATGTAGATTCTGTCCTGCAACCTGTAAAATTCTGTTAGAAGTGGAGCCATCACAGATATGGTGGCTCATCTGAACTGGTGCTCAGAAGGTAGAGACGGGGATTGTGAGAACAAGCCTAGCCAAAGCAACACAGAGTCTACAGTAAAGCAAACAAACAAGCCAGTGTCCCTACTTCCTAGACTAGGCAGCATCCTACTCTTGAGAGTCAACTCCTGTAGCAGCCTTCTGATTACCTCCGACAGGCTCTAGAAAAGATGTGAGTAGGTGGATTTAGAGGCAAACCTGGTTTTAGAAACCCATTTGAGCCCAGGGGATTGTTTTTTATTCTTTTAAGCTCAACTGAACATTTAAAAGAACTTCAGAAGATTCAGTTCATTTTTAAAACAGGCAGGATGGATGGTAAAATGACCAAGAGGCAAATAAAAGAACACTGCTCTCTACTAGAATTTTATGAAACACAAATCAAACTTTAGATCTAGTAAAAAAAATATTAACTGCTGAGCAGGGTGACGCATGCCTGTAATTCTGACACGTGGGGTGGGGGGAGCTGCTGGGGCACAAGGATCAGAGGTTCAAGACCATCCTTTAATGCATAGACACTCTGAGACCAGCCTGTGCTAAGTCAGACCTAGTTACAAAAGAAAAAAATAATTGTCTTCCTTCTATGATCCTTCCTTTATGCCCAATCTACATACTTATAAATGTTTCCATAGAATGTTATTATTATAAAGTAAGTAGTAATGCCAATCTATTTCATCCTTAAATTCAAATAAACAAATGCAAAACCATAACGCAGACATTATCCTTGAATGACTGTGGTAAGCAACATTTTATTTTTCACTATAAAATAAAAAGAGCTGTCTCCACCATGTGTTGCTGTTCTAATTTCTCCAGTTGCAGCTGTGTCCATTTTCTTTCTTGGAGAACTGGGACTGTTCTATAACTCTCTACCTCTAGACCAGAAAGCTTCCTGCACGGTTGATTCTTACCCTGATGCTGGAAACCTCCATTAACCTTATACCACTGTGGGACTCTTCCCCCTCTCGTCTTTCCCTGCCAGCAATCAGAGTGTCGGCCAATGGAATGCTTTGCTCCACCACAGGCTGTCTGCGACCTGCAGGGGTCCTGGAACATCATGTTCTGCTTAAGATGTATAATTATGCTGCTTTCATAAAACCCTTTTGCTTTTCTCAGAATTTAAACTTTCATCTGAGAAATTGTCAACTATGGTGAGGAAGAGAGAAACATTTTCTGAGATGCTATCCAAAGAAGAAAGAAAGGAGTCTGTATCGCTCAGTTGTACTCAGTTCAATCCTCAGTTAAGGCTGTTTTTATTTTTCAGAGCACTATCAAAATCAATTATATTCTTTCATACTTCTTACAAACCTAACATTACAGTCAAACATTGAGATTTAAGTCACATCTGTCGGCTTTAAATGAGTACAATTCATCAGATAGCGCTGACAATTGTTGAGAGAAGGTATCTAAGGCACGGCACACAGCACCTGCTCCACAGTAACTGCTCCTCACTGGCCATTCAACTGTACTACTTCCAATAAGACGTTTTAAAATGCATGCAGCTTTTTATTCACAAATATCTTTATTTTCAATGTAAATGCTTTCTATTCAAATTTCAAAATGAGATCATTTAAGAATCTGTCTGTATTCAGTATAAAATGCTATATTATTCACACTGGAAGATATTTCTGTTATTTTCTTACTGAATCAACTCAGGAAATAATGTCACAAACAGTACTAACAGTGGAAGTGGTAGATTTTTGCTGAATCAAAATATTGCTATATCACATCTACCAACTTTAAATAATCAAATTTCATATTGGTTTAACAGCCCCAGTCTCTGTTGTCTTCTTTTCTGCACTCCGTCTTCTCCCCCAACCCCTGTAAAGTGTCTCTCTGAGAGCACAAGTCAGTGTTACAGATACCACCATGCTGACTCACTCGAGAAGGCCTCAGTGAGTCAGGCCAGCACGTCAAACACAGCATGGTCTCTCAGGCAGACACTGACTCTCAGAACATTACGTTCACCCAACAGTCTTTCTAAAGTTGCCTGTGAGTGCCTTGTTCTTTCCAAATGCCATTCCAGGCTCTGGAGACAAAATGACAAGCCAGGGTAACAGAGATGTCTGCCTTTATGGGAAGATTGGTAGGTGCCAAGGTCAAAAAGGACATGGCAGGAAGTTTTATTCTATCTGAAGTGAAAAGTGATCTATTTTAGTTTTCTTTCAGCTTCTGTTCCTTTGTTGTAACAGAAGCTGGATGCATTAAAACAACAAAAATGTACTCTCCCACAGTTCTAGAAGGCAGATGTGCTAAAGCAGTATTACTCAGACCAAGATGTTCAGTGCCACATTCCCGCCACAGGCTATTGTGCTATCACTTCTGGCTTTCTGTGTCTTTCTCTGTTTCACTGCTATCCTTCCCACTTCATCTCCTGCTTTCTTCCACTAAGACACATGTGTTGAGGTTTGGGCCCCATCTAAATGACCCAAGACAATCTCCCTATCTCCAGATCAATGCTTTAAGCACATTTTGAAATTACCTTGTTCTAGAATAAGGTAACATTTACAGTTTCCCAGGATCAGAGCTTGATTCTTGGGGATAAGGAAAGGGGAAGTGAAGGGGACAGCATTCTGTCACTTCATTTCACCACTTAAGTAATAATTTTTACACACAAAAATATAAAACATGATTGATTGGTATTTCTTAAAGCCTTCTCTGGGTGAGTGGCTTCTAGGTGACAAAGCAGAAGCAATTTGTTCCATATGCAGCTGCTGTAGTAACCAGACATGATGGCTGAAGCCTGAGGAGTGAATTATATATCAAAGTTATCTGCAATGATAGTCAGCCAATCATGTAGTTGACAAGCTGCTGTAGGTAAGTTGGTTAACTAGTGTCTCTTCCTCTGTGGATGAGTGTCACAGAAACCTTTGTCTGGGCTCAGAGATTAAAACACATAAAACATTCAATAGCATACAGTGGCTGACCCCTATAGAAAATACTCACTATAATTATTCTCTGTGCCTGACACTGCACAATTTCTGCTGAATAATATTATGACACATTTTTGGAACAAAATTTAAGTAAATGAACAAGTAAATGAATTCAAAAATTCAAGAGGAACAAGAAGAACTGCTTGGTGCTGTGTTATAACAGAGTCCATTATAATATGTTAGGAATAATATCACCTTCTGTGATTTTTATAAAGGAATAAAGAATTTTAAGAACCTTATCCTGACAATAAAAATTCCTTCACTTCCAGATAGCATAAGCAAAAATTCAATATTAAAATCTAACATCTCAGAATTCAATTTAAGTTGTAGAAAATTACTAGATCAAATAATGACCATAGGATTAAATGATATAACATAACTAAAATAACTATATCTTAAAGTATTATCATATTTATAAAACTTAAATTGGAAGTCAAAAATTATTTTCTTTCTTGATTCTTAAATTCTACCTTAAGAAGTCGCCATCAAAACACGCCAGGCAGTGATGGCGACTTGGGAGGCAGAGGCAGGCGGATTTCTGAGTTCAAGGCCAACCTGGTCTACAGAGTGAGTTCCAGGACAGCCAGGGCTACACAGAAAAACCCTGTCTCGAAAAACCAAAAAAAAAAAAAAAAAAAAAGAAGAAGAAGAAGAAGAAAAAGAAGAAGAAGAAGAAGAAGAAGAAGAAGAAGAAGAAGAAGAAGAAGAAGAAGTAGTAGTAGTAGTAGTAGTAGTAGTAGTAGTAGTAGTAGTACACAACACATTAACATCCACTTTGGATCCAGTTTTGAAAGAAATGTTTGTAAATATAATAAAATTAGTACAATTATAATCCTAATTTTTATATTTTACTTACTTTATAGTTTTAATTTTTAAGTATGTATGTGTGTATGTGCATGTATGAACATGTAAGATGCCCTCAGAGGCCAGATCCCTGGTGCTGGAGTTACAAATGGTTGTAAACTGCCTTATCTGGGTGCTGGAAGCCAATCTCAGATTCTCTGGAAGAAGTTTTCATTCCTAACTGCTGAACCATCTCTCCAGCCCCTGATGTTTCAAAGTCAAAATTTCTTCATCTCAGCTAGATGTGGCTCACACTTTTGATCCCAGCAACTGGGAGGCAGAAGCAGGAGGAGTATTTTGAGTTTGAGGATAGCCTGATCTACATAGAAAATCCAAGAACAGCCAGGACTACCTAGAGAGACCTTGTCTCAAACAAACAAAAACAAAACAGAAAAAGTCAAATTCCTTCATCTTTAAAACAGTGAAAATAGGTTGCCTCATTTAAAAAAAAAAAACATTTTAATTATGATCCAGTAGTAAGGATAAAATGTAAATGTAATAAACAAACAAGCAAGGTTATCACCAGTACAATTTTATAACATGAGCGACCAGCCAAGCCCCCCACATCCCTTTTCTTCACGTTCTTTCAGGTGAAGCAAAGTAGGGGAGGACTCTGGAAGCTGGTCAGGCAGGAGGCACAAATGTGGTAATGCCCTAGAGAGTAGTTACTTCCTACATGAAATACTCACTGCTTGTATTTTTAACTCTCTCAAAGTGAATCATGAAAGACCAACATTAGCAAGTACTCAGACTATTACTGCCTGTGTGCTCACCCAGATGCCCACACCAACTCAGGACACTGCTCCCCATGTGGAAATCCAATCCATGTGGAATTCATTCCTTCATTCCAATCTATTATGGAATTCTGTTCACTCTAATAAATGACTCTGAGACATCCATGCACACCACTCTACTGCTTTAGTTCACCATGGTAATCCAGCCTGCCACTGACTTAGAGGCCCAGGACTGGAGCTTCCTAACTGTCCCATTCTAGACTACACACTAATCAAAATGGCCACATGATGTGAGCAGACTGTAACTCTTGACACTCAAAGCCTCCAGTAGCTTTCCACTGTCCTCAAATCCAGTGTTGCTGGCATTAGTCTAGCCTGGTCTCTATTCCTACTCCACCCTTCCCACTAGCCCCAACTACACTAACCACTGTTCCACCAGGTGCTTGAATCTCAGGCCGCCTGCGGCTGCTTGGCCACAGGGATTCCAGTGCATAGAAGGTCTCCTGTTTACTACTTTGTCTCAGTGTCCCTGTTTGTTTTACACTCATCACTTAGCCCTTATCACAAGTGACAGTCAGCCTTTTGTTTGATTATTTGTTGAAGTCTGGGTCACCTCCGCACTACAGCTGCCTAGAGAACAAGTTTCTTGTCTTTTATTCATCTCTACTTCAGTGATTACAACTGTGCCTCACATCTGGCAAGCAGTGCTCAGTAAATAAATACAAGTGATAATAAATGTCATTATTACTAAGCACTCGCTCACTCACTCTGGCATACAATGTGGCTTTATCACAAAATTAACTAAGAAATCAGCAGGATGGCAAGGTGAACAGAGTGTCTATGAGAAAAATTTTACCACAGCTTATCACTGGGAAGCAATCACTGGAAGAAGCCGGGCAGACCTGAAAATGTGACAGCCTTGATGCTCTCTGAGCACAGTGATTTCAAAGTCATCTACAAATAGGCATGGTTTCACCAGTGGAAATGCACTGATAAATGTTTAGCCATCTTTGACTATGTATGAAACTGTTTACAAAAGCACTGTCATCACTGTCAGCTGCTTAAAACTATCTCTGTGCTTCACTCAAATGTTTTCATGCAGAACCATAACCACACAGTGATCTACCACATGCCAGTGCACCTTTACGCATCGTGTGGCTTGGGGACCTTCCTGATGTGGGGTCCCTTCCACCTGAGACCCTTCTATCTTTTTTGTAACTCCTTCAAATAGTATGGGCAAGGGAGATGAAGGCCCTAATAAATGGCTGCTTACTAGTTAACCTAGGAAAGGATACAAGGCTGAGGCTATAACTTAGCTGCAGAGTGCTTGTCTAGCTTGCACAGAGTCCCAGGTTTGAGCCCCAGTACTACCACATAAACGGGAATGATGATGTGATCTTCTAATACTAGAAGTACTTGGGAGGTGGAGGTAGGAGGATCAGCAAAAGTTCAGGGTCATCCTCAGCTACACACTGAGTTCTACACCAGCCTGGGCTGCATGGGATCCCAACATACATACATACATACATACATACATACATACATTCATACATGAAAATCATTCGGTAATTTAAAAAGGTTTTCTTAAAACAAATTCATTAATGGGTATTAGTTTCTTTCTAATCCAATTAATCAATAATGTTCTGTATTGAAACCACATCTTCAGATGGGCATGATAGCATACACCTTTAATCCCAATACTCAGGAGGCAGAGGCAGATGAAATTAGAAGCCAGCTTGGTTTACAAAGAGAGTTCCAGGACAGCCAAAGCTACACAGAGAAACCCTGTCTCAAAAAACAAAAACATCTTACATAACTCAAGCATACCTTATAGTTTCAGAAGATACAGCTGAAACTGTATAAATACACTGCATAAATGAAATGAATGCATAATCTCCTTTTTTTTAAAGGGGAGGTGTTTTGGTGCTGGGGCCTGAATTGAACCCAGAGCCCCACACATGCAAGTTTCTTAGGAGTTAGTCAATTGCCTACTATCAACACATTAGCAAAATTTTGGCAGATCCTCTAAAGATTGCTGCTGTCTACCTTTCATCCTTCATTCTTGTTTTAACATCTGGATGCTAGGGGCTGGAGAGATGGCTCGGCTGCTCTTCCAGAAGACCTGGATTCAATTCCCTGAAGCCATATGGCAGCTTAAAACTAGAACTCCAGTCTCAGGATCCTAATAACAACCTCCTCCGACCTCTTCGGGAACCATACATTCACTCTGGACACTCAGTCTGCTCTCTGTGGCCCAGACTTAGCCAACTCAACACACCATGCAGAATGTTTGATGTTTTTTAAACAATTTTCTTACTTATATTAACTCCCTAGCCAAAATGATTCTACCATTTAACTGGTACCTCCTGGTGTCATGATAGCAGTGTTGGGTCAGTTAACACTACCAAAATCAAATGTACAAGTAGACTTGATCTATATAAGCTTACTCACTTCCACACTGGGCAGGATTTTGAGAAAAGAAACACAGCAAAGCTTAATACACTCATGAATCATCATGGTACCCAATAAAATCCCATATTGCCTTAAAGAAGTGTGGGCTTCTTATAAAATTGATAGTAGTTGGGACCACACTATATATAATGTCAAAAAGTGAGCCTCAATGATATGCTAATGAGTATTTTTAATGTATAAATTAATTTGAAGACAGTGATAACCAAAACGAAACTGAGGGAACATAAACAAAGCTCATTCCCAGCCAATACTATCTCCAACAGCAGGCAACCTTTGACCCCATCGCTGGTTAGGATGCAGGAGAATTCAACACGAAATATGCTATCTGGATTGCCCACAAAATACTTGTTTGTTTATTTTAAAGACTTCTTTGCACACAGGTACAAATAAATAATAAATACTAGTCATTAAATATTTAGCATGAATTATTAATAACCAATGGGCATTATGAACTTAGGAAATGTGATAGTAGAGAAAACATTTATATTCACAGCAAAAAGCTAATTCTGAAAATATTTAGGGAGGAAAGGGTATAAACTAAAACTGTGTCAACCATAATACATTTCATATGATGAGTCTTCAGACGTCACTACAGGCTGGCCATGCAGGATCTTAGTTAAATTATTATTTAGCAATGTAGACATAAAATTACTGTGCAAATTTTAAAAAAATGAAAATAATACCAAATGATATACCTATAATTTTATAAAGATAGCTACACTTTAAGCTATTAAAAATATACCTTTAAAATGTCTTTATTGAATATCACCACGTAGCTCTTTACAACTAATTTTCCTAAATATTTTTATCATAATTCAAATAAACATAATAACACTTCTTCTACTTCATTAGTAGGGGGAAAAAGTCAGCAATGAAAGCTCTGACATTTTCTCTCGATATTGACAAACATGCTATTGAGGGGGAAAAAAGAAAAATTGAAATCTTATTTCATACCAACTTACTCTGACTTTGGGTAAGACTCTCCGAAGTGTCTCAGTAGGATTCTGTCGCATCAAAAATGGAAGATTTGCAATCACACTTGCTCCTTGGATATCTTGACCAGCACTTACAAGGAAAATGCAAATTTTTAAATTTAAAATTAGGAGCTAAATTTTTGATTTAATGGATTAATTTGAAAAATGACTACTTTTAATGACTTCCTTACAATGTTTTAAATATATTGTTAAGATATAAAGATAAAACTAGAAATAAGATTTTCTTAAATAAATCTTATAAAAATACATGTGGATATTACAGTTATGCTAAAGTAAGAATTCCTGCTTATATACATGTCATTACGTGTTAACAATCTTACTAATACTTTAAAATTCTATTTTTCTTTGCAATCTGACAGTTTGCTATACTTTATAAAATATGTAAATTATAAAAATACATTATGATAAAATAGTAAAATAATAATCACAGCAACAATTAAAATAACATGGATAAAAACACAATTTTGAGTACACTGTAATAACTTGTATAGACTGGCTCCATTAATTGTAAGAAACTTCTAAATGATACACTCAGTTCTCTAAAGGCCACTAGGACATTTTATATAAATACATTTTTGGTGTAACATGCATTGAGGCTTTGTTCTCAAAATAACCTTTGTGGTTTTCTAGAGGACTAAATACTTTGAGAAAGTACTCAAGTTCTTCTGGTTAAAAAACAAAAAAATTCCATGAACTACAAACACTTCTTTAAAGTATAGCCTGAGCAACACAAGTTTTAAGCACGTCAAGTATGGGGTAAAATCATGCCTGTTCTGAACAGCCACCAAACACATTAAATGCTGATGGTGTAACATTTAGTTATTACATACTTTTAATAAATTAAAATTATTCTTACTTCTATTCAAATAGAACTGTGGTCATCTGAAGGAGAATGGTTCTGGTGGACTCATATTTGAATACTTGGTCCCCAGTTGGTGAAGCTATTTGGAAAAGATGTGGCCTTGTTGGAGAAGGTGTGTCACTGGAGGTGGGCTCTGGGCTTCAAAAGAGCCATTCTGAGTCTCCCTCTGTCTGCCTCAAGGTTGTGTTTCAAGAGGTAAGCTCTCAGCTACTGTTCCAGCACCATGGACCCTGCCAGCCTCACGCCCCCACCATTATGGTGATGAACCCTAAGCCTCTGAAACTGCAATGTCTTGTGTAGTGTTTTATCATAGCAACAAAAGACTAACTGCAACAAGAGTTATTCATAGCTTTATGAAATGTACGTGAGTTTTAAATATAAGGTATTCAAATAGTTTTTTAGGTAATATTTTCTTTCTTCAGGACTGTGCAGATCTGTCATAAGAAGCGTGTTCTCGTTGTGAATGAAGCCGCCCTGCCGTGTAGCAAGTCTTGGCCTGGGACAGCACGGCAGACTATGGAATACAAGGTGTCGCCATCATCTCACTGTTCTTATCTTTATAATAAACAATTTAAAGACAACACAAAGAAAGAAAGAGTCGCATGAAGTAGGGAACTATGCTAACCTAGGAAGTGGCCAGAAGGTGGAAACTAAAGTTCAAAAAAAATTACTTGTTACAGGTTGAAAGGTAATGCCTAAAAATATATCTACATCCTAACCCAGAGTGTTGAGGTGTTCTTAAGTTTTAGAAAGATTCTGAGATAAAGAGAGCATTCTACATTATCTAGGTCTAAAAACACGAGTGTACAAAGAGCTACTCAGGACAAGAGAAGGAATCTGACCACAGAAATACAAATGAGACTGATGTCACAAGCCAGGGTATGCTGACACTCACTAGAGTGTCACACTAAAAAGGCCAAAAATGGATTCATCCCTACAATTCCACTGATTTCTTGATTTGGGGCTTCTGGTCTATAGAACTACGAAAACAATATACCTTGTTTTAGGTTACCAGGTGTCTGATAATGTATTGTATCGGCCACAGAAACAAATACACTACTGCTGTGATTTAAGTGTGAGTATAGGCTCATGTGTTTGAACACTTGGACCTCAAAAGGCAAAACATTCCATGATCAACACTGCAGAAGGTAATAAAAAAGGTAGCTGTAACCTACTATTTATCTACAAAATAAAATTAAGAAAATGCAAAAAATCATAGGTCATCATTAGTTATGAAAACAGAGAACTGAGGTGATAGAACTCAGCAAAAAGTTAGAAAATGACTCAGCTAGAAAAGATGTGATTAAAACAATCACTGCTAAAGAAAAATGGGAGACTTGAAATATAAAAATAAAAAAGGAAAAAGGATATGAGAAAATTAATGCCAAAAGACAAAGAAGACACAGCATGCTGATCAGAAGAGTCCAGGGATGAACACAAAGCAAGGGGTTTCATTTTTAAGTTAAACATGTTTTAAAACTGGCTGTGGAGGTTTGAGAAAGAATGGACCCCATAGGCTAGTATATTTGAATGCACTGCCACCAGGAAGTGGTACTATTTGAAAAGGAGGACGAGGAGGGATGACCTTCTTAGAAGAAGTGTCACTAGGGGTAGGCTTTGAGATTTCACCAGGCCTCTCTCTGTCTCTCTCTCTCTCTCCCTCCTACCTATGAATCAGTGTGTAGCTTTGGCTACATCTCTAGCACCACACCTGCCTGCCACCATGCTCCCTGCAATGATAATGAACTAAGCCTCTGAAACTGTAAGCCAGCCCAATTAAAAGTTTTCTTTTCTAAGAGTTGCTTCAGTCACGGTGTCTCTTCACAGTAATGGAACACTGGCTGAGATACTAGCACTGGGCCTAGATAGGACTGGCCCCACCAACAAAGAGCTGTGGGTGAGAAGGGGCTCACGGGGCCCCACCCACCACTTACTGCTGAACTGCTGGCAACTAACCTTCTGAGAGGAGGGAGGGGCAATATCCAGTTGTGTACCCACGTTTGAGCCCAGGGGGCTCTGACGGATAGTACAAACCCATTGTCACACAGACCTTCCAGATTAAACTCAATGGAACACAAAGGAAACAAAAAGTCATGAATGTGGAAGAGGTTTGAATGGAGAAGGGAGGGTAAATACTATTCACATGTATGAAATAGTAAAGAAAACAAACACTTTTTATAAACAGGCTGGCAAAATGGCTCAAAGGTAAAGGTACTTGCCGCTTAGCCTAACAACCCAAGTTCAATTCCTGGTACCTATATATAGGTAAAAGGAGAAAACTAGCCCACAAAGTTGTCCTCTGATTCCATATATATAAGTAAATATTTTAAATTTTAAATTATGGGCTAGAGAGATGACTCATTGGTTAACAGCACTTGCTACTCTTGCAGAGGAACCAGTTAAAGTGCCCACATGGTAGTTCATATCTATCTGCAACTCCAGTTCCAAGGAGTCTGGTGCTCTCTTCTGACCTTCATACACACTAAGCACACAGGTGGCACACAGATATACATACAGGTAAAATACCCAGGCACATAAATTTTAAACTAATTTTTCTAAAGTTTAAAAAAGGAAAGAATATACCATATTCCAATAAATTAATACAGTACAATCACCACTTAGAAAAACTGTTGAACTTAAAATTATTTGGGTATCCAAATAAAATGAACAAGTTACTTTAAGAGAAACTCATGCTGTCACTGATTTTTATAACAATACAATATCAACAAAGCAGTAATATTTCAGAGGCTCACACTGCAAACTCTCTATATAGGAATAAGTTTGCAAAAAAGTGAACCTAAACCATAATTCTCATAATTGCTAACAAATAAAAAAAACAAATTTCTATAAGCAATTAATAACTCGGTTCTTCTCCTACCAGGAAGAAAAAGCTGTAGCATGGATAACATAGTGAGCATCATCAGTAACTAGAAACCCACGCTAACCAGTTGTCAGTGAGCTCCTCCTCCGCTCTCCACCCTTCTGCGGGTCCATATGACAGTGTATACGGACTTCTCTCATCATCACGATATACTGTTATGCAGCAGATAGAACCCAGGATACTGCTAAACATCCTACAGTGATTAGGGCAGCTCCCCATAGTAAAGAACATCCATGTCTCAACAACAAAAATGACCCAAGGAACTCTGCTTCAGGCAAAGCAAGTATTAGCTGGGTGAGGTGACAAGCAGTGCCACAAGGGCCATTCCCTACTTTCAGCTACATGCTCAGCTTAGTAGAAATTCACAAGTCCTGACGTCAAGAAATACATTCAGTCTGGGACACGCAGCATGCTAGAGAAGTGGTCTCACACTAAGCATGTTTGAGAATCACCGTGGAGCACTTGGCAAAACTGAGCCCAACCTCCAGAATCTGGTGTCATAGATCTTGCTGAGGCCTAAGGACTTGATTTCTCACAGGTAACCAGTGATTCTGCTGCTGTGGTCTGGACCTTGGAAGCCACCATGGTAGATTTAAAAAAAATTAGAAATATAATTTTAGAAAGTGTATTGGTTAGTTTTTTGCCAACTTGGCACAAACTAGAATTGTCTGGGGAAAGGATCCTCAAAAGAGGAAATGCCTCCATCAGGTTGCCTGCACACAAGTCTGTGGTCTCAATTGATGATAGAAATGACAGGTTCCAGATCACTGGGAAGGTGTCACCCCTGGGCAGGATGGGGAAGCCAAGGGGAGCAAGCCAGTAAGCAGTATTCCTCCACAGCCTTTGCTTCAGCCCTGCCTCTACGTTCCTGCCCTGGCTTCCCTCCAAAATGCACTAAAAGCTGTAAAATAAAACAACCTTTCCTCCCCATGTGACCTTTGACTCTGATGTTTATCAGAGCAAACTAGGATAGGAAGGTAGATAGACTCCTTCAGAGTCACCACAACTTGTAGTCTGAGTGCTGAGCCTCAAGCACAGCGCTTTGCCCAGTAAAGAAGTCTATCCAACACAAGTGTCCCCCTTCATCGGTCCTCAGGAACGATGTTATAACAAGGAACACAACCAACTGCAGCACAGGCAGAATGACTACAGTCTGTGCTGGCTAGGTTTATGTCAACTTGACACACAAACTAAGTATCTGAAAGGAGCGAGTCGCAATTGAGAAAATGCCTCCATAAGATCTGGCGGTAGGCAAGTCTGTAGGGCATTTTCTTAATTAGTGATTGATTGATTGGGAAGGGCCCGCCACATTGCATCATGTGGTGCCATCCCTGGGCTGATGGTCCTGGGATCTATAAGAAAGCAGGCTGAGCAAGCCATGGGGAGCAAGTCAGTAAGCAGCATTCCTTCATAGCCTCCATATCAGTGCCTGCCCCCAGGCTCCTGCCCTGCTTGAGTTCCTGTCCTGACTTCCTTTTATGATGAACTGTGATATGGAGGTAGGTATAGATAAATAAACCCATTCCTCACCAGGTTGCTTTAGTTATGGTGTTTCATTATAGCAATGATAACCCTATCTAAATCAGTCTGCTTAAATGCACATTACAGGAAAGTGTGAGGAACAATCTGGAAAAGGGTTGACAACAGGATAAGAGAGACATGAAGAACAGTAGACCTGTCTGCTAAAGTGGAATGCTGGACTGGAGTTCTTCAAGGCTGTGAGCCTTCGATTACCCTCTGCTGATTTTGGTCATAGTCAGGATGAAGAGAACAATCACGAGTGGTTAATACTATCTGCACTACCATGACTGAGTGGAAAGGA